>NC_051158.1:104789510-104818847 GCF_013339745.2 Dermacentor silvarum | reverse complement strand
CAAGCCGTCGTCAATCCGTGGGAGGGGGTATACGTCCTTCTTCGTGATTTTGTTGAGGCGACGATAATCGACGCAGAAACGTAGGGTTCCATCCTTCTTCTTCACTAACACCACGGGGGACGCCCACGGACTCTTGGACGGCTGGATGATGTCGTCGCGTAGCATTTCGTCGACTTGTTGCCTTATGGCCTCGCGTTCACGCGCCGAAACTCGGTACGGGCTCTCACGGAGTGGCCGGACATTTTCGTCGGTTATGATGCGGTGCTTGGCGACAGGGGTTTGTCGAACTTTTGACGACGACGAGAAGCAGTCCTCGTATTGCAGGACCAGAGCCTTTAGTTGTTCTTTCTTATGCCTGGGAAGGTTCTGATTGACGTCGAAAGTTGGTTCAGGTACTATAGTCGTCGTTGCAGGTGCACTGGAATCCGTGAAGGCGAAAGCACTGCTGGCTTGTACTATTTCGTCGATGTAGGCGACCGTGGTGCCTTTGTTAATGTGCTTGTATTCGGGGCTGAAGTTCGTGAGCATCACCCTTGCTTTCCCTGCAGGTAGCTCAGCTATGCCTCTAGCGACGCACATTTCATGGTCGAGCACTAAGTAATGATCGCCCTCGATGACGCCCTCCATGTCTGCAGGCACTTCGGTACCGACGGAAATCATTACACTGGAGGGAGGCGGTACGGTGACTTGTTCTTCGAGCACATTCAAGGCATGGTAACTTAAGCTTGTATCCGGTGGTATCGCGTTGTGCGTTGAAAGTGTTATCGACTTGGACCTTAAGTCGATGACTGCACCGTGTTGATTTAAAAAGTCCATGCCTAGGATGACATCCCTGGAGAGTGCTGCAGGATTACGAAGCTCGCCGGGTAAGTGCGGGTGTTTACCGTGACTCGCGCTGTCAGGTTCCAGTCGGCGTTATTAGGTGACCTCCCGCTGTCCGGATATCGGGTCCTTGCCAGGCTGTTTTCACCTTCTTCAACTTGGCGGCGAACGGGCCACTGAAGACGGAATAGCCGGCTCCAGTGTCGACGAGAGCGGTGACGTTATGGCCATCGATGAGCACGTCTATATCGGTAGACCGGCGTCTGGCGTTGCGGTTAATTCGTGGCGTCGGATCACGGCTGCGTCGGCTTGCTTTGCTGCTGCTACGTCGCGTCGGAAGGTCTTCTTTCGGCGGCGAAGTGCTGTCAAGGCTGTTGCTAGGCGGAGTGCTGATATCTCGTCGTGATGAATCGCGAATCGTCGTCGTCGGCGGCGTCGGAGGATCTTCGGCATTGCATCGTACAGCAACCGCACCTCCATCGGTTGCTGCGTTTAGTTTCCCGGGGAAGGGCTGGGAGATAGGCCCCGGGTGGGACCGTTGTACTGACGGCAATGCGGCGAGATGTAGCGGCCTGGTGACGGCGAGCGTGAGGATCGTGGTGGTTGCCACTGGGCTCCGGCGAGGTAGTCGGCGATGTCGCGCGGTCGTTCACCTCGCACGGGACGCGGCGCGTGGACGGGGAACCCTCGTAGGCCAATCTCGCGGTATGGGCATCGGCGGTAGACATGGCCGGCGTCCCCGCAGTGATAGCAGAGCGGGAGGTGGTCGGGGGCGCGCCAAATGTCCGTCTTCCTCTGGTAGCTGTGCTGGGCGACGGGCGAGCGTGCTGGCGGCGGCGGCGGTGGACGACGGAACTGTGGCGTTACGGGGCCCTGGCGCGAGCGCCGAGGGGGGCCTTGACGACGGGCGACGGCGGCGTAGGTCAGCGCTTCCGGCTGGGGTTGCGGCGACTGTGGCTGCACATTGGGAACTCCAAGTGAGCGCTGAACTTCGTCTTTGACGACGTCGGCGATAGATGCCACGTGAGGCTGCGACCTGGGAAAGAGCTTATGCAGCTCCTCGCGAACGACCGCCCTGATGGTCTCGCGCAGGTCGTCGGCGCCTAGCGCTTGAGCGTCGGCGTAGTTGGTCAGGGCACGGTGGTTGTATTGCCTGACGCGCATTTCAAGCGTCTTCTCGATCGTTGTGGCCTCCGAAACAAATTCTGCCACAGTCTTGGGCGGGTTGCGCATCAATCCGGCGAATAGTTGCTCTTTGACACCCCGCATCAAGAACCGAACTTTCTTTTCTTCAGACATGTCGGGGTCGGCGTGGCGGAAGAGGCGAGTCATCTCCTCCGTGAAGATCGCGATGTTCTCGTTCGGCAATTGCACTCTGGTTTCTAAGAGAACCTCTGCCCTCTCCTTTCGTACGACACTCGTGAAGGTCCTCACGAAGTTTTCACGAAAAAGGTCCCACGTAACCAGGGACTCTCTGTTCTCAAACCAGGTCCGAGCAGCGTCATCCAACAAAAAATAGACATGGCGCAGCTTGTCGTCGTCGCTCCATTAGTTGAACGTCGCGGTCCGCTCGTATTTCTCTAGCCAGGTTTCAGGGTCTTCAGCCGATGATCCACGGAAGGTCGGTGGCTCCCGAGGTTGTTGCAGCACGATGGGGGACGCTGGGACTGCAATTGCGGTCGTTGACTTGGCCTTGATCGCTGTGGTCTTCTCGGGAAGAAGTCCGTACTCCGGCAGAAGTCCTTGCTGCCTACGGCTAGCTCGCTGGTCCTTGGTGACGTTGGCGTTGTCCTCCGGTTTCGGGCTTGGATCGCGGCTTTGCGGGGGCGTTCGCTGCATGAACGCACTAGCACCTCCACCAGATGTCACGTAGTAGTGACGCTGAAGAAAACAGTCGTAAAACTTAAAGTCCCTATATAAGAAAAGTACCGCCATCCTTTGACAAACGCCGCTTCTCTCTCTCCTATATCTGCGATTGGACGATGATAGCGCGCGCCCTTTTTCACTTCTTCATATTTTCTTTTTTTTTCCGCCTCAGAGCCATGTTGAAAGTCCTCTGCGCAGCCGCAGTCACCGGCGGCGGCGCGCGCCCGGCCTGAAAGCTTCAACGTGGACTTTCTAGGTGCGCCACCGTCGACTTGGCTTTCGCAAGCAAAAAGTAAAGAAAAAAGCAAGCGCTTTAGGAGAGGAGGCGGCGGAGGAAAGAGTAGATGGCGGTACTTTTATTATATAGGGACTTTAGTAAAACTGTGTACGACGAGTCTGGTTGTTTATTGGGCGAACCTGTGCCCACAAAAGCAAGGTACACTCAAAGCACAACGATAGCGGCGAACACAGTCGGCGATCGTCGAAAATCTGATCAGCGGCGAAACGCGTCGGCTTTTATACCTGAGTCATCGAAGGTTCTAGATTAATCTCTGATGCCCGCGTGTCTTCCAGAAAGTTCTAGACAATTCGCGTCGCTCATACAATCAGATTACATGAGCGTCGGTGACCACAGACGAAGGATGGAAGCATCGATAACGTTCGAGAAGCTTCCGATGCAGGCGCGTCCTGCGCCGAGCGATAACGTTTAACACTTGTTAGTCGGTGGAAAGCGGCCACCGGTGAAAGATAGCGTGAAGATGAAGTGAAATTGGCCTCTGGAGCTCGCAAAGCGAGCTTCAGAGGCCGACTTCGACTCCTCAGCCACCAAGGTATGCCGTTGATGTTTCCTTTGCGGTAGAACTGGCTGCCGCGACAACCACAACGACCCCACTGTCCGTGGACACCGGCCCTGGTTCCTCGGGCCGATGGACAGGTAGCCTGGCGGAGATGATACGCTGCGATTTCCAGCAGCCGGATTTTATACAAATACCGACGTTTCGCGGCTTTGAAGATAACGTCATCCCTTGGATTCGCGCTATCAATGCCATGGGTGACCGTCATGTCTGGTCAGACCAAAAAAAAGATTGCAGGTTGCGGCAAACCGTCTTTCCAGTGCCGCCAAGGCTTGGGACAAGTACGACGGCATTAAGCAGGGGTCCTGACTTGAATGGAGTGCAGCTCTTATAGCTGCTTTCCGCCCGCTCCCTTATGCCTGCGCTGCCCCTACATCCCCGAGCATCAGCTGCGGCTCGTCGTCGTCAAAGATCGCGGCCGAGAACCAACGGTTCAGCAACAGCGGCAGCGAGTCGATCCCTCAGCCGCCCCCGTATCAATCACAGACCTCCGGTTGGAGCATCGCCACGTCGGCGTCCTCCGCTTTCCATAGCGTACTCGGCAGCATGGCCTCCAAGACAGCAGATGCTCCCCAGCGGCGGCGGAAGCAGACGCATGCGGCGACGATGCGGGCGATCAGCAGTACGGTAACCCTTGGGACACGGACCCAGCCGCCGTAGCTCTACGGCTGCTGAGGGCCGAGGATAATCGCAAAAGCCCCACTCCGGCACACGCCACCCCTGCCGCAAAGTGGGCGCCATCCACCAACGAGGTGGCCCGCCAGCCCGTCTACGAGGCGGCGTTCGACTTACGTCTCGAGCAGCGACAACCCGACCAGGGCCTGGACCGAATGGCGCAGAGCCCTGTCCAACTCATCCCTGGGCTGCAGCAGCAGCCGCTTGCAGGCCCCCTCCACCCGGTACCGTCCTCGTGCTCGTCTTCGGAAGTTTCACTTGTACCGGGTTGCAGGAGAGGCATCACGGGGCAGCCTTCACTGCGGCATGCCTGTTGCCCGGGGCCACCACCGCACCAGGGGAGCAGTGGCAGCATTTCGGTGTCGTCTAGTGTTCAGCTGCAACCGGCCCCAACACCTTGTGGTTCCAGCCGCAGTGGCGGTGGGAATCCTTCAGGCCCGATTCCTGCTATCAGATATCCTGATTTGGCGTTCAGGCAAGCGTCAGCGTCCATTGACCAGAGCCATCCATTACTATGGTCGCCTATTTCCGAGAACGCCGCTGCTGCACCTGACGGCGCTGTCGCTGTTAAGCGTAGCATCCATGCAGGTGTCAAGGTGCTCCCTTCAGGGTCAGTCCGGCGCCCAATGCACAGTAGTCACCGCAACGAAGCACCGCCCCAGAATGGCTCCGATTATGCCCTCCAATCATTCAGAGCATCACCATCCGTGGACAGCCTCCACAACGCTGACAACGCTGAGCGACAACGCAAAATTGACAACGTTTGACAAGGCAATCGTCAGCGAGACCTGCGACCAGCGCGCAACAGTCAGTACCGCCCGCCAGAGAAGCTGGTTGCGCGCTGGACGGCTCACCCTCGACGACCTCACTCCGTGGACAAGTTGCCTGGTTACAAGCGCGCCGGAAACTCGCAGCGTGGCCGAGTGTGAAGATGAAGTGAACTTGGCCTCTGGAGCTCGCAAAGTGAGCTCTAGGAGGACGAAGACGACGAGGAGAGAACAGAACAGCCGGCCCCGGAACGGGTTCTGTGTCTCTGTCCTCTCTGTTTCTTTGCAGTATATATATATATATATATATATATATATATAATGTGTGTGTTCTGGAGGTGTTTGTTTGGCAGAGCTCGGAGCAGCGCAACGTCGATGGACAGGGCAGTCACAGCTGCTAAACACGAGAGCCGTTGCCGAGCGAGAGCGCTCGACCCACTGGCGTCTCTCTTCTACGCTACAATCAATCCCAGGGGAGGCAAGGGAGCCGTCTCGCGACCTAACAGCTCGTCACAATGAGCGGGTCGTAGTATGGCTTTAGACGGTCGACATGGACAATGTCTCGTCCACGGCGGCACACGTCTGAAGATGGCTCAACTGGTTCTACTACATAGTTCACTGGAGGCTGTTGTCGGGGAATAGTGAGGACTTCGGCATACCTGAGAGATCCCCGTTGAGGTAGTTGTTGGGACTGGGTGACGACTTCCGCGTAGCTGAGTGGCGCAGCCATCGGGGTTTTTGGGGGCCTGGTCATAACTTCGGCGTAGCTGTAAGGCGCAGCCGCAGGAACGTGCTGGTGGTGCGCAGGCAAAATCTCGTTCAGCTTTGCGCTATGACGCGGCTAAGCAGAGGCGCAAAACTCGGCCTAGGCGCGTGTACCAGCTGCGGCTGTACACAATCCATCAGCGAGAGTTTCCGGGCAACTTCCTCGCGGAAGAACACCTTCATTTCTGCGAGCAACGCTGCCTGGTCAGACATCGCAGCCAAACCAGCGAAGTGTTCGTCATGCGGTAGAAATCGACGGGTCAGTGACCGCTGCCTGCGCAGTTTTTTATTTAGTTATTTATTTAAAAATACCTTACAGGCCTCAATTCAGGCATTGAATAAGGGGGGCAGTACATAGAAAACACACAGAAAATGCATAGAATATTTTACATACATAAAACAGTAGCAATTGACATAACTCAACCGTATCCTCAACAGGAGTACTAACGCGACATAGTGATATAGCAGTAAACACGGCGATATAACGGTACCATCGCTACAATAAGGTGCAAGAACGTAGTGTAATACACTAATGCGTGGTGCGACAATCATAAAGTTTCACATTTTATTAGACATATAGTCTGTCAAGGCGTCACGGAATGAATCATGGTTAGACAGGCATGCGATGGTATCCGGGAGAGAATTCCAAAACCTGACGGCACGAGGAAGGGCAGAGTATTGGAATGCTTGAGTAGAACCGTAAATGCAGGCATAGCTGAAATGATTATGAAGCCAGTGTGACGTGGAGTAGGGTCATTTCAAGCATGCCGGTGCTCGAGTGGAATGAATGAATTTGTGAAACAGTGTTAACAGGGCAATGTCTCGGCGAGTGTTCAGGGATTGTAATGAAAGTTTAAGTTTTATTTGAGTTACACTGGACTGGTAGCTGTAATCGTTTAAGATGAAACGGCTTGCCCTATTTTGAATCCGTTCTAGCAGTTCAATTAAGTATTTTTGGTGAGGGGACCAAATGGGTGACGCGTACTCCAGCTGGGACCGAACGAGAGTTACATAGGCTAACTTGCGAACATTTCATGGGACATTTCTTAAGTTGCGTCGCAGGTATCCCAACGATCGGGAGGCGTTAGCTGAAATGGACGTGATGTGTTCTGACCAAGAAAGATTCGATGTGAATAGCGCTCCTAGATCCTTATATTGATTAGCCGTTGCAACAGGGTCATTATTAATATGGTAAGGATACGATGACGTCGATGACATTAATTTGCTCGTTGACGTATTTAAAGTCATTATCCATTTGTTGCAACAGCTAATTATTTGTTCGAGGTCCTGCTGAAGAATGAGATGATCGTCAGAACTTTTAATTGGGCGATAAATTATGCAGTCATCGGCGAATATTCTTATACTGGACGACACATTGTGTGGTAGGTCATTAATGAAGATGAGGAAAAGCAAGGGACCGAGAACGCTACCCTGTGGAACACCAGAAGTAACGTCTGTTATGGAGGAAGAGTAGTTATTTGCGAGAGTTCATCATAGCTCTGGCACAGTGTGATAATTTTGCTCACAGAGCGAAGACTTTTGGCCAGAAACATGTTAAAGGCGTCGTCTTCTGTGCCCTACAGGACGTTTAGGATTCTATCTGACTCTGTCATGGTCAAATTGATTTTGCTGCATAGGTCCAGGACATTTTCAATATAACTGGTGAGTGCTACACCTGGCTGCTGAGCTCATCCTCGCAAACGCTGCTCGGCAGGGAGCTTGCGAAAAGCAGGGCGACCAAATACATCGGCGAGGGAAGTCTTAAATTCGGACCATGTCTGGAACTCTGCTTCATGGTTGTTATGCCACAGGCTGGCCGCTCCAGCGATGTAGAACAGAATATGGCTCAGTTTGGCCCCTTCGTCCCACTTGTTATGGGCGCTTACCCTGTCATACGCCGTGAGCTATTCGTCCATGTCAGTGTCGTCCGTTCCAGTGTAGATAGAAGGGTCGCGATGACTAGGCACCCCGGGCCGCGCAGTGGGTGCGTGAGGAGTCTTGGGGCATGGTACATGGTAGGGTACGGGACCGGAGTTCCAGGATGATCGTCTGAGGGTGCCTTGCACCTCCACCAATTCGAAAGGTGTTTATATGGCAGAGCCCGGAGCAGCGCAACGTCGACGGGCAGGGCGGTCACAGCTTCCAAACACCAGAGCCGTTGTCGAGCGCGAGCACTCGACCCACTTGCGTCGTTTTTCATCGCTACAATATATATATATATATATATATATATATATATGTGCACCAGAAGAAAGGGAACCGACGGGCCTGACTATTATTAATCATATCATACGAAGTCAACAAACAATGGCACCAACGACAGCATATGGGAAATTACTTGTACTCACTAATGGAAATAACGAAATGACAAATTATTGGAAATGAAAATGTATGCAAAAACAACTGTTCGCAGGTGAGGAACGATTCCACGTCTTCGCATTACGCGTGCGATGCTCTTACCATTGAGCTACCGCGGAGCCATTTTCTCATCCACTTTGTGGGGTATTTATGTTTTACAACTTGAACTAACCCTGGGAGTGTTAGCCAGCGCCACCACTCACAAACCATGGTGGCGGATGTGCAACATCCTTTCTGCCGCAGGCGTCACGAGCGCGTGATGTTTATGGGTGATGGCAACTGGTCAATAAACCGTAGGTAGCTCAATGGTGAGAGCATCACACGCGTAATGCGAAGATGTGAGATCGTTCCCCACCTGCGGACAGTTGTTTTTCCATCCATTTTTATTTGCATTAATTTATAATTTCTTTAATTCTAAGCACAAGTAATTTCCCCTATGTTGTGTTTGGTGCCATTGTTTGTTGGCTTCTTATGATATGATTATATATATATATATATATATACATTCTAACGGACACATTTTCACAGACAGATAGGTGAAAGCACACAACATATAAATGTAGTTTGTTCCGCAACTTGTAAAATATTGAGTGTGTAAGTTTCGAAATAACCAGACACGCATTCAATGCAACATTAACTAAACGACCAAAGACCCATAAATTCGTCAAATCTTGCGCGGTAAGTACTCCTAGGTTGGAAAGACCAGTCAGTACTACAATAAATGGACAAGCGGTAAATAATGACGTCCGTAATGGATACGTGATTCACTTGGCTGAACACTGCAAAAAGTGTGCATGTATACCGATGCTCGCCAGCAAAAAACATTTATTTTCAAGAAATAGAAGACGTAAGGCAGCACGCGAACTATTTGAAGTTTATTATGTAAGGAAAGTGGGAAACAGATGTGTTAACAGTGCCTCTTTGGCACTGCACAAAAAGTAGGCGTAATTTTTTTTCCAGGTGTCTGTAAACATGTGAGTCAATCAAACCGTTCAATTTTTTTTTGGCCGGGGGGGGGGGGATGTGTGCGTTGTGCTGGGTGTATAACGTAACCAGTATTTGTAAATGAACGCAAATTGCGAGTTCAGGGCACGTAAGATCGTGTGTAAGCTTTTCGTCCTCGTCATTAGCGCTATTCGATGAGCACTGTGACGAATCAACTCACCAAAATCTAGCTAATGTGGCGAACATTACATATGAATTTGTAGCTCACGTGAAATTTATGAATTATATACAAGGGCTTTGCGTACGTCCTACTCGCAAATACGGCATATAGTAAAAATCACTACAATACATCAATTTTATACTATGCAGGTTTTCCTTGGGCGTCGCGTTTAGTGAATAGTGTTATTGTTTTTGTCATTGCCGCCAGCATGGAAACGCAAAGCTGACGCCGCACACAGTAAGGAGATAAAAGAGAGCTTAACGGGTCCGTATTCCGGTAAACGTAAGTGGATCAGGTGTTTTGTCAGATAAGCGGAGGCACAAACGCGAACGGCTTGCAGGATGACCCCCCCCCCCCCAGCTACCTAGCGGCGCAGAGCTCAACCCCACAAACATCGCGATAATATTGCAGTAACGATGTGTATTATCGTTCGCTGCTGCTGTAAATTTTCGGCAGCAGCGAAGTAAACGTAAGTTAGTGCAGTACTAGCTCTGTGTTTATCTGGTTGTGCTCTGCGCCACCAGGTGGCTGCACCTTGCATAACGCAGACGGTGATGTGAGCACAAGCAGAAATGAAACATAAATCTATCTGAATCCTATGCAATAAGCACGCATAGCTTTCCATGCACTTCCAATGTGGGACGAAGTTTGCTTTCATGCTCACAAACACTTATGGTCTACCGATGTGGTCGGCATTTAGTAGCTGACAAAGATAACGGTGTCCTATCGGTAGTGGTGAGATAGTTTATTCTGCCCGGAAACAGATGAGTATTTTTTAGAAACACAGGCGAACATTTTGCCAGTGCCTATTCTTCAAAAGAGGTAGCATGTGTATGCTAGTAAGCAGGCCATCATTCCCTGTACCTATCCCTGCATTTTTTTTGTGATATATTTTTTTATGATATATTTTTTATTAGGGCAAAACAGGTACAAGGTTTGCCCGCGAGGTAAGGCAAAAGGAGGGCTTAAATCTCCTGACTAGGCCTTACCTCGCTGGGGCAGCAGAGATAGCGGAATTTGCAAGTTACAGAAGCAGTTTGTAAAACAGACATTTCATAACTACATACAAAACAATCTTTGAAGCACACTGCAGAACACCATTTGCTTGTAAAATAACATACAAACGAGTTAATACATGATTAACATAAAAGTAACATTTAAAGAATGTAATTATTACATCACTAATGCAACAACCAAGCACCTTTAACACTGAAGAATTCACTGTTGCTTTAACATTTGTACAGCGTATCTAGATCAGAAGAGAGAAACATGTTCACTATGAAGTGTTTAAATTGGCGAATAGTTCTACAATCTCTAGCGACATCAACAATGTTAGGGTACGTATTACATAAACGCATGGTTTCATATTCGATAGTTTGCATGCCATAGTTTGTCCTGGGTTTCTTCGCTACTATTGAGGTGTGGCGTAAGCTGTACCCTGTGTTTCTACTGAGGTACCGGTTTGAAAATGTCTCAAAATTGCTGGAGATATTGACACGTACACATGTTTATCTTTCACCGGTAGCCGCTTTCAACATTGGCTGACAAATGTTAAACGTTATCGCTCGGCGCAGGACGCGCCTGCATTGGAAGCTTCTCGGACGTTATCAATGCTTCTATCCGTCGTCTGTGGTCACCGACGCCCATGTAATCTGATTGTATGAGCGACGCGAATTGTCTAGAACTTTCTGGAAGACACGCGGGCATCAGGGATTAATCTGGAACCTTCGATGACTCAGGTATAAAAGCCGACGCGTTTCGCCACTGATCAGATTTTCGACGATCGCCGACTGTGTTCGCCGCTATCGTTGTGCTTTGAGTGTAGCTTGCTTTTGTGGGCACAGGTTCGCCCAATAAACAACCAGTTTCGTCATACACAGTTTTATGACTGTTTTCTCTACCGTCACTACTACGTGACATCTGGTGGAGGTGCTAGTTCGTTCATGCACCGAACGCCCCCGCAAAGCCGCGACCCAAGCCCGAAACCGGAGAACGAGACCAACGTCGCCAAGGACCAGCGAGCTAGCCGTAGGCAGCAAGGACTTGTGCCGGAGTTCGGACTTCTTCCCGAAAAGACCACTGCAATCAAGGCCAAGTCAACGACCAAAATGGCAGCACCAGCGTCCCCCATCCTGCTGCAGCAACCTCGGGAGCCACCGACTTTTCGTGGATCATCGGCTGAAGACCCTGAAACCTGGCTGGAGACATACGAGAGGACCGCGACGTTCAACAAATGGAGCGACGACGACAAGCTGCGCCATGTGTATTTTTCATTAGATGATGCTGCTCGGACCTGGTTTGAGAACAGAGAGACCACCCTGGTGACGTGGGACCTATTTCGTGAGAACTTCATGAGGACTTTCACGAATGTCGTGCGAAAAGAAAGGGCCGAAGTTTTATTAGAAACCAGAGTGCAATTGCCGAACGAGAACATCGCAATCTTCACGGAGGAGATGACTCGCCTCTTCCGCCACGCCGACCCCGATATGTCAGAGGAAAAGAAAGTTCGGTTCTTGATGCGGGGCGTCAAAGAGCATCTATTCACTGGATTGATGCGCAACCCGCCCAAGACTGTGGCAGAATTTGTTTCGGAGGCCACAACCATCGAGAAGACCCTTGAAATGCGAGCCAGGCAATACAACCGCCGTGCACTGACAAACTACGCCGAAGCTCAAGCTCTAGGCGCCGACGACCTGCACGAGACGATCAGAGCGGTTGTACGGGAAGAACTACAGAAATTATTCCCAAGATCGCATCCTCAGGTGACTTCAATCGCTGACATAGTTAAAGAAGAGGTTCAGCGATCACTAGAAGTGCTAGAAGTTCCGGTATCGCCTCAACCACAGCCGCAAGCGATGACCTACGCCGCCGTCGCCCGTCGTCAAGGCCCCCCTCCGCGCTCGCGCCAGGGCCCCGTAACGCCGCAGTTCCGTCGTCCACCGCCGCCGCCGCCAGCACGCCCGCCCGTCGCCCAGCGCAGCTCCCAGCGGAAGACGGACATTTGGCGCGCCCCCGACCACCGCCCGCTCTGCTATCACTGCGGGGAAGCCGGCCATGTCTTCCGCCGATGCCCATACCGCGAGATGGGCCTACGAGGGTTCGCTGTCAACGCGCCACGTCCACAGCTTGGCGAGCGACCACGTGACATCGCCGACTACCTTGCCGGAGCCCAGTGGCAACCACGACGGCCCTCACGCTCGCCGTCACCAGGCCGCTACATCTCGCCGCATCGCCGCCTGTATGCCGGCCCAACCCGGGGCCGATCTCCCAGCCCATACCCGGGAAACTAAAAGCAGCAACCGATGGAGGTGCGGTTGCTGTACGACGCAATGCCGAAGATCCTCCGCCGCCGACGACGACGACGATTCGCGAATCATCACGACGAGATATCAGCACGCCGCCTAGCAACAGCCTTGACAGCACATCGCCGCCGAACGAGGACCTTCCGACGCGACGTAGCAGCAGCAGAGCAAGCCGACGCAGCCGTGATCCGACGCCACGAATTAACCGCAACGCCAGACGCCGG
Source organism: Dermacentor silvarum (assembly GCF_013339745.2). Classification (NCBI taxonomy): domain Eukaryota; kingdom Metazoa; phylum Arthropoda; class Arachnida; order Ixodida; family Ixodidae; genus Dermacentor; species Dermacentor silvarum. The sequence goes on along the minus strand of NC_051158.1, from coordinate 104,806,049 downwards.
TCTACCGATCTAGACGTGCTCATCGATGGTCATAACGTCACCGCTCTCGTCGACACTGGCGCCGACTATTCAGTTTTCAGTGGCGCGTTCGCCGCCAAGTTAAAGAAGGTGCAGACGGCCTGGCAAGGACCCGATATACGGACAGCGGGAGGTCACCTAATAACGCCGGCTGGAATCTGCACAGCGCGAGTCACGGTAAACAACCGCACTTACCCGGCGAGCTTCGTAATCCTGCAGCACTGCTCCAGGGACGTCATCCTAGGCATGGACTTTCTACACCAACATGGTGCAGTCATCGACTTAAGGTCCAAGTCGATAACGCTTTCAACACACAAAGCGATACCGCCGGATACACTGCATCAGTTACCATGCCTTGAATGTGCTTGAAGAACAAGTCACCGTTCCGCCTCACTCCAGCGTAATGATTTCCGTCGGTACGGAAGTGCCTGCAGACATGGAGGGCGTCATCGAGGGCGATCATCACTTACTGCTGTACCGTGAAATTTGCGTCGCTAGAGGCATAGCTGAGCTACGTGCAGGGAAAGCAACGGTGATGCTCACGAACTTCAGCCCCGAATACAAGCACATTAACAAAGGCACCACGGTTGCCTACATCGACGAAATAGTACAAGCCAGCAGTGCTTTCGCCTTCACGGATTCCAGTGCACCCGCAACGACGACTATAATACCTGAAGCAACTTTCAACGTTAATCAGAACCTTCCCAGGCATAAGAAAGAACAACTAAAAGCTCTGCTCCTGCAATACAAGGATTGCTTCTCGTCGTCGTCAAAAGTTCGACAAACCCCTGTCGCCAAGCACCGAATCATAACCGACGAAAATGTTCGCCCACTGCGTCAGAGCCCGTACCGAGTTTCGGCACGCGAACGCGAGGCCATAAGGCAACAAGTCGACGAAATGCTACGCGACGACATCATCCAGCCGTCCAAGAGTCCGTGGGCGTCCCCCGTGGTGTTAGTGAAGAAGAAGGATGGAACCCTACGTTTCTGCGTCGATTATCGTCGCCTCAACAAGGTCACGAAGAAGGACGTATACCCCCTTCCACGGATTGACGACGCCTTGGATCGACTATACAACGCAAAGTATTTTTCGTCGATGGACCTCAAAACCGGCTACTGGCAAATCGAAGTCGACGAGAGGGACCGGGAGAAGACGGCCTTTATAACACCAGACGGACTGTTCGAGTTCAAGGTCATGCCGTTTGGTCTTTGCTCGGCACCTGCGACTTTCCAACGCGTCATGGATACAGTACTGGCAGGCTTGAAGTGGCAGACTTGCCTCGTCTATTTGGACGACGTCGTTGTGTTTGCCTCAAGCTTCGAAGAACACCTGCGGCGCCTTGAAACAGTTCTTCAAGCAATCAAAACCTCCGGACTCACGTTAAAGCCAGAAAAGTGCCGCTTCGCATATGAGGAGCTCTTGTTTTTGGGCCACGTCATCAACAAGTCTGGAGTGCGCCCCGACCCTCAGAAAACTGCGGCCATCTCCAACTTTCCTCTGCCCGCTGACAAGAAGGCAGTGCGTAGATTTCTGGGACTGTGCGCCTATTACAGGCGCTTCGTCAAGGATTTTTCACGGATCGCCGAGCCACTGACGTACCTCACGAAGGCCGACGTCGAATTCAAGTGGGAGATGCCGCAAATCGAAGCATTTGAAGAACTGAAGCGACGCCTACAATCGCCGCCCATCCTTGCGCATTTCGACGAAAATGCCGATACCGAAGTCCACACCGACGCAAGCGGCGTAGGACTCGGCGCCGTGCTTGTGCAGAGGACTGATGGACTAGAAAGGGTTGTAAGTTACGCTAGCCGGTCGCTATCGAAGGCGGAAGCAAATTATTCCACAACAGAAAAGGAGTGCCTCGCCATCATCTGGGCTACATCAAAGTTTCGCCCCTACCTCTATGGCAGGCCCTTTAAAGTTGTGAGCGACCACCACGCCTTGTGTTGGCTAGCTAACTTGAAGGATCCTTCAGGTCGCCTCGCACGATGGAGTCTGAGACTTCAAGAATTCGACATCACCGTCGTTTACAAGTCCGGGCGAAAGCACTCTGACGCCGACTGCTTGTCTCGCGCCCCCGTCGAAGCGCCGCCACAGGATGACCAGGATGACGACACTTTCTTGGGACCCATCAGTGCCGACAATTTCGCCGAACAACAGCGAGCCGACCCGGAACTAAGGAACCTTGTAGATTACCTGGAAGGCAAGACCGTCACTGTGCCGAAGGTGTTCAGGCGAGGATTGGCGTCGTTTTTCTTGCAAAACGACATTCTCCTAAAGAAGAACTTCTCGCCTCTCCGAGCCAACTACCTCCTCGTGGTACCCTCAGCATTGCGTCCAGAGGTTCTGCAAGCTCTCCATGACGACCCAACGGCTGGACACTTCGGTTTTTCCCGCACGCTCGCAAGGATACAAGAAAAATACTACTGGCCTCGCCTCTCTGCCGACGTCGCCCATTACGTAAGGACATGCCGAGACTGTCAGCGACGCAAAACACCGCCGACAAAGCCAGCCGGACTTCTACAGCCGATCGAGCCACCTCGCCGACCGTTCCAGCAGATTGGGATGGACTTACTGGGGCCTTTTCCGACGTCGACGTCCGGGAATAAATGGATCGTCGTAGCTACGGACTACCTCACCCGCTACGCCGAAACAAAAGCCTTGCCCAAAGGCAGTGCTGCCGAGGTAGCCCGATTCTTCGTTGAGAACATCCTCCTGCGTCACGGTGCCCCAGAAGTCCTCATCACCGACAGAGGTACTGCCTTTACGGCAGACCTAACTCAAGCCATCCTGCGATACAGCCACACAAGCCATCGCCGGACCACCGCCTACCACCCGCAGACGAATGGCCTCACCGAGCGCCTAAATAAGACCATCGCCGACATGCTGGCAATGTACGTCGACGTCGAACACAAGACGTGGGATGCCATCCTTCCGTACGTGACCTTCGCATACAACACGGCCGTGCAAGAAACGACGCACATGGCGCCGTTCAACCTGGTCTACGGAAGGAACCCGGCAACGACGCTTGACGCCATGCTACCGGACGTCACCGACGAAGAAAATCTCGACGTTGCCACCTATTTGCAGCGTGCCGAAGAAGGTCGACAGCTCGCCCGCCTGCGTATCAAGAACCAGCAGAGGACCGACAGCCGACACTACAACCTTCGACGACGCTACGTCGAGTACCAGCCCGGTGACCGTGTTTGGGTCTGGACTCCGATACGCCGACGAGGACTTAGCGAGAAGCTATTACGTCGCTATTTCGGACCATATAAGATCACCCGACGTATTGGCGCACTGGACTATGAGGTCGTGCCAGACGGCATTTCGCAATCACAGCGGCGCCGGGCACGACCTGAAGTCATCCACGTGGTGCGTCTTAAGCCTTTCTACGCCCGCTGACAAACTTAGGTACTTTGTTACTTGTTATTGTTTTTTGTTATTTTGTTTATTACGCATGGTTTTGTTTTCGCTTTCGTGTTTGTAGCATCGGGACGATGCTTTTTAAGGGGAGGGTATTGACACGTACACATGTTTATCTTTCACCGGTAGCCGCTTTCAACATTGGCTGACAAATGTTAAACGTTATCGCTCGGCGCAGGACGCGCCTGCATTGGAAGCTTCTCGGACGTTATCAATGCTTCTATCCGTCGTCTGTGGTCACCGACGCCCATGTAATCTGATTGTATGAGCGACGCGAATTGTCTAGAACTTTCTGGAAGACACGCGGGCATCAGGGATTAATCTGGAACCTTCGATGACTCAGGTATAAAAGCCGACGCGTTTCGCCGCTGATCAGATTTTCGACGATCGCCGACTGTGTTCGCCGCTATCGTTGTGCTTTGAGTGTAGCTTGCTTTTGTGGGCACAGGTTCGCCCAATAAACAACCAGTTTCGTCATACACAGTTTTGTGACTGTTTTCTCTACCGTCACTACTACGTGACAATATCTTTAAACAACCGAATGCAGATCTTTGCTTGGTAAGAGTTTCTAATATTAAGGATATTGTAGCGCATCATTAGTTTAGAAGATCCTATGTATTGATCAGAAGAATTAAGCAAACGAACAGCTCGCCGTTGTAATACCGCTAGTTTTTCTATATCGGTTTTATTGCCGTTTCCCCATACTAATAAGCCATAGCTAAGATGGGAATGTACCAGCGAAAAGTACAGTTGTCTGACAAGCCTTACAGGCACATAGTACCGGATTCGTTGTAGCAAACCAACTGACCGTGCAACTTTAGTGCGTACCTTATTTATGTGCTCTGTCCAGCTTAAGTTTTTATGAAATATAACTCCTAGGAAAGAATGACTTGACACATGTTCTAGTTGCGATCCACAGTTGTAAAGTTTAACATCGTAACTTATTTCTTTATTCCTTGCATAAAACACCGTAAACTTAGTTTTTTTCGCATTTAGACTGAGCTGATTTAAATGTAGCCATTTGTGAAGTTCTAACCAAGAATTTGCGGCAACTTCTAGTTCCTGAAGGTCAACACGAGAAAAGAAAACATTAGTGTCATCCGCGTACATTATTATTTCATCTGTTAATGGAACGTTTACTATATCATTTATATACACAATAAACAGTAATGGCCCTAAAATCGAACCTTGTGGTACCCCATATTTAATTACGTTTTTTTCCGAAGTGTAACCTTGCAATGAAGTATACTGCAATCGAGATTCAAGGTAACTATTCATAAGTTCTAAGGCTGTGCCTCGAACGCCATATACTTGGAGCTTATCTAGTAATATTTTATGTTTGATAGAATCAAAAGCCTTGCGAAAATCTAAAAATATACCAATGGTAAGCTTTCTTTCTTCAATATTATTTATAATTGTATCTCTGATTCTTAATAATGCCATTTCGGTTGATTTATTTTTCTGGAAGCCATATTGCTTATCCGAAATAATGCCTTTATCCAGCAGAAAACCATTTAGGCGCTTATGTATAATACGCTCAGCGACTTTTGAAAATAATGGCAATACCGAAATGGGTCTGTAATTATTGAGGTCGTTGTGATTTCCGCCCTTAAAAATCACAGCAACACGAGCTATCTTCATTTGTTCAGGAAAAACTCCAGTGGAAAGTATACTGTTACAGATGTGTTCCAACAGACCGCATATTATGTGAGTAGCTGCTTTAATAGGTTGAGCTTTGATGCCGTCCTCACCAGCGGCTGATTTGTTGCTCAAGGAATTGAGAATGGAAAAAATCTCGTTTTCAGATGTAGGTGCAAGAAAAATCGTCTCGCTGACACGATTATCCATGTAACTTTTACAATTTCGATTTGGGAGAAAATCTGATGTAAAAGTTGAAGCACCAGCATTGATAAAATGATTATTAAATAAATTAGCTGCGCTGTTTCCACAAAATTTAACATCATTTACAACAATTTCTGACGGCACATTCTGTGTAGAGGAACCTATTATCTCGCGGTATATGTTCCACATTCTACGACCATCACTCATAGAAGTTTCAAATCGACGTGTGTAGTACTCAGATTTCGCTTTCTTTAGATCACTATTCAGTTTGTTCCTGACTTGTTTAAACTCTTTAAATATTTCAGGGTTGCGGGTATTTAAGAATTTAGTGAATAATTTGTCTCTGTGTTGAATGCGTTTATATAGGTCATGATTTACCCATTCCTTTCTAGCTTTTTTATGCTTGACCACAGGGGCGAAAGGAAATGCTTCATTGCATATTTGTTTTACTTTGGATACAAATAGGTCGTATGATGCAGAGGGATTCGCTTGAGCATAAACATCAGACCAATTCGCATTGGAAAGCAAAGTTTGAAATAGCCGTATGCTTTGGTTATTTATGACTCGCTTAAAGTAGCGATTTTGATCAGTGCGCACATGAAATGGTAACGCAGCGAAAATCGGCAGATGATCACTTATACCAGAACTGAGCACTCCGGAACATGTTTCATTTTTTGTGACCGAAGTAAAACATAAATCAATCAATGTCTTCGAATTTGGTGTTATCCGAGTAGGAATTTCAATAAGGTTATCACAACCATTTGCTAGCATAGTTTCAATGAGTTGGATACTTTCGTTACTTTTTGAAAGTAAGTCAACATTGAAGTCACCAAGAATAATCGGGTGCAATTTCTTCATGTTGGCAAGTTCAAGTACTGAGTCCATATAATCAAGCAGTCCTGTTAGCACACCTTGCGGTGGGTGGTAGACAACAACAATCAGAATATTTCGAGAAATTGCAGCAATACATTCAAAATCATCGGTCATGCGTGTAAATTCCGGCAGTATTACGCAACTATGACATTCGCGAGCATATAAATATACGCCACCGCCTCGCTTTCGTGAACGATAAATTGAAATGTGCTTGTAACCCGAGAAGTGTATTACGTCATACTCACCCGCGTACCACGTTTCTGAGAAAGCTAGAGGGAGTTGATGGCCTTTTAAGTATATGGTGCTCACTATAACGACATAATTTGTTTAGTGAATACTAATTTAAAATTACAGCAATTATTAAAGTAGTGTAATAGTCATCAGGGTTCTAGCTTTTCTTACCTGTCGAAGGTTACAGCTTGTATCCGTTGAATCAGAAGATTATCCCAACAGTGTATGTTAGTGCAGAAATGTTCTTTGAGAAAACCTATTTCATTGGATTTTTTTTGCATTTCGGAGAGAGCGCTATTTTATACAAACCACAGAACGAACCAACTTGGTTTTCAAATGTTCTGTCGACATTTTTTGAAAATTTTTAATCCTTAAAAAATATTAGCACCAAATTTACAAATCCATAATTCTCCCCCAAAACAGGTATCATACATCTGAAACCTGCATCTGTGACAGCGTCTGATACTAATGAATACCATATATAAATTTCTGGATTAAAGAAAATTGATAAAATAATTTCAAAATTATTGTGAAAGTCCCACTCATAAGTAATGAATAAATAACACAGCCATGCGATGCTTCAGTTTAGTTCTATTAAGATGTTTCATTACGCTAAACATGAAGAAACATATTCTTGTTTTATTGCTAATTAGATGCTTGCAAAAAGTACGGCATAATTTTTCATATATAGTTTTATTCGAGAAACCTGTGAGAGAAATGCTGCCCACCTAAGCAAAAAATCCATCTTAAGTGGGTGGATTTTAGCATTTTAGTGCGACAATCCTCCCTGAATTAGACACAGTGGATGCCAAGCAAACATTTTTTTTATCTCCCACGTTTATGGATCGTAGCTTTGAGGCTAAATCTTTCCACTTCAACCCAAAAAATACCTTTGTTTTGGCTCGCTTCGACCTGCAGTGATTATCAATAAAAAGAAATGGCAGCTTTGTGGTTATTTGGAAACGCATGTGACAGGTACCCATAGCAAAAGTCCTACGCTATTTCACAGATTGCTAACTGTAAATACAAAATACTTATTCTCGAGTGTGTAGTGTCGTTTAACGTTGCGTTCAATTATAACAACACGACGCTTTTGTTTGAGTTCAAGAGCATTACTGCATAGTATTGCGTCACTGCTTTAAAGAAGGCACTAAACAATGAAGTTCGCATGTGTCAAGGCTGGGCGTCGGAGCATTATTCTGCAGGAATATGCATTTCATAATGTCCTTTTCTTTAGGCTCTGAAGTAATGCGTTTCTCAGCATTTGCGCATGTAGAAATCTATATTTGGCAAAAACGAGAAGGAACAATGTGAAAAACTGATCGAGTAGGCTATATTGGGGATGCAGCTGCATTAGACTAGGATACAGCAAGTGGTAATCCTACGGTCTAATCATGCCATCTGGCTTGCTCCCTATTTGTGGTGGGCCCGCCGTGGTCAAAGTGGGTGAGCGCCGATTGGAATACCCTGTCTTGCGAAGTGGTTCTTGCGCTAGAAGGCGCGGGCAAGAAATGGGAGTACAAAAAAAGAAGAGTCGGGTTGCCTTGCAGCCCGAGTCTGTCACACCATTTCGGGACCCGGCACCTCTAACGCGCGGTTGCCTAGCCGAGCAGCCGACTAAGTATTGCAACGAATTGCACACTTTTAAGCCATATAAGCCCTGATGAACACATGTATAAGTTGGATATTTCATAGCGTCACGTTGTATCATCATTTCACGCCAAGTGTTCAAGACGTGTCACTCAATCATCCCATACTGCTTTAAAGATCATGGCTATTGACTGCTTCCTGGTATTGAATTTGCAAGATAGTTCTGCTTTTGGAAAACTTCCAGCCGCGTGGCGTGTTTTGAAAGTTTGCTCAAATACACGATACATGGCTCAGCAAAAAAGTAAAACAATATAAAAGGTTAATATTAGTTGCTAAATGTTAAGAACTTCGCCTACGGACCGTACAAAGATTTATCGTCAATATGTTTTGCTTCTTATTGACAGCTTCGGTCAGGTCAAATTTATACGGAGCCCCGAACGCTCACAAAATCTTATAGCTTACATTTTTGGGCAGAACAATCACGGGTTTGTTTAGTGTAATTACTTACCCTTATTGTTCAGAACCTATATATCACACTAAATTGATTTATACGCTAATTCGTTGAATAATTTTTTCAGAAATAGCATGCCAAACATGAAAAATTTTCGCTTTTGGATCACTTCCATTCACCATTATCGCAATGAGTTACTTCTCGTCAAAATGTAGTATGTCGTTCATAAGCACAGCACAGAGTTCTTTGGAAAATGAATGGCAGAGGCCTTCGTCTTGCATTGCACACAATATAGGCAAGAACGACGATGATAACGAAGACGATGATTCTGAAGCCGTCTTGAATATACTGTCACGGGACTATTCCTTGAGAAGAGCGTCGATGAAGAAGACGTTTTTGATCTGGCGCGCTCCCTGCCATATGGTTCAGCGCTTCGCCACCTTGTAAATATATTGTAAACACGTTTCACTGTTGTGTCTGCCTCCCCGTAACATCTTGGTGGAAGTGTTGTGGTTCTAACGCAAGACGGAGCTCCGCAGCGGCCGCCACGTCGCCAACGCTCGGCATGTCTACTGGCCGTGAAACTGTGTCACCGGCGACCACCATGCCAGCCGTCATCCTGACTCCACCCCGTGATCCTGGAACCTTTTGTGGCACTGATGGCGAGGACGGCGTGTTGGACTCTTCGAAAAATTGCTTTCCCGGTACACCGGACCCTATTGCGTCTTAAGGCGTGTGACTGACCTCACTTACGAGATTGGCCATCTCGCGTCTTCCTCTCCCTCCGTCTCGCCCCCTACAGATGTTATCCACGTCATCATCATCATCATCATCAGCCTATATTTTATGTCCACTGCAGGACGAAGGCCTCTCCCTGCGATCTCCAATTACCCCTGCATGTCTTGCGCTAGCGTATTCCAACTTGCGCCTGCAAATTTCCTAACTTCATCATCCCATCTGGTTTTCTGCCGACCTCGACTGCGCTTGCCTTCTCTTGGTATCCATTCTGTAACCCTAATGGTCCACCGGTTATCCATCCTACGCATTACATGGCCTGCCCAGGTCCATTTCTTCCGCTGAATGTCAACTAAAATATTGGCTACCCCTGTTTGTTCTCTGATCCACACCACTCTCTTCCTGTCTCTTAACGTTAGTCCTAAGATTTTTCGTTCCATCGCTCTTTGTGCGGTCCTTAACTTGTTCGCGAGCTTTTTTGTTAACCTCCAAGTTTCTGCCCCATATGTTAGCACCGGTAGAATGCAATGATTGTACACTTTTCTCTTCAACGACAGTGGTAAGCTCCCAGTCAGGATTTGGTAATGCCTGCCGTATGCACTCCAACCCAATTTTATTCTTCTGTAAATTTCTTTCTCGGGATCAGGGTCCCCTGTGAGTAATTGACCTAGATAAACGTACTCCTTTACAGACTCTAGAGGCTGACTGGCGATCCTGAATTCTTGTTTCCTTGCCAGGCTATTGAACATTATCTTTGTCTTCTGCGTATTCATCTTCAACCCAATTCTTACACTTTCTCGATTAAGGCCCTCAATCATTTGTTGTAATTCGTCTCCATTGTTGCTGAATAGGACAATGTGATCTGCAAACCGAAGGTTGCTGAGATATTCGCCGTTGATCCTCACTCCTAAGCCTTCCCAGTCTAAGAGCTTGAATACTTCTTCTAAGCATGCAGTTAATAGCATTGGAGAGATTGTATCTACGTATCCCACCTTAAACGCTACCGACCGCCCACACCACAGCAAGTACCGTGACGGTGCTTCAGCGGCTGGGGGTTATGTCACGGGACTATTACTCGAGAGGAGCGTGCATGACGAAGACGTTTTTGATCTGGCGCGCTCCCAACCATATGGTTTAGCGCTTCATCACCTTGTAAATATATTGTAAATACGTTTTACTGTTTTGTCTGCCTCCCCGTAACAATATCACTAGAATCAGTTTAAAAGGCGTTTCCCATAGTGCCGATATACGCACTTTGGCCTGTATGACCTGTGTAGGCTCCGCAGTAAAAACAGTTCGCCTATCCGTGATCAGGACTTGCGTAGCACATGTCGAAGAATGATATTCTCGCCGAAGAATTTCGCTGCTCAAGCCGCACTACCTTTAGTTTCTTTTGTTTCACTTTTGTTTAGCATGTCACGTAAGGTAGACAATAGTCGCGACGATCCACTTATTCCCAGATGCGGACGTAGGAAATGACTGCAATATTCCCATGTCAGTCTGCTGGGACAGTTATCAAAGAGGCTCGATTGTCTGTAGCGATACCGCTGGTCTTGTTGGCAGTGAGGCGTGGTCAGTAATGCTTCGCCTGCATTCTCGAGAGAGTCTGGGAATAACCCAGGTGTCAGCGGTCGGATCGTCTTGCACTGCGTGTCGAATATTTTATCACAGTGATAATGTCAAGCGAGAAGGTAGCTGGCACGGACTTCGTTCTCTCTTTGTTTATTTCTTCCTTCCTTCCTTCTTTCCTTCCTTTCTTTCTTTCTTTTTTTCTTTCCTTCCTTTCATTCTTGTCCCTGGCTCATACGCGCATATCCAGTGCGGGAGGCGCCACTCGTGATTTTATTATAATTTATCGTGACGTAACTGACGAGCATGTGATTTTATTGATGTCATGACCTATCAGTCTTGTTAGTCATGCATTCGTGCCTTTCCATGCCAATTTTGGTGTATACCAAGGGAACGAGACGCGAGTTTTCGACACGTTTTCGATAGTGTTTTAGCGTTACACCACCACCACCGCCAACACTTGTGAGGCAATACTGGCTTCGCTTGAAAAACGGGTTCGTCTGTCAGGCACCAACATCGACATGCAACTCTCGCTGAGTTTGAACAAGGGACTTCACTGAATTGCGAATATGTATTTTGAACATTTCTTTTTCTCACTCATACTGCAATATTTAATTAGCATTCATTAAACGCCTCTGTATTGCTTCTTCCGATGTGGTTTCTTGTGCAACAAATTTAATTATATCGGCACATGTGAGTAACTTTCTCTTTGCACATCCGAAGCGCAGTATCCTGACTGCACATTTGAAGACTGAAGTGCAAAGTGCCATATGAGTTGCACTTGTAATAGACTAGCTTCAAAGTTGCAGTTAGACATGTCTGGAGCATGTCCGCTACTCCCTCAGAAAATTCTTAAAGGAGCGTTTCTTTGGATTTTTATTTAGAGATAAACTGCTGCCATTGATGTTCAAATCCGTGTACGTAGTTCGATGTAAGTTTTAAATTGCTTATTTTATTTTGCCTCAGGATTATCCGACGCTATATTTTAATTAAAGAATCATAAAATGTAACGTTAAAGTAACGACACCTTGCAATGTTCGAACTGTAACTGGAACGCGTTCCTCTCGCATTAAAGGAACTTGTAACGGGAACTCGTTTCAATATTGGAAGGAACGCGAAACGAGATTTCGTTCCTGTTTTAGAGGAACGTGTAAAACACTGCAATTGGCAGGAGCGCGCTTGTTTATGCATCAGCGATTTATAGTTCATCAACGTTAAATTTCTTTCAAGGAATGTACTACAAAAAGTTGTCATGTTCACATGCAACACATAGAAAACAGGAATGCCTCGTTTTTCATTGTACCCGAAGAAAAAACACAGATCCTGCAGAAACAGATTTATTACCATGCATCAACAACAGTCAAACCAGTCCCACGAGGGCGAACCCCATGAAAATCGCTGGCGTTTCACTCAGCTACTGAAAAGCAAACCACAAGGTAAAGCTAGAGTAATGGCCCGGAAGAATGTTGCAAAGGAATGGGTGGTATATAAAGTTAGAATTGATGACCTTGAATAATTTGATGATGAAAGCTTTATTTAACTCAGGGGAAGTGGGTATATGGGAGCAGCCTTTAGTCCAGGATCCCTCTGATGTATTCAGGGATGGCTTTGGCCCGGAGGATGATCGCCCACCGTGCCTCAGAAGTTCCACCACCAAGGGACATCTCCCACTGCTCCATGGTGAGAATGGGTATGGGTGAAGCTTGATGCTTCACAACTAAACAGCTGAACGCGATTTAACCGAGAACCCTATTTTTGCTGATGAAAGGAACCTTATCTCCGCAACTAACCCAATTTTCAGTTCGCCATCTTGCCTGACTGTTTTAATTTGTGCTATGCTTCTCCTTAACTAAAACAATCTTGTTAAACTAAGTATATATATTTAATTTAAAAATTCCTTGCCAAATTGCACTTATATAGGTTTGCAATGTTTAAAAATACACTTTTAAGGAAATTCCAAATCGAATATAATTCTTTTATTACAGTCAGAATATCACTCGGTGAGTAACGAATGTTGCAATAATGCAACTCAATAGTTGCATTAGTTATTTTTAAATGTTCCTTAAGAAAGCACAAAGACGAATAGATATAAAAGAATATAAGTACAACATTTCTCAATATATTAAAAAAATTTGTGTGCATAATTCGATACGCCTTTTCTAAATTCCAGCAAGTTTCGAAAAAACATGTTTAGAGGAACTTGAGAAAGCTACCAGAATCTCTGCCGTATCGAATGTGCCAATCACTCCCTTTAAAAGGTTTGTGCCCTTGTATTAAAGATCTCGAATTTCAAGGTTTGTGGTTTTGAAGTATTGTTTCACAAAAATTGTAATGTACCAATGGTTCTAAAAAAGGCAGCGCAACAACCTGCTTTTAGTAAATGTGCCTTCAAGAAAAACTGTAATGGGCTATAATAAACTATGATAATAGTAATAGGCTATATATTTGACTATAAAACAAAGTACGTAAGCGCATGCGAGAACACTTCGTGGCTTTCAGAGGTATTATGCAACAAAGAAAACGCATTTGCTGATACGCGATTTTTGGGTTCTTTAACAGGTCAGACACATAAGGATAACATAGCTTTTGTTTTTATTAGGAAGGGAGATGATATTTACGTCAGAATTGGGTAGCGCTGCCGAAAAAAATGCCTAAAAGAAATGATATTTTTATAGAAAATAATTATTGATTACATACCGCAGCCATAGGCACTGATGCTGCCTGATAAGAGCGGACAACGCTCCGAAGATGCCTGTATGTTGTACAGAACTTGCATTATGAAGGTAAATGTTTCATGCGGCCGATAGAAAGACATTACTTCTGCTGATTGATTACTCAGAAAGGCAGCCGTAATTACCGGCCACGAGAAATTAAAGTATATATTGTGTCTTAGTAATAAAATGAACAATTTTAATGGAAAATTATTCCAATAATTATTTTTATCTACTAGCTTTATGGTTCATACCGCACTTCAGTGACTGTGGCAGGGTAGTTCACAAAAGAGGTCGACTTGGAACAACTTTCAAGGTAAACACCAGATTCCGTAGATTCGTTCGAACTGCCTACGATGAAATGTATCGGCTCTCAAGTTGTTTTTGCCCTGCAGTGCATTGAAAGGTTCTTTACGCGGAGATGCCAAAGAAAAAAGAACCCGCAAAGAGTAGCAAATTCAGTGCTGTTGCGGCTCGCCCTCGGCCAGGCTTGTTCACAAAAAAACAAAAAAAAAACAAGAAATATGAAACGTGTTCCTGTATGTGAAAAAAGCGGAAAGCATACATCGTCGGAAGTGTCTCGTCATTTCTTTTCAATGAGGGCACCATGGTCTCGATTTGAAGAGATGCCAGGTGCACTCGCGATGGGAGCTTGTCTTCTGTATACGCACGTGTGTATTTCCCATGTCTTTCTGTGGCCAAAGATTTATGCTAGTTCGGCTAGGCCAAATGGCGAACCTGCCGCTTCCGGACATTGTACTTGTGCGACTTTATCTTTTATTGAATTTAACGGCTTCACTAATATACTTGCGTTCACCATCGCAGAAAAATATACGTAACCTAAAAAAACTAAATTGTGACTGTTAACGCGTTTTTCACGGCCAAAGAGGTCTTGAATTCGCGCTCAGACATGTGCGCAAATTTGTCACTTTAACTACGCATTATAGTAGCGATGGTTTCGCGTATGCCTGCGACATATGGAATAGCTGCTAGCTTCCTAAATGATGAAGTAGACCATTGTCTGGCTGGAAATTTTTCCGCTGTAGTTTGCGCTATATATAGCGGGAAATAAGCACGTACATCTCTTTATTAGGTTCAACCGGCACCTGAGTCATCGGCGTCTCATGGAGCGCACCTGCTAAAAAAGTGAATATCGCCGCATGTGTGCAGTGCGTTCTGGTGTCGGAACATCGTCTGCTAAGTTAAATCGACGAGCCCATCATTGTCTCAACGCTTGATATAATTTCCCCTGGTTAATATGACCATTATACGAGCAGGAGGTGGTGTGCTTGGTTCTCCTTGCGTTGGAAGCATATAGGCAACCGGGGTTATGTGTACGCTAATGAAATAGCCTTGCACACGATTATCGGACAAGAGCTCGCTCTGGACGTATGCAGCTTTCTTGGCTGCTTTCGTAGTGGTGCTCAATGACACGGCGCTCACCGTTGCGTCGATCAGCGTTGCCGAGAGTACATAATTAATTGGAGAGGCTGGGCATCGGAAAATCAAATTATTTCTTAAAATGAGTTAAGCAGCAAGAGTAACCGCATGTGGCCTCAAGTGCCCTTGTCGACCATTAGGAAACCACGGGCCCCAATTTTGACTCAGGAAGTAAACGTGTCAAAGCTAAATAAAAGTTCACATAGCTCATTGGATGCACTTCGAGTCCCTGCACACGCAGACCATGCTGCACACATTGAATGAACATGGAGGTGCACTTCTGAAAATATATAGTTGTTTGTGTCCCATGCTAGAACATTCTTAAACACTGTGTTTTTGTATCACTAGGCTTTTCAAGCAAAGCTTGTTATAAGGTACAGATCTCGGTGGCGCCCGCGTCCACAAAAAACCGTCATCATCATGAGCAATGGCTCGAGCGTCATCGTATTCTTCCACAGGTGCCTCCGTTGCAACTAATCATTCGAGCGTATAAGTTCACTTCTCTTCTGTTGTCGTAATGGGGAGGCTGTGTTTACTGGGGTATGAGCCATTGCTTAAGGGGGTGTGAGCCATTCATTGTTTTGCGTAATCGACACATTTATCGTTGAAGCAATTTAATTTTGAAGAATCGCAAGCGGGAATGGCAGTCGGATGCTGCTAACCATGCCGCTGAGCAAACACTAGACATCGAACGCAAGTGTTTGTGGTTCGACAACAACTTGTCCCTCATCAGTGTCACCCGATTCCTCGAACAGCGAAACAAGTATGAATGGGCACATTACAGTAAAAATAAAGTCGATGACAAAGGGGGCGGTTAGGTATACAAAGGGATAAGCTTCGCTTATCATTCATCTTCACGGAGTGGAAGGGCCATCGAATTTTTGTAAGCGAGCCTCCTTTACAGGTGATGTAACAACAAATTCAACACTATTTAGCTAGTGCTTGACTTAATTCGCGCCGATAGACAATTGGCATTTTATCCTGCCAGATGGGCTCCCGTAAATTATTGGATTTGGCATTTGCTATAAAGTCTAACAACAGTGCAGCAATAGTGCTTGACGGCTCTTATCACTGAAGCTGGTGTTAGATTGAATATTTACTCCAAGTCCGCGTTCAACTTCTATTCGACTTCCTTTCTTAAATAGCCGTAGCAGTCTGAAATGTTTGAGAAAAAGCTTGTAGCGCAATCAAGTAAAGAGCTAAGGAGACATCGTAAGGAGACACAATCGCTCCACTGAAAAGCACTACATCCTTAGAAGTATTCAAGCTAATAAACCGGAAAGGATTGGGGGTCAAGATCAGCGGCAGATACATAATAAAGCTGTGGATCGCTGATGAGATTTCCCTGTTTAGTAACGCTGCGGATGGCTTGCAACAAAAGGTGGGAGACCTTAACCGACAAATTGTAAGAGTACTGCTGCAGCACTATAATTCATGCTGAAGTCAAAGCTAATTTTCAAGTTCCTGGCAAGAGAACGAAAATTAATGATTGGAACTCAGCCCATATATTCTGTGCAATAGAATCTTTATCTAGGTCAATTATTCACATGGGACCTTGAAGTTGCCAATTGCAGAAACCCATAACGTAGTGGAAAGTTAACTGAAAATTTTCCTTTCATGAAAACCTTGATCATGAGAAGGAAATTTACACA
>NC_051158.1:104762651-104789410 GCF_013339745.2 Dermacentor silvarum | reverse complement strand
TAGCGAATGGGCGACGTCGGCAGTGAGGCGAGGCCAGTAGTACTTTTCTTATATCCTCGCGAGTTTGCTGAAAAACCTAGGTGTCCAGCCGTTGGGTTGTCATGGTGAGCTTGCAGAACCTCTGGGCGAAATACTGAGGGTACCACCAGGAGGGAGTTGGCTCGGAGTGGCGAGAAGTTCTTCTTTAGGAGAATGTTGTTTTGCAAGAAAAATGACGACAATCCTTGCCTGAACACCTTCGGCACAACGATGGTCTTGCCTTCCAGGTAGTCTACAAGGCTCGTTAGTTCCGTGTTGGCTTGTTGTTCGGTGAATTCGTTGGCACTGATTAGTTCCAAGAAAGTGTCATCTTGGTCGTCCTGTTGCGGGGGTTCGACGCGACAGGACGCGAAAGCACTCTGATGCGAGACAAGCAGTCGGCGTCAGAGTGCTTTCGCCCTGATTTGTAAACGACCGTGATGTCAAATGCCTGAAGTTAGCAAGCGATCACAACGCGTGCTGGTCGCTCACAGCCTTGAAGGGCCTCTCATAGAGGTAGGGGCAAAGTTTTGATGTAGCCCAGATTATGGCGAGACACTCCTTCTCTGTTGTGGAATAATTTGATTCCGCCTTCGACAGCGCCCGGCTAGCGTAACTTGCAACCCTTTCTAATCCATCAGTCTTCTGCACAAGCGCGGCGCCGACTCCTACGCTGCTTGCGTTGGTGTCGACTTCGGTATCAGGGTTTTCGTCGAAATGCGCAAGTATCGGCAGCGATTGCAGGCGTCGCTTCAGTTCTTCAAATGCTCCGACTTGCGGCGTCTCTCACTTGAACTTGACATCGGGCTTCGTGAGGTAGGTCTGTGGCTCGGCGATCCGTGACAAGTCCTTGACGAAACGACTGTAATAGGCTCACAGTCCAAGAAATCTACTTACTGCCTTCTTGTCGATGGGCGGAGGAAAGTCAGTGATGGCCGAAGTTTTTGGAGGGTCAGGGTGCACTCCAGACTTGTTGATGACGCGGCCCAAAAACAAGAGTTCCTCGTATGCGAAGCGGCACTTTCCTGGCTTCAACGTAAGTCTGTTTCAAGGCGCCGGAGGTGCTCTTAGAAGCTTGATGCAAACACTACAACTTCTCCGAGTAGACGAGGCAACTCTGCCACTTTAAGCCTACCTGTACTGTGTCCATAACACGCTGTAAAGTCGCAGTTGCCGAGCAAAGACCAAACCACATGACCCTGAACTCGAACAGTTCGTCTGGTGTTACAAAGGCAGTCTTCTCCCGGTCCCTCTCGTCCACTTCGATTTGCCAGTGGCCGGTGTTGAGGTACATCGAGGAGAAATACTTTGCATTGTAGAGTCGATCCAAGCTGGTCTAAGGAACTAACCCGGCAACAACGCCTGACGGCATGCTACCAGACGTCACTGACGACGACAATCTCGACGTTGCCACCTACTTGCAGCGCACCGAAGAAGGTCCACAGCTCGCCCACATGCGCACCAAGAACCAGCAGAGGACCGACAGCCGACACTACAATCTATGCCGACGCTTCATCGAGCACCAGCCCGGTGACAGTGTTTGGGTATGGACTCCGATTCGCCGACGAGGACGACGAGCAAGAAACTGTTACGACGATATTTCGGTCCCTATCAAATCATCCGACGTATTGGCGCACTGAACTATGAGGTCGTGCCAGAGGGCATTTAGCAATAACAGCGCGCACGACCTGAAGTCATCCACGTGGTGCGTATCAAGCCTTTCTACGCCCACTAACGCCTGTATAACGCCTGTACGATAGGAGACGCATAGAAACTTTCAGCGATGAAGGCGACCCTCAGCCCCCGTTGCTCACCATTTCGAGAAAGAGGTCCCTTTATGCAATTATAAAACGCGTGTAATTACAACGTACTACGTCCTTAAACTTGTAGAAACGAGCCACAGCGCCACAGCATAATCACAGACCACAGCCTAGTTGTGTGGTTGAATGTTTGGTGTCAGATGTTATGGATGAGCCCACTACGGGTTGCCTAGAACATAATTTACGTTCAGCGAAGTTAGGGTACAAACACATCATGTAACGCATTAGGGGCGAAGTACCTTAGGACCGAGCCTTCTCCCTCGTCGTCGTCCGTTGTCCGTAGCTCTGGTTTGCATGGAGGGGCGCTGCGGTGTACAGCTCTGACTCGACGGACCAGCTTAACCACGTCAACCGAGCGAGAAGGGCAGCTAAGGCCGCTGGACTCCTGGACTGAGGGGACCACTCACTGCAGAGCTGAGGAGATACCTACGGTCGCGTGCTCTTCTGCATAAAGTTTATGCTCTCCCCCTTTCTCTTGCATACCCCGCATCTTCACCAGTTTGTCGCGACAGGAAACGTGAAGGCAGTCAGCTCGGAGCAATCAGCTGTTTATTATTCTGCAACATATTAACTACGAATTTCGTCGGGCTCATCGTCTAGTCCTATATAGAGTGTGGCGACACATCTCTATAACTTGCATTTGTGTCCTCTTACTGCTAACTCGGCTTAAAAATACCCCTAACATTCTTTTAGGCAATAATGTCACACAAATAGGGAGTAACACCAAGCGTATAATCGGGTATCGTCGCTGCAACTACAGAAATGATCCTCGTATACTCTAAAATTAGTTTTTTACAAAACTGTAGTACGATGCAAAATAGAAAACGCCACTGCTTTTTGGGATTGAAATTATGTAACCTTCAATATCACAATTCAGGTAGTACAATTTAACGCTGTGCGATTCACCTTTTCAAACTACAGTAGAAATGCCAGCGTAGTAAAGCTGAAGGTGAGTCTTGCACTACTTTGACATTACTTAGAATGGTCTTTCAGGTCTCATTTTTCTACAAAGTCTATAATCACCGTTCTTTACACAACAAAATACTCCTACCTACAATTCACCACGTGTCGATCATGCGAAATAGAATTGGCAACATTCATTGCGACTCTAATACTTTGCTCAATTCATTTTCATTAAACATTGGAAAGGAGTGGAATCATTTAGCTGCGGATATGTCATAATGGCAGACGTTTCACTTTACAGGCGCGTTGTTTCTTTATCTGTCGGGAGTAATCCTGCTTGAAGGTTTGGGATGGCGTTTTCACTCGTATGGCATATCAATATTTGATGCTATTGGTGTTATATGTGGCACATGCTTTTCTTTATCTATTGTTACATGCTTTTGTTGCTATTGTACTTTACTGCTTCTGTAATTTCTCTGCGCATTTCTTGCCCTGTATTACCACCGCCTCTTTAAATGCTTCGGTGATTGAGGGAACCTGAATTCAATAACGACATAAAAAGAGGTAAGAATTTATTTAAGCAACTGTGGAAATTACAAATAATTGAAACCTAATTGGGCCAAAAAAACTTGCTGCAGGTGGGATACACAAATAGTTCTTGACATTACACATTCGATGATCATGCCAACTAGCGCGATGGTACCTGTTATATATATATATATATATATATATATATATATATATATATATATGCGTGTGTGTCTGTGTGTGTCTGTGGGGGGTGGGGGGTGTATACAGTGACTGGATTTTCAATCAGCCAAGAGTGTTTAGAAAGGTGAGAAGCACTAGGTCGCGGTCATTTCCGGCTTGCCTGCCAACATTTCGGTACATGGAAGAACGTTGCTCAAGGTTGGTCGACCGAACGAAACTGTTGGGCACATAAACTGCAGCTAACCACACTATGGGCTTCTCATTTTTCTCTATGCATCTCTCTCTCTCTCTTTCTCTCTCTCTCTCTCTCTCTCTATATATATATATATATATATATATATATATATATATATATATATAGTAATGAGAGAAGCAGACTATCGGTCGTCCACCAGAACGTCAGAAGAAAAACAGACGTTCTGGTGGACGACCGATAGTGTGCTTCTCTCATTACTATATATATATATATATATATATATATATATATATATATATATATATATATATATATATATATATATATATCTGACTCTTCTTCTCTCTGCCCGCACCCGCAGTGCCCGCGTGCGATTCTAAGTGAGCCCCTTTCTCTTCATCACAATATATACGGATAGAGCGACTGGGCTGCTCATTGGCCCGACCGTATTTAGAAAGATGAGAAGGACAACTTCGCGGTTATTTTTGGGGCCCAACAGTTTTGGTCGGTGGGCCGACCATTTCAAGAGCTATAAAGCTATTACCAAACAGCCAACAGCCAAATAAAGATATTAGTACTTTGAAAACCCATTATCCCCTCTGCCAATGTTATTCCGACTCGCATTCAAACAATATATTGACACACCATATTGTTGAAGGTACCTTTATTCACTATCTGCAGTTGTCATTCTGTTATTCCCGTCGGGTTCGTTACCAAATGCACATATGAGCGATCCACTATTCTCGATTGGCAGGTGATAAGGCGCTCCAAGTTGGCATGTCCTAACAGCAATGGAAACTCTCGAACCGGCGTCATATACAGTCAGGATGGACGACATATTGGGGGAAAATGCAGCTACTGTTGCTCCTTGTTGGTTGACCTAGCATCAGTAAACGCGCCTCCCCCCCACGTACAGCCACGTAAAGCCAGTGTTTTGCCGCTGGTACAGTGAACTTTGGGTTTAGCATATCTTCCTCCGACTAAACTACGGTGGAACTTCTCAGGCGTCCAAACTATCACTTTTCTTGCTGGCAAACAGAGCGCAAATTGTCGCTTTTCTAAGTAAGTTTTTATGATGAGACGCGATTCACGTTTCAAGCTTCTCAATGTCTTGGATTGCGCGTTTAAACCTGGTCAGCGTGTTATGCAAGATTCCTAGGCGTGCGTCCGTTGTCCATTGGGCAATAGAAAGAAGAGCATGGTCTAACGGGTTGCAGCGTTTGTGATTTTAGTGCTTCTCATTGAAGGAAATGGGGATCTGTATCATAGATGAAGACTAGGGACTGAACACAGGAGGAAGAGAAATCAAAACTTTGGAGTTGCTTTAAAAATGCCATATGCAATTCAAGAAGGATCAGATTTCACGTGCTATATTCACTTTTCTTGTTCATTTCATCGGCCTTCAAACTATGATTGCTCAAAAAGCTGGTTGCTATATTTGACAAGGTCTTGGTCGGTGCTCCGCAAAGCGTAGAGGCGGCGGGCTAGTCTTATAGATGAGAAAAGGTAGGTAAAAAATAGAACAATGTCATTCCCAATAACTTGAACATACCGCTGGATTTGTACGCTTAGTGAAAAGTGACGTCAAGGCGATTCTTCATTATCTTTTTTTTTTTCATTTACATTCTACGTTCCAGAATACAACGTCTTATTTCATTGTTATCTCTGCTACGGACGCCTGACAACTTTGGTCATACCTTTGTTGGCTCGGAACTCAAATATTCGTTCGCAGAACAATTCTTTTAGCTTACCAAGCAAAGTATTCAATGAAGCAGCGCGAAGAACCTTCGAGTTTAAGCACTATTATTTCGTATGGCTATACTAAGCATCATAAGCGTCATCTTCAGCCATGGTTTTGTGCCTTTATGTGTGCTCGCGTAAGAGCTACTGGCTGCTATGCAACTTTCGCCCAGCAACCCAGCACAAAACCGAGAAACATTGTGGGAGAAAACCGCGCCTGTTATAATTATAAAAAAAAAGAACCGGCCCCTCGCACTTATTCCGTTGCAGCCCCATAATCTATCAAGCTGTAATAAAGAATGTGAAATAGAGCGCGAAACAATTTGATTTAATCTTCAATATCCTTGTGTAGTTTATTACGCTGGATAACACGTTATAGGGTTTTTTGCTGAGGTAACCACTGCGTACTAATAGCACCTGCACACTTCATATTTATGGGCGTTTTAGATCACCTTACAGCGCCTTAGGTTTGTCGTCAGGACGGTATTATTCGTTAATTGCGACAGCAATTATATGGACTCTCCAGACGCATTTCTGTCGTCGCCAGAAAGGTCCGTATTAAGTCTAAGGGTGATCAAGTCGTCGCCGAGTGCCGTTTTTCCAGTCCAGTGCCGTTTGTTGTAAGTGCGAGTGAAAGTGTGCGAGGGTGAGCCGGCGATCAGGGCTCAAACTTGCGCATGCAAGGTAGGGAAGCGGGAAGGAAGCGCTCCATCGTCTAGTCGCGCGCACCGCTCCGGAAGAAGGGGGGGGGGGGGGGGGGGCATTCCACTCCGAGCGGCCCGAGCGGCCGCGAAGTTCCGCAAGGCTCGTTAGGGAGGATAGGGAAGGGAAGGGCGTGTTCTACGCTGCGCGCGCCCACTCGGCCGCTGTATCTTGAAAGCCATCTGCGGCGGGGACAAAGTCCACCCTGCGCTGTTTTCGCGGCTCAGTTCGCGTTAACGTGTAGCACGAAGGTGAATTTGCTCACTTTTGAACCGCGCTTACTCACTCCAGCGTTCTGAGAGCAAGTTTCGCGGTCATCCAGTGAGATGCGTTAATGTTTTCTTGTGCGCGCATGACACTATGCTAGCTAATCTAGTTGGTATGTCTATGTTTAGAAGTATATACGTCCGATATAACTACTTTCCTTACTTCGTATAGTTGCCCGCTAATTTGCTATTGCAATCGATGCTTCGCCTTTTGTGCGAAACTGCGACATTTTTGCACTCCGCCTAATTACATAATTAGTGTTAGTTAATTATATTAGTTTTTAAATATTGTATTTAGATGAAAAATTCAAATGAGAAAACTTTAGAGCAACGTGAACAACTTCCTATACAGCTTTCTGGTTGCTGAATACGTTCTGCATAAATGTGTTTTTCGGAGTCTGAAAGAAGCCCGCGAATATACACGCAAAATTGCCGTGCGACTGGCCGCTCGAGGCACTGCCCTCGAGGGCATGCCATTATTGTCCCTGGATCTTCATCATCTGGCTCTCGAGATGCCGTCATCGTCATGCCATCGTGGTTATACAGGTTTCTTTTTTGAGGGCTCAGGGTAAGCCCTGCGCATTTTCCGAAGGACGATGGCAAGGTGTTCTAGATGTTCCTCAAGATTGCCCAAAAAGTTGACAACATCCATCTATGTCATTGCGAATTTGTTGCGCACCTCATCAAGAACAATATCCATTAGCCGTTGGAAAGAACTCGGCGAGTCTTTCAGGCCAAATGGCATGCGGACAAATGGGAAGAGTCCTTTATAGCAAGTGAACGCTGTTTTGGGGATGTCAGTGGGTTTCATTTCAATTTGCGAAAATTCCCGCGAACACTCGAGTGTAGTGAACACCCTCGCCCTACGCATACCTGATAGAATAGACTCTGTTGAAAGAAATGGATAAGCATCCCGAAAAGTGGGATCCTTTAAGCGTCGATAGTTTACGCATAAGCGAGCTGTGTCATCTTTCTTGGGCGCTAGAACGATATGAGAAGCCCAAAAACACTGGGACGGTCTCACCACGCCGGTCTCGATCATATCCTGCAGGGCAACATCCAAGAGCGCCCGCCTGTGCACGCTCAGTGGACTTGGGTTTCAGCTCCATGGTTGTGTGGTTCCTGTATCAATGCAGTGACGCAGTACAGGAATGCAGCCGGGCTTTTCCGTGGATATGGCTGCGAACGGCTACAGCATGCGCACCAGCTGTCGTTTCTGCGCGTGCTCAAAAGTGCACTTCTCTACTGTTTCCAGTATCTTAGGTGACAAAGCAGAGTGATAGAGTAACGCGGTGGAGTCACGGGCACTATGCACAGGAGCTCGTTACTACCGCAGGCCGTAGTCGTTTTCCTGGGTGAAATCACGGTGAAATCATGGATAGGCGAGGGCGTCATTGGACACTCATGACGGTAGTGTCCATGCGTTGCCGCCTTCCTGCTCAAAGACGTTATACTTCACCACGGCGCTCCTCGAAAGCTCCTCACAGACCAGGGCCGCTTTTCATGTTGTTACGGGGAGATGTCAAAGAAGGTTAATGCACAATATTTACACGTGATATCGAGTGGCACCACAACAGAAATATGGCTGGCCGGGATCCAGCTTGACCTCTTTCTCATCTGCTATGCTACTTCGATTTCGTCTGCAGCATAGATGCAGGGCTCATAACATTACCCCCAGGCGACGGAAGTACCGACTCGGTGCAGTCGAAGCACGATGGCACAGAAAAGGTTCAATGTACACACAGCGTTAATCAGTGTCTTGGACATGGTAGGGCTTGAGGCGAACGGCGCGTACGATGTCGCTGAGGAATTGAGCCGATGAGGACGAAGAAAATGGAGTGATTTTGCACGTTACGTCGGTCACTTAGCGACACACTCGATATGGGCCAGTGTACGGGAATAGCAGCTTTTCAGGACGCCCGACACGGCGCGCTGGGGACCACAACAGGACATGAGAACCAGGGGCAAAGTGGGTAGTCCTGTGATGGCTATTGTATCGAGATTGCTGGAGGATCCGCGACTAAATGAATTGAGCGCGGGCAAACTGACATGCGTGGTCAGCATGGGCAATAGCCGATCGATACTTAGTACCGGGGCACATGGAAGAAGGCACCAACGTGTCCATGGGCAACGTAGGATTTCGGCCGAATGAGAGACAAAAATGCGAATAACCGGCGGTCTCATGTCTTGACGTTTTATACGCAAATGTCACAAAAGCAATGCAGTGTTCCAATCCTCGTGGTCGGCGGACGCATGCATTGCCAACATGTCGTTAATTGTTCGGTTCAGTGGCTCCATCAAGCCATTCGTCTGTGGATGGTGAACATTAGTCAGTTTGTGTTACGTCGAGCAAGACCGTAGAATTTCCTCGATCACCTTCGAAAGAAACTGTCTGTCCCAGTCAGTTAGGAGTTGCACAGGTGCACCATGTTGCAAAATGACCTTATGGAGTAATAAGTCCGCAACGTCGGTCACGGAGCTTGTGGGAACGGTACGGCTGATCGCGAATCGCGTCGCATAGTCTTCAGCGACGGCGACCCATCTGTTTTCTGAGAAACACAAAGGAAATGGGCCAAGTAAGTCGAGGCAAGCGTGATGAAACTGCTCACATGGAACGTCGACAGACTGAAGATGGGGAGCAAGCGGGAGCGGCGGCTTTTCCCGGCACTGACAAAGGTCAGAAGAAGCCACGTAATAGCGCGCCGAGCGGGACATGCTTGGCCAGTAGAATCAATGGTGTACACGATCGTATGTGCGTGAAATGCCGAGGTGACTTGCTGTTTGCGCCGTGAACTTGGGCTAGAATAGTCGAGCGGAGGTGTGCCGAAATCACAAGAGGCCAGGACCATCAAGGAGCAAACTGCGACGATGTAAAGTCTCATCGTGTAGCACAAAAAGTCCGAGAGAGGCATCATTAGCCTGGGAGTTCAAACACTCAATAATCTTGTTTAGGGCAGGGCCACGGCGTTGTTCAGTAGCAGTGTTGAAGGGTTCGGAGATGGCAAGCACACAAGGACTCTGGTGCAGGTTCAGTTTGGTCGACGGGGTACTGGGAAAGGCAGACGGCATCCCGATGCAAATGGCCAGATTCGTAAATGATCCTGTATGAATACTCTTGAGGTCATAATACCCGGCGTCCAAGGCAACCCATGGAATCTTTGAGCTAAGATAGGCAGGAGAGAGCGTGATGGTCAGTCACCACGGAAAAAGTTCTGCCATACAGGTAAGAGCGAAATTGTGCGGCGGTGCAAACAAGAGCGAGGCACTCTCTCCGCAATCGAATAATTCGGCTCAATGGCGGAAAGTTCGCGGCTGCCATACGAAATAACAATGTCCTAACCACGTTGACATTGAGCTAGGACAGCGCAGAGGCCACTGCCGTCTATTCGGACTTCCGTGGAAGCAAAATCATCAAAGTGAGCCAACACAGGTGCAACAGTGAACAGTGTGAGGAGCTGCGGAAAGGCAAACGCTTGGCCAGGACCCCAGGTAGAAGGAACATTTTTCTTGGGTGGACATGTGAGAGGCCGTGCTGTCTGAGCAAAGTCCGAAAGTAAGAGTAGAGTCCAAAAAATGAGTGGACGTCTTGCGAAGAACGGGACGCTGGAAAGTTGGCAACAGCGCGTACTTTGGCAGGGTCAGGTCGGATACCGGCCGCATGATCAAGTCTACCAATTACGGTGATCCCTCGACGCGCGAAGTGCTATTTCGAGGAGTTTCGTTGAAGTCGGGCGCTGCGAAACAGCTACAAAATATCCGATAGTCACTGCAGATAACTGAAGAATGTGGGCGAAAAAACGACGTCTTCAAGGTAACATAAACAAGTAGAGCACTTGAACTCGCGAAAGAGGAAGTCCATGACTTTAAACTGGTACAGCCCATCGTGCGTAAAAAGGTGTCGTATTAATGCTCGTCAACGGCAATTTGCCAATGCCCGGACCGAAGATCTATGGAAGAAAAGTTCCTTCCACCATGGAGATAGTCGAGCGCATCATCTATTCGCGGCAAAAGGTAGACGTCCTTTTACGTTATCATGTTCAGGTACCTATAGGAACTACAGAACCCCTAGGTGTGGTATTTTTTTCTCATAAGCACCACAGGACGACGTCCAAGGACTCGCAGATAGTTCGATTATGTCCTTTGCATTTTTCTCAACCTCGGTTTGAATGTAATTCCGCGGAGGGGCCTTGGATAGCAGATGTGCTTCACATGGGCTCCCGCTTCTCGTGCCTATCAACCAGGATCATGGCCAGCGACCAACCTAATTGTGCTAACCGCTTAACCGGCAAGACGAGAGGTCACATAGTCACCGTCACAAACAGGGGGCTCTGACGTAGGTCGCGGCAGTTAGTTCAGTTGCAAGATCCCGATTAGAACGCGCTCCGTCCGCACACTTCACAGTGATGCAGCACCGACTGTTCTTTGCAAGCACCAATACAGAACTGATTATGTGAAGCCATCCGCTCCGTACCGCGCTACCAGTGCGATTCGGTACCACGCCAGCTGTGCCGATGATGTCGTCTGAAGTGTCACTCACCTATTCTTATCTCATCCGCCGCGACAGCTGTGCTGCTGCTCTCCTTCTTGACGCTTTGCCAACTTGTGTCGCCGAGATTCAAACACCCGCATTGCGAACCTTCAGTGCAGGCATTTACGCTCGCGCACGATTACGTACTGCTTTCGGTACGCTGCTCCAACTCCACGGAGAAGGCACTTCCGCTTGCGTCAGGCATCACTTGCAACTGAACACCCAGCGAGCAGGCTTTTGCAGGCAGAAAAAAATGTGGTTCCAATCCAGGCTGTGAAGGTGGTTGGACAGCGAAGCTGTAAGCTACACCCACGATTACCCATTTTGACGTCACTTGAATTCACACACGTGGCTCTACAAAGAGTGAAACCAGAGACAAGTGAAATGTACTTAACCACACCTTTTATTATTTCCCAACGACATTATATTCACGCTGTTCTTCTCGCGTCTTTACTTTCCGTGGTATACCCATGGGAGCCTGGAAGGAACTGAATGGGTTGCTAGACCGTGGTTACATCACTACGTGATTTCTACGCTGTTGGGTAGTTTTCCACTTGGAGTAGCTTACGCAACCATAATCTTTACCGGGAAACACACGCTGGAGAAGGAACGTGCTTCGCATTATTCGCAGACGTCATTAGCATACATTATACGGTTTGCACTTCACACGAGGGTTCTGAATGACGTCAACCCCTTTCGAAGCAGCTGCAAACCTAATCTTTGCCGGAACGCGTGGGAGGGTGTTCCCATTGTTCACACGCGCATTATCATCAATCATTTGGTTTTGATGCTTGTTTTGTAGTTTTTCTTTTCAAAACGAGTGCTGAGCTGTATAATGCATGCCTGATTTCAAAGGAGATATGCTGTTTGTATTCAATTTTTAGCCTGGCGTTATTTGCTTACGCCAATGACACGAGAATTTCCTTGGCTGGTAGAGGTATACAGCTTCGCTGTAAGAGATCTCTAGTACGTACCTTGCTTACCAACATCAGCCCACTTCCCCTATAGACCCTAAGATAACGATGCTGATGGTGCCTACTCTATATATTACGCCTGTCTTTGGCTGCTGTTCGCAACTTTAGCAGGGGTATAGGTAACGTATCACGAGGTATGCATAAATACTAGTTTATAAAAGTTACGTGTCTGTTTCTCTTTCATGCGCTGCCTCAGTACTACTGTTTGTACTGTGTTCCAAGAGTTATGCCACTCAAATCTCACTCATCCCATTTAACCAGAGGCTCGGCTGTCTTTGCGAGAGCACGTTTTTATGATAGACGTGTCTTTAACCTTGATATGAGAGCGTATATACACTCGGGCCGCCAGCTACTAATGATCGTATGACAAGTAAGCAATATCAAGACACCGAATGAGCACAACAGAAATATGTAGTGAAATTGCAAACTCCTGTTAGGTAATGCGAAATATGCTAATCGTCCATATGTTGTGAATTCACTACAAATTGCTATAGGTGGTAAAAACTAAAGTAATATATTGTGTGCCCATATAAGCCCCAATACCATTGCCAAGCACCCCTCGACAATGTTTTGTAAAATCTTTATTATCCACTTTTATTCCATTAGGCAGCATACTCCAGCCAAACTTTTTGAAAAGTGGAATCTTCTTATCCGCAATTTCTTGAGCTGCTTGATCCTGCGATAAAAAATAAACCGTTGTTACTATATTGTTCAATATTTGAAGCCTATCAGATATAAAAAATATTGGAACAATGCAACTAGAAAGAAACCAGCTCGTCCGCTTGATCATTTTCATTTCTGGGATCATTCTCTACTGCAGTGCGTGGAACCTGAGTAAGGTATTATTTCTGGGGAAAAAAACTTGGACTTGAAAAACGATTCCGGCAGGAACCATGTCGCTATGAATTTCGACGTTGATGCGATATTCAGTGATGCAATGTAGCGACACACCCTACTGCCATCACAGACATGCATCAGGTAAGACGCGTGTATACCGCAGGCATTTCGCGCTTCCCTGTGGGCACGCTGTGCCAGAGCGTCTGGCACTGCTGTCATGGCAAAGCGGCAATGCAGCGACTTAGCCGTGTCGCCACGAAATGTGCGCGTGGCGCTTATGTGAACAGAACTTCGGGCAATAATTTCTTAATATAAACATGATAGGTTTGATTCCGCTGCGCGCAGGATAAATTTAGCTAATATTTTTGTCCTTGACCAGTGACCAGTGGAGCACACCTAGTGAACCAAGTTTGCGTCGAAGAGGTTTATTAAACAGCCTTACCTACCTAGTGTTGCGTACTTGTTTACCCAATTAGATAGGATGGTTGGTCAAATTAACGCCTATCATAAAAAATGTCGCAGTTTCGCCCGAAAGGCGAAGCACCAATTGCGATAGCTAATAAGTAGAGAGCTATACGGAGTTGGGATAGTACGTTGACAGATTCGCTTACTAACTGAAATAACAAGCGTGGTGTCAGTGCGCACAAGGAAACATGAATAGATCACACTCGATGACCGCAGACAACACTCTCAAAACGCTGGCATGAGAAAGCGCGACCGCCTCAGCGTGCGAAGGTTCGTGCGGTCTAACCCTTCAACGGCAACGGAGCGGCGATAGCACAGCGCATACAAAGGTCAGAGCCTTGTGGAGATCGCTTTCAAGATACGCTGCGCGTGACCGCCCGCACCGAAGCAAAGTACAAGTACGCAGTTACTGGCAGAGTAGAAGCCGCCCCCCTCCCTCCCGCACTGCCTTCCCGCTTTCCTCCTTTCGCGTGGGCGATTTGAGTAGGCAGTTCCACTTGTGCCTGGTTGCAAGATATGCATTTGGTGCCGCAGCAGTGTCGCCCCCCTCACTCTCTCCTATATCACCACGGCCTTTCGTGCGACGGAAGAAGTCGCGTTTGCTCTCCCCCGTGCGTTCGCTCTCCGTGAAAGCGCACATACCCCGCGCGCTTTCACTCGCACATACGGCTCGCGGCGACTATTTTATCGCCCTTGGACATTATACGGAACCTCACAGCGGCGACGACGACGACGACGCTTGAACTTCCTAGATGGTTTGATAAGTATGCGGGTGTCTGACTTATGTCGACAAGACAAACGCGAGGGACCGAAATTTCTGGCATCCTTAAACGATATAACATGCTGTTTAGGGCCCGTAATGACATCACACAGTTGGCAATACGCTGGCCGTAATGAGTCGCGCCAGCGAAATTGCATCAATTTTAGTTTTGCACACTGATACATTTTCGCACTTTTAGTATTGCTTATCCTCAGGTTTAAAATAGAAAGAATGCGCAGTGAATGCTATATTTGATTGCATTTGTTTGTGGGTGGCCAATCAGAAAATTCTAAGAAGTAATTGACTCAAGAACATGGCTCCTGGTATGACAAGGTGACAAAATCGTGCACTCCAGGCAATGCTGGGGACACATTCTATAATTGTTCGCTTTGGAACCGGTTCGTTCTGGCTGCTACGTCTGGGTTACGTCACTCGGAGAAAGAGTGGAACATTTCTGTGCGGGGGAGACCACTGAGCTAGCGGCGTTCTGCCGGAAGGTCACGTTAACCTGTTTGTTCCTACTTTGGGCACGATATATTCATTTAAGGATGTTGTTACCTGGATTAAAAAAATCTGCAAGTTTCATACTTTTGTAAAATGTGAAGGTGAAAGCCTGTCACCGCACCGACTGGTAGTGGACCATTTTAGTTAGCGCCTTCGCAGATGGAGGGGCAGTATGCGAACGCTGGCATGATGAGTGGCATCCGAACCACCGGTGGAAAACAACGATGACGAATGTGCAAGCACTGGCACGAGCGCGTCTCT
The DNA here is from genome assembly GCF_013339745.2 of Dermacentor silvarum. Classification (NCBI taxonomy): domain Eukaryota; kingdom Metazoa; phylum Arthropoda; class Arachnida; order Ixodida; family Ixodidae; genus Dermacentor; species Dermacentor silvarum. The sequence continues at coordinate 104,774,725 of NC_051158.1, read as the reverse complement.
GTCACCACATTACTATTTTACTGACAAATAAATTGATACAAGTTTTTTTCCAAGGCCGTTTGAAGGTCCTTGTGCGATAAGGCATACAAGGTTTTCGCTTTAAAATAGTTTTTATACAGCACTTGCGCACTTAATTTCCAAGAATTACTGTGACCTTGCGACGCAGACAGCCACTGGTGTTTTATTTTATTTGAGATCTTTTATTCTTTTGCCGCAAGGTAGGGGTGTGCCGTCTGTGGTGCAGACAAGTTGCTTCTCTTTGTTGTTGTGTGGGCTTGTTTGCGCGCGGAAACTTGATGCCTACTCACAAGGACTGGCGGCTGGGACCTCATGTTTCTGCGCGGAGGCGCCAGACACTGCTCTTGTTCCTCGAGGACCACCCATACTTGGCAAAGGCATCGTGTGTCTGAGCCAGCAGCTCACGCCGGTGCGCAAGGAGGAACTGTGGCCGCAACTCGCGGAGCTTCTCAGCGCGGAAAGCCCTGCTGTGAAGACGGCTCAACAGTGGCGCGGCGTGAGGAAAGAAGACGTTTAACATTAATAACGCCCGCTGCGATGCAGCTGTCTCCAACGCCGAAAGCCACCAAGTACACTTGTTCACGTAGCTTTCACCCATCGTGTTCTAAGAAACGTGTTAATCACAGCGCAACCGGAGGAGGCAGCCTTCCTTGACCGCGAGGGCTCATTCTTTCCCTCGTGGGAATAGCAAGCGTCAGCGACGTGTGTGCTCGCCATACTACGAGCTCGACGAAGATATTAAAGAGGTGTTTTGTTATCGATAAATATGGGGTACGAAAAAAAAAAAAACTCCGTGCAGCAGATCTAGCTAATGGTCAATTAGGGTACGCTGGGTTCCCATTTAACAGCGCCTGCAAAATAGAAGAGACTGTTGCGGAGGCACCATAGGGAACATTGACTTCGCATTATATTTAAGCGCGTCTTCAAGAGACGCGAGTAGCGCGTAGGGGCTTCAAAATGCCAAAGGCAAGTGGACGTATTCTCGCACTTGGCGGAGCCGGTCACCTTCTGCTGCTGGCATGAGTGTTGTGTGATCGCGCGTTAGTATTCTCGCTGAGGAGTTGGCATGAGCGCGAGCAGCAATTGTCGAGCTTTAACTGTTTACTATCGTTTTCAGCACTTTCCCAGACATGCACACTGACCCTTGGTCAGTCCCTATGTTTTTATGCATAGAAGTTAATGAGGTATCTAGGCCTCCTTGGTGAGTCTCAGTTTAATGTATATTCCCTGACGGAACATCTGCGGCCGACCGTCATTGCTCAACTTCATTACGTACCTGTCACGGTGCGGCATAGTTTCGAGTCATCGACACGCCGATTAACGGGCGTCAGAAAGGTCGTGCTCCCACGGTGCGGCATGTTGTTTCGAGATAGTGACACGCCGATTAACGGGCGTCAGAGACGTCGTGGTCCCACGTTGCGGCATGTTGTTTCGAGATAGCGACATGCCGATTAACAGGCCCAAGTGTGTGCGTGTGCGTCCGTGCGATGCAGTGTGGCGGCACGACCTTGGACAGCGAGAGGGGAATCTACCGTCTGATTGAAATGGGGCGTGGCCAAGACTTTTGGGAGGAGTCAAGTTTCAAGTTTATTTGAGTCATGAAATAATTAGGTGAAATCTGCATACCTGCAGTTCCCCGACATAGGGAACTAGGGAAAGGAGAGGCTATTTAGGCGCAGGTTTTAGGCCCTGCTAATCAGTCTAGAAGCTGAACCTATGAGCTGCTGAGAAGCCGTCGGGAGGCTAGTGCCGTCCAATATCACCTGGGCCGCCTAGCCACCTATAGGAACGACGAGTAACTCGTTGACGTACGAGACGACTAACCAACGTCTGCAACGAAGCTCAGAGTATTTCGCCTCAAGTTAGCTCAACCTGCTTGAGGGAAGCCATCAGATCAGAAACCAGCCCAGCAATCGCAACCACCTGAACAAGATCGGCTCACCAGCATTCTTCAGGAAAGCTTTGCGCGCCGACTTCACGGTTTATATGGACTTGCTGTTGCTGCGCGGCCAAGCACATGACATCATTTGTTTTCTTTGAACTTTGTTCTTTCTTTGCAACTTCATTTTAATGAACTACTGTTAAGTATATTCTTGTATATTTGATTGACGACCTGTTTCCATTTTATATCCAGTGTTAATTGCTCGTCATATTTATTTGACATCATCATTGTTCTATATTAAGTTCAGGTGTGTTAGTTTGTCTTGTGTCTTTTTTATTATATTATTTTATTCATTCGTGTATATTTATCTGCCGATAAATATCTTGTTTTTTGTTTACTCCCGGCTCTTACTCTTTCACTGTGTTCGCTTGAGGATGGAGCGACCAACCGGCTTGTATACCCCGTCGATGGACTTCGCGCCGACGGCGAACGGGTGACAGCCGTGACTGCTCGCACCGCCGAACTTCCTGGCGCGAAGTACTGGGCCAGGTCGGTGCGCCAGTACATCCATTCATGCGAGCTCTGCCAAGGCTTAAAGAAGCCCACCATTTACCCTAGTGGTCCCCTTTAACTCGTGGACATTCCGCATGCGCCTTTCTTTCGCATCGGTGTCGACTTGCCTGGCCCTTCCCAGTGTCTTACTATGGACACAAATGGATCACCGTCGCAACAGATTACGCTACACGGTACGCGATCACGCGCGCCCTCCCTACAAGCTGTGTCACTGACGTCACCTACTTTTTGTTTCGCGATGTTATGCTTCATAACGGGACCCCTAAACAACTTCTTACGGAGAGAGGCCCGCAGTTCCTCTCAAAAGTGATCGCCGACATTCTAACATCGTGCGCAATCCGAGACAAGTTCTCCACCGCTTATCATCCCCAGACTAATGGCCAAACAGAACGCTTAAATCCCACGCTCGCAGACATGTTGTCGATGCACGTGTCCTCGGATCACCGCGATTGCGACATTAATCTTCCATTCGTGACGTTCGCTACAATTCACCACGCCATGATGTCACCGCTTTCTCTCCATTTCATTTGCTGTTCGGCCGTGATCCAGTTTAACCCATGGATACCCTTCTGCCTTCTGATACGTCTACCACCACTGAGTATGCTAACGACGCCATTGATCGAGCTTATCACGCCACCAATTAGCCACATCACAAGCAAGACAGAAATCTTTATACGACAGGCATCGCCGGCTCCTCCATTTTCCTCCAGGTTCCCTCATTCTCTTCTGGATTACAACGCGCCGAGGCGGACTCTCAGAAAAACTTTTGTCGCCTTACACAGGCCCTTGCCATGTTCTTCAGCAAGCCACCGACCTGACCTATGAAATTGAACCCCTCCAACTCCCGACATCGTCGACCACAATGTGAAATTGTACACGTGGTACGGCTCCAACCGCACCATGTTCTCGAGCGTTAGTCGTCGTCCCTTTGTTACTTGCCTCTCATGTCGTTGAACAGCCCTGAGTCGGTGCTCCTGCCGCCGGGAGGTTTTGTCACGGAACCGGTTACCCAAGCGTTCGCACGAGGACGCAGCGAAAGAAAGAGGATGAAGGCGCGCCTCGGCTCGTGTGAGGATATCGCCATATTGCCTGTTGTACGCGTATATAGGCTCCTGTACATACATATTTTACCTCTCGCTTTCCTTGTTACAATATCGTTACATATTTAGTAACTACACCAAAAACACATTTTTTTATGCAGAGCACCATGAATTATACAGCAAAGCTGTTAAGGGCTCAGTCTCCGATGGTCGTGTCCTCGTGTAGATCAAAAAAGCTCTCATTGGCTCGAGCATTTTATGTTGTGAGAGGGTGCAGATCAAAAGGAGAACGGGGAGGTGGGTTGACGTAAGTCGTGCCGTCTAATACTCGCGTTGGAGGGGGAGAGCGTGAGCCGCGCGCCAACCATTGGCGGTGTACTAAAAAAAAAAAACGAAATGCGACTTAGCTCAGCTAACCCTGGATATGCAAAGCGAAAGCTTGGTTTATCCTGGTTAAGTCTTGGTTTCACTTGGTTAGCCTTTGAATTAGCTGTAATTATTATACTTAGGTATAGACTCATCGATATACGACAAGTACAAATTATAAGCCGAGAAGTCCAAGCGTTTTGCGAGTCGAACAGCTAGCTCTTCCTCAGTCTCCGACGCTAGCTCGCGTGCTTGGTATTCCGGACCATCTCCAGTGAAGCAGTTCGCCAGGCGAAAGACGCGTGTGAGAGGCCGCTCTGACACGCGTCTTTCGCCCGGCGAACTGCTTCTCGACGTTACTCTTTCTATCACATTACTTGAATTACATTGGCTAAACTTCTCGCCCTTGCTTTCTATGAACAACTCTTATTGATAGAACATTTAGAGTTATCCGTTCAAATATTTCTCGATTTGTTTCAGCAATAACAAAAGGAAGCATGTTCCACCATTATGCATAAAGAAAACGCTGCATCATACGGTAGTTCATTAGCATTTGAAATACTGCTAATCAGTTCAAACTCTTGTACGCCTCAATTTTTTTCCTTGTTCTATAAAAGACGGCAATAACGACTGTTATCATCCCACTGTATTTTCAGGTTGTGTTACACAATGTGGCGCATGGAGTGTGTTAATCTATAATAAATGATTAGCCTACCGGTATGCTCAGCGCTTGACCTATAGCAACGATCGCCGGCGCCCTTTGTGCGGCTTATGCAAACCATTTTCTTACTTCTGCGCTGCATGCTTTCAAGGACAGTCAAACGGATCCATAAGAACAACACTCTGCCTAAAGGCCATCGAGCTCTCTGAACTACCCACTGTGTAAAGAATGAGGGTGCTTACTCATTGGCAACGGGCATCACGGTGCACGCATGCTGTACATGCGGAAGTTACCGCACCAAAAAACCGCGATATTCTAGCTACCACTCGTCATTGCAATGACCGGGTTAAGGCCGTTTCACATGCTGCGGCTGGAGCGAAAAATATCGGTGCGGTCGCACGCGTCGCAATGCGATTTTTTGAGGGCTCATTCCCATGACTGCGATTTCAACAATGCGACTGGTGCGACGCCCAGGGTTGCTTGCTGCCAGGTTTTGTCGACAACGCCGCATAATTCCTTTAAGGTAATTAAAAAGACGAGCGCGTTATAATATAATTGACCTCTCTTTATCAGGACGAAATAATACGTGCGTTTTGTAATTTAAAAACACTTCAAAATTTAATTTGTTTTCGAGCGCCCAACAGCGGTTTAGGAAGTTCAATACGAGGAGACATGGTGGACGTAAACAGCTGTTCTATAGTTCGCAGCTGGTCGCTCAGCGCTGTGTGCTGTCTCGTGTGTATTTTATGCCCGTGTCGGTTTTCCTGGGATACAACAAATTACAAGAGGACCTATCAACAAGCACGTATAGCTGTTGTCATCGCATATACAGTATTCGGAATTCGGCTACAGTCAAGTCGTCATGTCAACGCAGAGACCCTCGGGCTACCCGTGCTTACCGTCAGCTTCTGAAGAAAGGATGTGTGTGTATATTGCTCGTAATTGCGCATAAGCGGGTTCTGCTCCTAGCAATAATCTTGCACCAAACTTAACAGCAAGCACCAACCCAAAAGCTCCCGTCTGCCCCTGAAGGACGCCGCAAATGATCTGTGTGTAATTAGTGAATGAGCAATGGAATTTGTGTTGTGAAGGATAATCTTAGCGCCAGCCTGGTTCATCCGTCGGCGCGCGTGTGCTGCAATTATTCATACAAGTGCTCTCTGAATATTTTGAAAGGCGTAAAAGCCGACACCACATTTTTTTAGGAGCTGTAGTCACTTGTGTACATAATATCATATTCTGACAGACATGGGTGTCGTCTACTTCCTCGTCCTCTTTCTCGCGCCGTTAATGTGCTCTGAATCTGTATCAAGAAACTTAAGTTAATATGCTGCAGTGCGTAGCGCAGCCGCGTAGCCCCACGGCTAACATTAAAATACTTTGTTAGGGGTACGTTTGTATGTTTAACAACAAAATCGAACGCTAAAATTTTGTATTCATTGTGGCAAGTGTAAAATAATATGCTATCGAAACTATCCGCCTATGGCATTTGTTTCCTTCTACCTGCTTCAGCACATTATCTTAATAGTGGGGCTCAAAACCACAGATAACCAAAAACATATGCAACTGGAGCAAGTGCTACGGTTCCTTTTCTGGAAATGAAAGCCAGCATCCCAGTCTGTTAAGCTAGTCATGTACTTAACCTTTATTAGACCAATGTTAGAGCATGCTAATTGGAGCCATTTCAAACTATATTATTTGACAAAAATAAGAAAGTGCAAGGAAAGCGTCAAGGTACAATCTAATCTGGTATTCCTGAACCGATTGTATTAGCAAGACTTAATGCCTCCCTGAATAGCCTCTGTTAACCCAACGCTGAAGACAAGGGAAGGTGATTCCCTTTCTTGCTGTTGAAAAGCTGCTAGAATCTCAATAACAGAATAACAGATTACATATGTTCCGAGGGAAAGTGAGGGACACTGACAATATCTCTAAACTTTTGTATAAACTTTCACCTTGAACGAGAATGTAATAAAAATGTTTACCTTTGCAAGCCTCAGAATCCAAACATTCTTAAATTTTTGAGGTGACCCCTATAACTTTTTGAGATATAGACAATAAAAAGTGTGCCTAAGTACAAGTACACACTGAACACACTTGAGTAGTTGAGCGGCCAGCTGCGAATGCAAAAGCGCCCATAGCTGCTACCTCGAGGTAACTGCTAGGTTGCACGTGTGTTTCTCCTATAGCCCGTGTACCTGGCAAGTGGAATGGTTACACGTGGTCCCATTCCAGCAATGGCCTGTGCTTTATCTTTTTTTTTTTCAGTAGGTGGTGGCAAAGTGATTCTTTCTGGTTATGTATCTAGTATTTGTGTGGATCTTATGTGCATGCATTTGTATCATGTTCTGATTGTTCCACTTGCAGTCATGCAAGCATCTCTTTTTTAATATATTGCACCACAGTCATTTATTCCACTTTGTGTTGAAATGTACAATATGTGGCCACCCAGTAATGGCCAAGATAGTCAGCAGCATTGGCAAAAAATATGATGCAGATCCAATGCACTTGCTTGAAACGACATGAGGCGTAGCTTTCACGCAACGGTCAGTTAAACTCTAGAAAACTGCAATCTGTACAGTTGTCCTTATTTCACCCGATGCAACACGTACTCATATGCAATGTTTGCTTATTCACCGCACAGGTCACATAATGTGATGTATACATAGCTCGGTGAACTCAGTCAAACGACGGCTCACTAAGACTTCTAACTAACCATGAGTCTGACTTCGTGTGAGCCTGGCTGAGCAGAAGTTTGGGGAATACGAGTACGAGCACGCTTGGTTGAGTAAACCTTTGGTGAATATAGTCACGTGGTAGTCAGAGCAAGCTCAGCTGAGTAGAATTTTGGTAAATATGAGTCACAGCAAGCTCGGCTAAGTAGATTCGTGGTGAATATTACTCAGTGCAAGCTCGCCTGAGTAGAATTTTGATGAATATGAGTCAGAGCAAGCTCGGGTAAGTAGATTTTTGGTGAATATGACTCAACGCAACCTCGCCTGAGTAGAATCTTTGTAAATATGAATCAGAGGAAGCTCGGTTAAGTAGATTTTTGGTGAATATGAGTCGGAGCAAGCTCGGCTAAGTAGATTTTTGGTGAATGTGACTCGGTGCAAGCTTGCCTGAGTAGAACCTTTGCGCATATTAGTGAGAGCAAGCTCGGCCGCGTATAATTTTGGTGAATATGAGTCAGAGCAAGCTTGGGTAAGTAGATTTTTGGTGAATATGACTCAACGCAACCTCGCCTGAGTAGAATCTTTGTAAATATGAATCAGAGGAAGCTCGGCCGAGTATAATTTTGGTGAATATCAGTCAGAGCAAGGTCGGCTAAGTAGATTTTTGGTGAGTATGAGTCAGAGAAAGCTCGGCTAAGTAGATTTTTGGTAAATATGAGTAAGAGCAAGCTCAGCTAAGTAGATTTTTGGTGACTATTAGTCAGAGCAAGCTCGGCTAAGTAGATTTTTGGGGAATGTGATTTGGAGCGAGCTCGGCTAAGATATTTGGTGAATATGACTCTGAGCAAGCTTGGCTGAGTAATGGTGAGATATGGTTATACGAGCTTATGCAGTAATACATGTAATTGCAGACTCATTAGAAACGTTGCCTCCATCTTCATGGGCAAGGCCTATGCCTCATGATGAGTCTGCACACTTTATGAGCTTTGGACATGCAAGAACCACCCACACTTGAAAAGATGCTGTCATTCACAGGAAGCAATGCAACCTGATGACTTCACTGCATAATTTTGATCTCATTTTGTTTAATGAGTTATCTACTGCTTATAAAAACAGGGTGGTTGCCTGCTTTTCGCATTGTTGCATGTGTTTTACAGGAAGTAGAGACACACAAGCAAGAAATGGCAAGGATGTTTATGGCGTAGTTTCTAGAATACTGTGATATGTTACAACCAACATTAAAAAAAGTAATTCCATGCACTGAAGTAAGCCAAATAAGCAATTACCTTTTAATGTGAGGGTTAATATAGATGCAGTAAGGATACAAAGTCTGCAACACATTGAAGGTGCATTGGTTTTGTGGAGGAGAAAAATGATACATTAGAAAAATGAAAACAAAACTGTTTAAATATTGCTTCGAAAACAAATTGACAATGCTGTTTATTCCCAGTCAAAGCGTTAAATATGCTATTGGAGAACATTCATTACGATATAGAGTTTGCACGTTCGTATTGCGAGCTTGATAAGCTGTCGCGTCTCGCCGCGGAAGTAGCAGAACCTTGAAATTAGATAATTCATTGGCGAAAATGTGCATGCATGAAAGCCCAAACCAACCGACTGCAACTAAATGGTCGCGCGTATAGCGTGACCTATTGACCGTAGCATTTGTCCGTAGTTGCATATTCTTTAAATTGTTCCGTCCCTAAAAACATACCGCGCTAAAACTGTGGCGTTTTCGTATATCGCGAGTTGTCTCTACAACCAGAAAATTGGGACGACATCCAAAGGCCATGCCTTCCCGTGAGGGACACTTCGTAGTATTTACCAACTCGCAACTCGTGTGAATACGAACGCGTGTACTCAGCACGTACTATCAGCACCCGATGCCAACTTAAAAAAAGCGTCGCGTGATTAGCAACGTAGCGTGTAAACAAACGCATAGAAGCCACAGAACCAAATCTGGCCTATGAGTTTTTGTCTGCACTGTTCGCGTGTCGGTGCTGATGTTACATACCGATTGCGCAATCCGCGGCTCCACTCAATTAGTTGCAGTGCTCGAGGCTTTTTGAGCCAACATTTATAGACAAAAAAGTATCTATAAACGTTGTGTTGAGGGACCGACGTCATTTCCCAAAGCAACGCGCGAAATAACTCTCGGCGCAATTTCGACAGAAAATCGCAGCGATCGCTTCGACGTTGCGACGCTGCGACCAACCGGTTGGTCGCAGCCGAAAATCGCACAATTGGCCCCGCGACTGCAATTTTCGTCGCATGAGACGGAAATCGCACTTTCGGTGCGATGAAAATCGCATCATGTGAAACAGCCTTTAGTGTCTGGTCAGAACGACACTGCTTGTGTAGAACCTCAAAGCAGCTGAACGAAAACGAGATATTGAAGAAGGCTTGGTGCCACCAATACCAAATCACCCGCATCCACTGCCAGCGTGGAGATCTTGTTCACAAGGCGCAAACCACCACAGCATTAACTGCGGACGTCCTGTACCACTGGCAAGCGTATACACCTGCAAACGCGATGCCCCCGCATCAGGCACGCCTTCATCTAGGGCCGATCTCATGTATCCAGCAAGCAAAATAAATATCTGCGTGGAGTTTCTGACTTGCTGTGAAAGTATCAACTGCTGTTGAACTTGAAGCTTGTTACCAAACGTAAAAAAATATTTGAAAACACTATTAGAAAATGTTGCAGTGGCTTAGCTCGGCTATGCCAGGATATACGTAGCGTTAGCAAAGGTTCAGCTGATTATTCTTAGCTTTCCTGGTTGTCTAGATTGTCAAGGATTAGCTTGATTGTCATGCTTACTGCTGCTCCAATGACACACACGCGGTATACGTATTATGTGGCACATGTATATAGCCTTCTTCTGTTCATTCCTCCTACGCTCAACCGCTAATTGCCAGGCAACTACTTCGGGATCCGATGAGTCAAGCTTCTCCGTTCTTCTGCGCTGTTGAGCAGCATTTGCGCTCTCCTTCTCCATGGCTATACCACACTGGCAAACGCCAGTCAGAAGCGCAGCGGCTCCAGCGCAGTGTCAGACGGCGACTGCACAGCGAGCGCGCGCCGGCGCCAGTGCGTCTACCACGGCTACGACGTCACTCCTCTGGAATGCGCATGCCGGCGGCGGTGAGTCGCGCGCGGCGGCGGCGGAGTGCGCGAGAGGTGCCGGCTCCGGTGGCTCCGGTCATAGCCTCCTATATACTTTCTGTGCCCGCGCAATCACTCCGGGAGCGCCGTTCAACCTCCTCTCCTGACCTCCTCGCAGGTCGCCCGCTAGGGGCGCTGCTACCCCGGAATAGATCGCTAGCCGCCGTGCATGGTTAAGGGCGGGAAAAATTGCGTGTGCGCGTCTCCATTATGGTCAAATCGAGACAATATTAATTTGCCTCGCCTGTCGACGGTTCGCTGCTTTGCTGGGAGATCACCTTTCTGCAGCAGTCCACGGCTGGAAAAAAAAAAAAAAAACTTGCCTTCTGCCTTGGATTGACGGTGAGCTGCGGCAGGGTATACTGAAGGACTGTGGCTGTGGTGACACTGTCGGTTCCGTATTGAGGATGTCTAGCAGCAGCGCAAATGAGAGCCTTCTGGCCGAAAAGAAAACATTGTGGTCACGAGTGAGTTGTGCTACGTTAAATGGTTTGATAGGGCGCTTTGCGAGTTGATAACCAGTAGTATGGCGTATTGTTGTGGACCTGGATGCACCTCGTACAGTAAGAGAAAGGTCCCGAGCATTTCATTTCATGAAATTCCGAGCGATGAAGAACTTCCAGAGAAGTGGCTCCAAGTTTGAATGTGTCAAACGTGGAATGCGTCAGATACTTGCTGAGAGAGATGCACTTTCGATTTGTTCTGACTAGAAAGCTCTCCTCTGACGCCAATGAATCTTTTTTTGGGTGGTTGAGGAGGTCAGCTGGAAGCAACGATCAGACAGACTCACGGGCAGTTTTGTGCGGAACAGAAAAGTCTCTGAAGACAGGCATTGCGTCAACATCGACAAGCAGCAACGTGATGGACACGGAAGATAGCACATGCTCGTCGCTACGCCGGCAACTGAGCGTAAGTACTACGCCAGAACCATCCAAAAAATTTCCTGAAGAGGCGACAGCAGCGCTGTTCAACCACATTACCCGGCGCGAGGAAACGTTTCGTTCGCCAGAATGTGCAGCACTAGCGATGGTTGGCGGATACCTATCGAGAGCTGTCAAGCTGTTAATGAGTGGGTGTCTTGCAAAGAATGCCTCAGTTTGTTGACAAAGCCCAAGCCCTCGGCGCCATCAGATTCTCTGATTAGGCTTGAAGACAGAAGCCGTCTGCTGTATCGGTCAGACGAACTCGTAGTTGTGCTGAACTCTTTGCACAAGTAGGTTGAAGTAGTGCTCGCTAAGCTAAGAAATTTTACGCAGCCGCTGAGGGAGACTACCGTGAATGCTGCTCAAGTGCTGCGAGAGCGTGAACTATGTAATTGTTCAGAGCCTGAGCATCACGAGAAGCTGTATGAGATCATAGTGACAAAGTTCTTGCTCCCTCTATTCACTAATTTTGCGCTGAAGATAACGGACAAGAACGAAATCGCAAAAGTTTTTTCACAGAAGCCCCTGTCACGAAAGCTCCACAAACTTTAAATCCAAATGATGGCAGTAAAAGCTTTTGTTGTGCAGTTATTAGAGCCGACATTATTTTTTTTTCGACACTGACATACAAAACATATGTAATAATAAACAGAAGGAAAATGAAGCTTCATACTAGTACAGATAAGAGCTGTGGTTTTCCTTTTATCGTTCTTTCTTTTGGAAGAAGCAATGCGCGGCGGCCTGTACGCTTCTGTGTCGGTGTTAACGCC
>NC_051158.1:104719753-104762551 GCF_013339745.2 Dermacentor silvarum | reverse complement strand
CAACGTTAAGACATATGACAGACACATCATCATCATCATCAGCCTATTTTTGTTCACTGCAGGACGAAGGCCTCTCCCTGTGATCTTCATTTACCTTTGTCTTGCGCTAGATGATTCCGACTTGCGCCTGTAAATTTTCTAACTTTATCACCCCTTCTAGTTTTCTGCCATCCTCCACTTAGCTTCCCTTCTCTACATCACAGACTTATATAACCTAAATAAATAAGGCAACTTCAACGTATGCGCTTTCCCGTGGGTAAGGTTTCAGATATATACGAACAAATGTTCAGCTTATGAAGAATGTAGTTTGAAGAAAGGCAGGAATGCAGGGACCTTATTCTGGGTCGTTCAGCTTGAATGATAAAGTCGATTAAAAGTGGAGAGAAATGTTCAAATCAATATCAATTTGTTATTTTAATGAACTTTTAACATTGTTCGCTGGTCCCATACTTTCTTCGTACGAGAAAGTAGTGACACTCCAATATTATATTCATTAAACATTGATTATGTTAAGAACTGTCGAATGTCCTACTTTGCCTATACCCTCGGTGAAGAGTACGGCAGCACATGAAGCAAAATGAGGTGCCTTCGTAAAATTTAATGAGGAAGTCGTCGCCATGGCCGTCACCGTGCGGCTCCGACTAAAGTCCAAGGGTGACAAAACCGTCGCCGCGTGCTGTATGCTGTAGGCGCGAGTGAAAGCACGCGACGGACGCGCGCTTTCATGGCAAGCGAACGCACGGCGGAGAGAAAACGCGACGTCTTCCGTTGCGAGACAGGCCGGGGGGGGGGGGGGACATGGGAGGGAGGGGGGTGACATTTTGCAGTGGCGCCAAATGCGTATCTTGTGACTGTGCGCAAGGGGAACTGGAATCTCGCAGGTGAAAGGAGAAAAGCGCGAAAACAGCGCGGGGGGGGGGAGAGAATGCGGCTTCTGCTCTGCGAGCAACTGTGTGCTTGTACTGTGCGCGGCGGCGGGCGGTCGCGCGCACCGTATCTTGAAAGTGATCTGCAACACGGCTCCTACCTTCGTATGCGCTGTGCTTTCGCCGCTCAGTTTTCGTTGAAGCGATAGCACGAACCTTCGCTCGCTGCTGCTGGCATGCTTGCTCACCCCAGCGTTTTGAGAGTTGTTGTGTGTGTTCATCGAGTGTGATCTATTCATGTTTACTTGTGCGCGCTGACACCATGCTTGTTCTTTCAGTTAGTAAGCGAATGTGTTCAAGGTTATATAGCGAATAAAACTGCTGTCCTTACTCCGTATAGCTCTCTATTAATTTGCTACTGCAATTGATGTTTCGCCTTTCGGGCGCAACTGCGAAATTTTTACAGTTGAGGGAAATCAAATGACACTGTGGGATGTCGCACAGTCTTCGTGGACCCACTGTCTGCTAGACGAAACCAGACAAAATGTAATCGTGTTTTCTTCCAGGACCACCATGTAGACAAGGCATTTCCACTCCTTCGACGTGGTGGTCGAGCTTTCTTTGCCAACGTTTTTGTGGCTATAGGACGGTGTGTTTCCCTCCCTGCAAATGTCAGCATTGTTACGCTTTTTTGGGCCCTTCGTTGCTGTTGCGTTCGCGTGAATGGTAGCCTTAGAAATAATCAGGTTGTTGTGATGGGATGAGCTTATTGTAATATTAATAATAATAAGGCGATGTTAGTTTGAGAGAATTTTCATCTTGTTTTCACATGCTTTTCACGCATACAATGTCGTCCAAAGATATTTCTTTCTTAAGAACTCGTGACTTAGATTCAATCAGAACTTCGTAAAGTTGTTTAGTACTGCACTGTTGTAGCTCGTTTCTTGTCGATGCAGCGGGTCCTTAGTAACATGGAGCAGCTGAGAAGCAGCGCGGACTGAATAAATATATAGTGCTTTGCTCTCTCTGCTTTTTTTACAGCGTAAGCTGTTATGGGCTCATTCTAATAGCTGTTTCGGTTTGCGATGATGCCGCCGCCTGCGTTGGGCCGCCGAAACGACTATCGCCAGAAATGCGAAAAAAGTACGCGTTTCCCACCAGGAGCGAACCCACGCCCACTGCATGGGAGCGAGATACTCTACCACTGAGCCACGCAGGCGCTTGCTATCGGGCAGTGAAAAATGCCCTATAAGGCAAGGGCGCAGGAGCAGACGACCCGAGCCTTCGCTAGTATGGTGGCGCCATCTATGTATGGTGCCTGCAAACGCAGCGTGCGCAGGTGCAGATGACGATATGCGATTAGGACGAGGCGCGCAATCAACGCGCTCCCGAGCTGCCGAGCCTCACCAGTATGGTGGCGCCATCTAGTTAAGGTGCCTGCAAACGCGGCGTGTCTGACATGTAAGTTGGCTTGATCGGGCCCAACAGACTGCTGTACAGAAAGCATTACAAGCCGCAGCTCGCCGTCGACGCCGGGCAGAAAGTTAAGATCTTTTTCATCAAAACGAGGCGAACAGACTACCGCGAAGACCATGTTGTGCGTGGTGCCCAAATTGTAGCTACTCTTGAACCGCTCCACCAGCTTACGCTGTGACTGTGCTGGTTGTGCCGCGCAGGCCTATCCCTTTTTTTATATTTCGTTTTTAACACGAAAGTGTTTTATGCCGGGGTCCACCAAGACTTCACTGACGTATTTCCGTCACGGAAATACGTCAGCTTACAATGTACACGAACATAATACAAAGAAAGAAACCAGAAGAAAAAGTTCCACAAACATGCAAAATTTGGAAATCGAACCCACGACCTCTCGGTCCGCGACGATAGATCGCCGAGCGTTTAACCCATTGCGCCACAAACGCATTTGCAGAGAGCTACACAGACGCGCCTTATATATCTAACACTCCTCCGTGTACCCGCGCTCTTGCTCGGGGCGGTGCCGCCGCCTACGAGCAGAAAAGAGAAGTACTGCATTATGACACTAACGCGCACCGACAGTGAACGCTTCGGTGGTCTCAGCACTACGACGCCTCCATGCCAGCATTCGAAGGGACGCTGGCATCAAGAAGCACTACCAACGCCACCTAGGTGGCGTTCACCGTACTCAGCACAGCGGAGCGTGGCCTCCGCAATTAGCTCTGAAAATGTTTCTGAAGTTGATCGCGGAGGCTGCAATTACGACGCGCTGTACGCGCTGATTTGACTCGGTGACGATTCAGTTACGTGCTTTGTCTTGCGCGTTGTATTAGTGTGTCAGTTACGTGCTTCGTCTTTCGCGTTGTGCTAGCGTGTGCAGCGTAGTGCAGCTTCCATATGCACGACGGTTGCTCATGGTCATCGACGTTGGTAGTCGTGATGGAGGAGACGTGCCACCAGGCGTCAGCGTGGGTGCATCAACGCCTAAGGGCGCTTTAGCCACAAAACACCAATAGACATTATATATCAATGTGCAATAAACATTACACTACTTCTGTGAAGACACGTTTCACTTTCGTGTTCTATACCGATTCCTATATAAGAGGGATCAACCACATTTTTTGTATGTTCCGACTATCCTAGACAAAAATGCACTTTATGAGTATGTGCAATACTTACACTTATGGAATGAAACATTTGAGAACATCGGAATGTGACGTTTTTCCTCATCTAAACTAATGATTTTGTTAAGAAAACAAATCCTGTGGTTTCACGTGACAAAAACACGATCTTGAGACCCGCCATATTAGAGGACACCGGAATAATTTGGACAACCTGGGGTTCTTTAACGTGCACCCAATGCATGGCACACAGGCTACATTGCATTTCGCCCCCCCGGAATGTGACCGCCTAAGCAGGGATTTCATCACGAGATCTGGTGGTTAGCAGTGCAACGCAAAATCCACTAAGTAACCACGGGAGTCTTTTTTGCCGAAGAAAGAATAGCAAAAGGCTACAATTTTTTTGCGAACTCTGCCTAATGCACAAAAAGGTTGATTGAATACTAAAGTTGATTATGCGAGCTTTCCTGTTGCCAGTGCAGGCGTAAAAAAAAGGATACTGACGTGCCCAATTTGCAGTCTTTTTTATTACTATAGAACTCACATTTAACCTCTGATCTTAATTTTCCTGGAGACCCAGGCAATCAATGATGACCATTTTTATTTCGCTAAGAGTGGAAAGCTAGCGACACAGCTTGGTCACAGGCTGAATATATTCTCGTGAAGGGTCTTTCTGAGAGATAGCGCAAACAAAACGCGTAGCAATTTCCCAGACGTCACAACTTGCGCCATGTTCTGAACATACACTTTGGTGCTCTAAACGCTTCACAATTTTATTGTTGCGGACTCAAACCTGAAATTTGAAAACTTCAGAACTTTACTGTACGGGCTTTACGTAAGTACAGGTGTCGCTATGTAACACACACTTTGTACGCTCCGCTTCTCGGAAAGCATGTGTTCTCAACAAATTACAAAATTCTCGACTTCCCTGGCACATATCCCATCTAGTCTTTCGCTAATTTTTGCGGCTGCAAACACTGTCAGATGCGACTAAAGAAATTTCTCTTTCTTGAGCAGGAGCTCTAGATATTTGAATGTTAGTTGGCTGCTGTTTTTTCAAACGTAGCTCTATTCTATTCAGCACAACGCATGGAGGACAGCCGAGGAAGCGCTTATATTACGATTTTGTTCGTGTCGCCCAGGTCTAACGTTGTCGTGACTTGGCTCAGTGCATCTGCAGCTCCGTATGCACGACCATCATGGTTTGCGCTCAACATCGCGAGTAATGCATCAGGCACCGAAACTGTAGGGGAAAGCGCGCAGCCAAATTTTTGGTTGTCATAATCAATAAAGCCAACAAAGAATTAGGTGATGTATGACGCAGAAGAAAATAACTGTTTTGATAAACGCTACGAAAGCGTTCAGGAACATGTTACTAAAAGCGTACAAAAATTGCCGGCTTGCAATGACACCCGACATATACCAATCTCAAACCGCTAGTTCGTCTTTCAAATGCTGAGAGTTCGCTTTTGTACGTTGTGTAAAGTGTTTTATAAAATACACAAGTTCTATTCCAAAATTAACAACTCATTCGTACCCTTTATTCTTCTGCCATTGTTTAATTGTTAGTAAGCGCTCTCCTAATCTAGAGTCCATAATGTCATACTGAAAACATCGGCTATTTTAATTACGTGTCATTTTACTACCAGATGTGTTTCTTGTTACCAAAAGACTTAGATATAAATCTCTGCAACTAATTCTTTTTTTTTAACACAGCTTCACGCAGGTCAGGACGACTCTTTGGAGGTTAATAAAAAGTCAACTACTCAGAATATTCGGCTACGGAACAGTCGAAGTCGAACTAAAGAGGAAAATAAAAATACTTCGAACAATGCTGGTATGTGTTTTCTGCTTATAGCGGAGGCTATAGCTCGGACACGGTGTTAATTGCGATAGCGCGCCGGCGTGAGGTCTCAACGCGTAAATTGTGGTTTATGAATGACACCCCAGTATGATATGGGTGGTAAGTCTCAGAAATGGCATCTTCTGCTTTCTTCTGGTTAGGAGATGTTTAAATACATATTCCATTTATCACACCAACATGCAACTGTATTTAAGTCTTATTGAAGTAATTCTGCACCTGCTTTTTAAGCCGTACTGTATAGATGACTCTGTCATATGAAAACAATTTTGTGCATGTTTGTGTATTATGTACGATGCATTTATATGCACAAAAAAAGAGCTACCTTTGGGTACGAAGTCACGATGGCTTTTCTGCATTCAAGACGACACAATGTTCACGACAACTTAAATAATTTCGAATCCAAGTTTGTACATTAGCGTTTGTTAAGGAAGTGAGTTTGATGTCTAGTACATTGTGAGGAACCATGTCGAGTGCTTTGCGGAAATGAAGAAACAAAGTTTCATATTCAATGTAGCCTTAATATCAATCAGGGTATACAATAGAGCTACTACAGCCTTTATTTTTTTAGAAGTGTGCAGAATATGGTAATGCCAGGCAAGGTGTTGGTTAAATACAGTGCGGCAAAACCAATCTCCCGATCAATGTTGACGGTAATGCGTTAGGACTGAATCAATATAGCGACACTGCGTATTGCCACCATCGTAACAAGTTATGTATGAGGCGTGTACTACGTACAGCGGTACTCGATCGTATTTGCAGTGGCACATACCTATAGTTACACAAGTTGGCGTCAGAGACGTTTATCGAAAAGCGACACTGACCGACTAGTGCATACCCAGTGTCCAAAGTTGGCATTAAAGGGATTCATGGGCGGCAAGCACAAATCGAGCGGCACAAAATCAGTACTCCAAGTTGGCGGCAAGGATGTTCATTGAAAAGCGGCATACACCTTTGGGCACATACGCAGTGACCTGAGTTGGATATAAAGAGTTCCTTGTCTCAGCCTCTCTGACTTTGCGCTTAACATTGTTTGTTGCCATGCTGCTTACTATACCGGTCGCGTACTTGGTGGTAAGCTTCTTAGTTGATTTCCTCCACTGTGAATCACTGTTCTTCCTGTACAAGTATCTAAGCACTCTCCGAGCCCATTTACTTTCTTCCATATTCCTCAGTCATTGTTCATAATCCATTTTACTCAGCGCTTCTCTCACTTCAAAACTTGTCCAGCCTATATCACCCTGCACAGCTTCATTTGTAGTCTTCCCGTGGGCGCCCAGTGCGAGGCGTCGCACTGACCTTTGGTTGCCATTGAGTTCTGATTGTACCCCTTACTTCAAGGAAGCAACCGAATTTCCAAATGTAAGTCCTAGAACCATTACACCTTTCCACATACCCTGGAACACCTCGTAATTTTTGTATTACCACAGCGCTCTGTGTTTCATTAGGGCCGTATTTCCTTTGCCCTATGCTGTTGTTGATTTATTTCTTGTGTTTCTATGTAATAATTGTCTTCGTTTATCCATATAGCAAGCTATTTATTTTCCATTACACGAGGCATTTCCTGGCCCTGCACTGATACTGTCTGTTCACTCTTATCATTGAACACCATAACACCTGATTTTCAATGCTAAATATCAGACCAGATATCAGACCAGTTTTGCTGCTAGTTGTTAGCTATAGCAGCAAAACGTCGTCCGTATAAAACAAACCTGAAAGCTGCTGCTCTGCTATTGTACCAGCCTGTTTGTATGAGAGAACCCGATATTCGTTCCCTCTAGCACAATTTCCATCCTTACCATGTACTTCATAAACCGTAGCGGCGATAGAGGGTGTCCCTGTCTTAGTCCGTTGTGGATATCAAGTTGCTCCTCGCTCCTCATATCTTTTCATTCAACGCAGACTGTATTTTCTAGGTAAATCTCTCTCAAAAGCTGTATACAGTCGTTTCCTATGCCTTCCCCTTCCAGAATATCACACAATATGCTGCGGTTTACGATGTCATACGCTCAGGAAATGTCTAAAAGAGCCACATAGAGCGGTATCCTTTCTTCTCTGGATATTTCAATACACTGAGTAAGGACAAATAAGTTATCATCCAGACGCCTACCGATTCTGAAGCCATTCTGAAATTTCCCCAATATGCCATTATTGTCTGCCCATTCTTGCAGCTTTAATTTAATCGCTTGCATGGCTAACCATGTTTATTACCGATAAACCGGTAAACGGTGTTATGAGTGAATACTGCATTTTTCACCCTTGCCTTTACAAATTAAATTCATTCCACTTTGTCGCCAACTGTCTGGTATTCGTCTATCCTTTATTGTTTTTTTTTTCTGCTGCTTTCAAAAGAGCTTCCTTGCTTTTTGGATCTAGTTAATTATTCAACCTAACGGGAGCTTTGTCTATCCCGGTGATTGTTGTGCGCTTAGGAATTCTCTCCTTTCTTCCAGTTGAACTTTGTCATGTAGAGCTTCTTTTCCATCTGCTTCTCTTTAACGCTTTTTACTGAAATACAACATCGTCACTGAATTGGAAAGATTAGGCTGGTATTTTTCGGAAGTAATTTATTGCACCATCCCCTGCCAGTTTGTTTCCATCTTCGTCTAGCATATGTTGTATTGTTTCAGACTACCTGCCTAATAAGTTTATGTGGTTCCAAAATATTATAGGTGCGGCCTCTTTTTTTCTTACGTGTTTCTGACAGCCAAAGTTCAATTTCACCGTTTATTTTCCTTGAACCTTGTATATCAACCACAGATTTCTTCTCCCGGTACATTTGTCATTTTCCGGCTACTTAATCCTGCGGCCGCTGCGCTTTTTTTGCCTGCCTGTGCTCTTCTCGTGATGTTTTCTGTCATTCAGCGATCGCTTTTATCTCCCTGCTCCACCAGCTTTTCGGTTTCTTTAATTCTAACGATCATGTTGTTTCTATTTCCGTATTTCTGTTGTAATTACATTTAGAAGCTCAATATATTCCCACTCTTTGCTATTTTGCAAGTTCTTCCTCGACTCTTTTGACCATTTTTGTTATTCGCTCCTTGCTCTCTTTCCCAACGGCATCTCCCATTGTCAATATGACTCGTTTTTTGTCACTCCCTCTGGCGAGCGCCCTCTGGTGGTGCTGCAAGGAACCAAACGGGAGGCGCGCACCACGTGTGCCACTGGGTTCATTGAAGCCACACCAGATTTTTGCACACGGACACGAAATGCATAGAGAGGGTAGAGGTACACAACTTTGATGTAAAATATCCCTTAAATTTCTTCAGTGGTGAGCGGATTCCAACCTACGTCACAGAGCTTTCTCTAGAACAGCAACCCGACACATTAGCAGGCTGCGCCGCAAATGCAGAGGGTATGTGCCCGCTTTCAATGGACGCCTTTAATCTAATGCTTTAGCTAGCTGAACCATGAATGCACTGGATACGTGCCGCTCTTCAATGAGCTTTTCGCCAACTTGGGGCATTGAGTATGTGCCACTTACTGTGCGGAAAGCAAGGGAACAATTATGAGCCTTCGCAGGCACAACCATGCCACCCTTCTCGCCCCGGAAAACAAACGTGGAGTATTGCAAAGAATATTGCATTCCCTACTGTATCAATTGCATCGCCGATGCGGGGCAGTGTGTAGAAATACGGTACAGTATGCTTGTTGAGCTCTCTATAATTCACACAGAACCACAATGTGCCGTTTTTCTTGCGCACAAGGAGAACAGGTGCGGCCCAAGGACTACACGACGGTCTAATCATGCCAGCAGCCAGCATCTCACTTACTTGTTCGGCAAAGACAGACCTTTTACTTTTTAGCGCACGAAAAGGGACAAGACACAGAGGTACGACGCGAACACAGCGGTGTGTCCGTGTCGTACCTCTGTGTCTCGTCCCTTTTCGTGAGCTAAAAAGTAAAAGTCATGGAATACCATCATGTCCAAACTCACGCTCTTTAAAGACAGACCGTTCGCGTTCAGCATACCGTCACATTGGTACGAATATAGGTGGGTGACTGTCTGTCGGGATGCGGTGCTCAAGCAAGTCAATACCGGGAAGTTGTGTATTGTTGTCGGCAAACAGGGCGCGATGTTGCTCGAGAACGCTAGAAGGGGTCTTCCTGCCGAAGGCTCCTCTCTGTGACTAAGTTGGTGGTGTGGAGGAGGTCGTGGAGCCCAGCATAACTTTACCGTTCTCAATGTTCAGTTGCACGTCGTCGAAAAGGATGTAGCTCACGCCAATAATGATGTCGGCAGGCAAGTCATCGAAGTCGGGCATGTAGCGTAGACGCTTTGTACCAGCGGTTGTGTGTAGCCGCAGACCAATGGTGCCTTCTGGCTGTACGTTTCCCCCTAGGCATCGCAAGGGTGCCTATGTCCACGGTTGGAGAGTGGAAGGCGCGTGCCGCCGAAGCAGCCCTGAGAGCTCTGCGCTCATGTCTACAAGCGCAAATCAGCTCTTCGATACCGTCGACGAGAATTGGCACCAACGGCCTTGTGCTGCTCTGGTACCGCATTTGCTATCTTGTGTCTTGCAACCCGTTGCTAGTCTTTTGGCTAGCGTCCCCAACGGAGGTGCTGCTACACTGCAGCAGGGGAGCTTGAGAAGTAGCATACTGATGTGTGTGCTGGCAGCCCGGCGCCGTCTAGCTGTGTCCTGTATCACTGAAGCTTTGCGGGCGAAAGCGTCAGGCGCTGTCTCTAACTCATACACGGACAGGACGACAGCATGCGTGGGGGCGTGGATGTCATCTATGGCATACTGCTTGGCCGCTGGGGAAGCCCAGGTAAGGTTACAGGTGCTAAGGAGCCACAGCTTATCGTAAATGTACTAAGCTGTGTCTTCATCTGGAGCGTGCTGGCATGACCGCATCTGCATAAAGCGAGTGTCATAGACGCTTGGGAAGTTCTGAAGTAGAGAGCAGCGCCGCGGTCCAGCTGGACCAAGTTGGATAGGCTCGTCCTTCAAACAAATTCCAAGCCTGAGCTGCACCTGGGAGAGGACCTTCTGCCATGGACCTCCTCACGGCGTCTGTCCACGCGTAACGAATAGCGACAGACTCAATGGTACGCACCCAAATTATGGGGTGCGCTTGGAAACCATACTAATCAGGAAGAGTCGTCGCCGCTTACAGTGAAAGCGTACTTTGTCCGACGACTGAAGCGAACGGGTCGGTCATTCGGTGAAATCGTTTTGAGACAGCAGAGAATGCTTGGGCGGATTCACCAGCGCCGTCGTCCGCGAGAGCCACTGAGGAGGCCTGGACGCCGTCCTCGGGTTAGGTGGCGAATACTGGCGGCGACGAATGTGGTCCTGGTAGTGTCCGTCCGCTTGCGATGCTCGGGGCCAAGTCTTCTGAAATCTGAGTATTAGTCGACTGCGCCATGGTAAAGAATAGACACCAAATGCCAGACCATCCGAACCACTTCTTCTTCACAGTTCTTTTTCCTGTTTCCCTTTTGTCCCGTATTACTGAGCTTGTGCTTCTACTTCATTACAGCTACTTCATTAGTCTATTACTCAACAATGGCAGAATGTAGCAGCGAAACATCTTATATAGTGGAAAAAGTGCACGGAAGGTAGTTCTAATCATGGCATATGAGGGAAAGTAATGAAACAGAAAATATTTTAAAAGCAATAATCCCCACTTCCCAGATCAGATCTTTAGAATATCTATCTGTACAAAATGAACAAACTATCGCGTAATGTCCTAAGAAAAAAATTATACAATAGACAACAAGAACAGACAACAAGAACTGCAGCAATTGCGCAATACGTCAGCGTGCTGTGGCAATAGCTGTCTACGAAATACAGCGCTTGAGAAAGCGCGAAGGCACGATCCCGACAGCGTCAGGAAATTACTTTAACGAGGACGCCAACAGCGAAGCCAAGCTTTCTGCCAAAATACTATCAGCCTTGTCTCATACCGAATAGGAGCTATGATACGCCTGTGTACCGCGTTGACACCGGGCGGAGATAGTGCTGGACAACGACGGCAAGAGGCGCGTTTAGAAAAAAGGGGGTGCAGCCCATACATGAATAACTATATGAAACTTAACCAAAACTAGACATGCGGCTTTACATGAATATATGCGACGCGCTTTTAAATGTACTCTACTCTCAGTCAGGAGCATCCATACGTTACATAGGATGTTGTCAAACGAGCTGCTTTCTTATAATATGGCATAAAAAACGTTTCTTGCGCAAATTACCAGCCTCATACTTAGCAGCTCACCTGTTAACCTATATGGCATATAAGTAGCACAAGTTTTGTGCTTGAAATCCGTTTCCTGGCCAGTAATGTGGAGCATTTTTCTGTTCAACCGTAGTGCCAATACTTTGCGAGTTGGCGCACGTTTGTTCTTGGTTTGATTTTCCATTGTATGCATTGACTTGTTTAACAGCAAAGCTGTTTAGGCCAGCCGTAATTTGTGGTGTGTAGCAGGAAACTACCAAGAAAGGAAAGAAAATAAGCTTTCTTGCCGAGGCGGGATTCGAGCCCGCGTACCTCTGGTCCCAAAGCGAGCGTTGTAACCACTAGGCTATACAGCCACGCCTGTAGATAATGCACTTATGCGAACCATATGATTGCATTCGAGCGTCGTCGTTTTCTTCCACAGCTGGCGCGTTCGTACGCTCGTGATCTGCGAGGTGAAGGGGTTTTGCGCGCTATGAGAGGGATAGAGAGACGCATTCACGGAGAGGGTCTCCTGGAACGCGCTGTCGGTGTTGCAAGCTGCGCGATGCAGCGCGCAGTGACGGTGGTAAGTCCAACACGCTCGAAAAGGAATGTATCATCATCATGAGAAATAAGATGAAAACTTCGCGCGAACTTCCACAAAATGCTGGGATACGATCGCCCAGCTTCGCAGTTTCAAGCATTGCGCAGCCGAGTGCAAGTTTTTTTTTTATTTTTTTAAATGTTGCCAATTCAGGCGCTAAACATTCGAATTCATCAGTCATGCAGGGAACATACATTTATTCTGCATAATAAAGTGTTCATGTTTATTTAATTTGAAATCAAATCCTTGATATGTTAATTATTTCTCCCTTGACAGTACCCCTTTGTAGAATATCGTACTGCAACAGAGGTAGTAAGCAGGTGTCGTTAATACTTTGTTGATGTAAACAAGCGTGCTTCTCTCTTTCACTGTGGCTCGCTTTCAGACACTGTCGAAAGTAGTGCTGTGTAATAAAGACTTTTCAAAATAAGCCTTTCAAACAGCTCGCCACTGCTGCACTTATTTGTAAGTTAATTTTTTGGAAACTTGCAAGAGCGCTTCTGCAAAAGCAAATTTAAATCCTGAGACGTTACTACAGTGGGCAAAGGTAATTAAAGGCTTGTGTGAAGAAGGAAAGTAGGATTTTTTATGTCGTCATATAGGAAGGAAAGAAAAGATCTGACGTCAATCTTCCGCAAAGTGTACAATCATTAGCAGCCTTGTTTGTACTGGGGAGCAATGCTTTTCTTATTTTAGCTATCTTTTCTCATCTCGAAACAGAGCCCACCTGAACCCCGGTTCACGCTGCGTTGACCAAGGTCTTGTAAGCCGCACGTGGAACCTGTTTCCTTACCAACTGTTGATATACGCTCCGTAAGCTAGAACAACAAAGCCTGGGAAAACCCGCGACTTTCATCCCATTTTCCCTAATTCCACTTGTACTGCTTTAATCCGTTCCAGGTTTCTCTCCCTTCATTCGTGTAATAATTTCTTACATTTTATTTCTCACAAACATGTTATAGGAATTTCCACTCCCTTTAGAAGCGCTACAGCTGTAGAAAGGAAGATAACCAAATGTATGTGAACATTCCTTTCAGGGCAACATAGAGCCAAGGCTCAAAACCAAAGAATAGGATAAACTCTGGGATTCAGCTTACGTTTATGAAAAGTAACAAATTTAGTTGTTTTTTCTAAGCAGTAAATCAAGAGAAAAAAAGTATTAAGAGGCAAAACTCAACGCTTTGTGTCCGTAGCAAATATGTGAATGTATTGCGAGGCTCCAAAGCCAATGTGCGAGGGTAATCAGCCAATACAAAAGAAAGGAGGGCATTGTTGATGACATGATAATATGCTGAACCAATAAATAAATAATATCTCGGGCTCGCGCGGCATACGCAGTAAAGTCACAGCGAATGCTGGAGGTGCCGCTCCATAGGAAACCGCCATCAACTGCTTGAAGATGGTAGCTGCAGGTACTGAGCATTCGTAAAGTAGTGTGTTAATTTGCACACATTTATTAAAACACACTCAGGTTTGCTTTATTATCCGAAAAGTCGGTCGCGAACGGGCATGCAGCGGGGCACTATGGGTACTTTTTTTTGTTTAGAAATACAAACTACAAACAAGAGGCGGTGCATCGCAAGGACGGACGGGCCACATTTTCGGCTGCACACACCAGATGGTCTTTGCGGCGGCGTTTCTATCGGTCGTTTTCACAAGAACAAATTGAACTGTCAGCCCGGCGTCGACTTTGAGCTGCAGCTTGTGCTGCTCTTTTCGCAGCGGTCCGCTGAGCCCTATGTTGCTTGGTTGCCGCCGCGCGCGTAGCTGTACAATCCGCTTCTTAAGCAGTGGTTCGTACCTTGCGAGGAGGCGCTGTAAAGTGTAACGAAGAGTAAACACAGGTATCGAGACTACGCGGCACATATGTCACATTCTTTGACACGTGGCGCGATACTATAGCGCCGATAAAGATACGATGCAACTCCTACATGTCGTGACACTTGGTGGAATACAACACAACTGCGATGCAAAGTTTGCATTTACCGACGCTACGCGGGGCTCAAATCACATCGCGTGAACACTGGCACGGTGGGATGCAACTGCTGCATGGCGTGTCACCTCGTGCTACAACGTGTAAATGCGATGCAAAGTTTGCACGCAGCGACGCTAGGCGGCGCGCATTCTCACATCGCCTGACTCCTCGGGTGCTGGGACGCCGGTCAGCTAGCAAGCGCTGGCGTGAGAGCAGGTGACTTTGACGCCTGCGCCACCTTTCACCTCTGCGTGAGAGTAGGTGACGCGCGTGCATAGGGCCCGGGTTTGATTCTCGCGGAGCTGGAAACATTTTTCTCGTCCCTGGCGGAAGCTGCGACGGACATCACCGGCGGCGGCGGACAACAGTGCCACCCGAAACGGCTATTGGATTGATTTTATAACAGCCTACGCTGTGAGAAGTGAGTTTCACCGAACAGGCGAAGCATTCATTGCGATTGGAAAAAAGTTAGACAGGTATACGAAGTGACGTTAGTCGTTTTATCAGCGGCATAAGCTGCTTTACAGATTCGTTTAATAAATAAATTAACAAGACTTGTAACATGCGGACAGGCAAACACGAGCACATCTCAGTCAATGACCGCAGACAATCGCTGTCAGAACCCTGGCGTGTTCAAGAGCGTCACGAGCGGCGAGTCAATTCACCTCTGAATGTCGCAGTATCCACTATTTTGCTCGTGCTAACTATGTCACGATAACTGTTTTCGTGAAACAGGTAAAATCTGTGTTTCTTGTGGAATATTAACTGGTGTCCCTCAAGACAATTTGTAGTTTTGTTTAGAAATCTCATATGCCGTATTCCGCAGGTTAAATTCTTGCTTACACAGGCCTGATTTGGCTATATCTTCGATATGGTATTTTTTCAATGTACCTGAGAGAGATATATAGATAGAAACTTTATAGAAGGTAACAAAAATTTGACGTCCCGTGGCTAGTACCCCTAGTCCTGGGCTCTACTGGCATGAGCTGCTCGCTGACCTTGACCCAGGAGAGCCACTTGGCTTTCCTGATCCTCGTCCTCAAGTCGCGCCTCCCCCTGCCTGTTAAAATCTTGTCTTCTTAGTTGTGTGGGATAAATATGTGTTGTTTTGTTTGAGTACGTCGACCTGATGTGCGGTAACGTTGGCATGTCCCCGCACTAGGGGCATTCGTCAGTGTATAATGTATGGTGATTACGGCTAAGGGTGTGTAGGTTTGGGTACATGTGTGTTTGTAGTCGGCGCCAACTCCTCGCCTGTTCACTGTTTAACTTGGGTGCGAACGTCCTTATTGCCTCCGCTCCTCTCTTTGGTGTTCGAGGAAGCCGTGGGATGTGGAGGGGGGCTCATCACTCGTGAGTCCGCAGCACGGATACTTAGGACGCAAGCTATCCGGTCCGCCCATGTGTCACCCTCCGTGCCCTCGTGTACGGGGCACCAAGTCAGGTTGTGGAATCCGGTAATTTGATTTCCTAGAATTCTGAATACTCCTTTCTGGGGTTTTACGAGCCAAAACCAGATGTGATTATGAGATACACCGTAGTGGAGGGATCCATGTTCATTCTGACCCCCTGGGGTTCTTTAACGTGCACTACATCGCAAGCACACGGGCGTTTTTGTATTTGGACTCCATCGAAATGCTGCCGCCGCGGCCGGTATTCGATCCCGCGACCTCGTGTTCAGCAACGCAACGCCTTAGCCGCTGAGCCACCACTACGGGCAATTTTGAATACTAAGCGCGACGCTGTCCCGTAGAGATACAGGTGACAGGTTGGTTGTGAGTCCGTGAGAATGGCCGCTGTTATGTCACTATTCTCCGCGTCCCTAATTGTAAGTGCAATCGCTGCGGCGCCTGTCACGCTGACTTTAGTAATAATCTTCTTGCCTAAGTGCATACTATGGTTTTTTCTAGTGTAAAAAGAAGTTCTTGGTCGTTACACAAAGATGTTTCTATCCGCCTATTTGCATATCTAGCTTCCATAATTGTGTGATTTTATATTTCACACACCAGAATCAAAATTTATTAATAAAGTTTGGTCATGTTACAGGTATTATAGTATACAGGAAGAAGTCCCTAGTCAAAGAGTGTATCCGGACCTCCTGTAAAAGAACAATTATGATAGCTGGATAGCTAACAACTCAAAGCAACAGTAGCACA
Source organism: Dermacentor silvarum (assembly GCF_013339745.2). Lineage (NCBI taxonomy): Eukaryota > Metazoa > Arthropoda > Arachnida > Ixodida > Ixodidae > Dermacentor > Dermacentor silvarum. The sequence goes on along the minus strand of NC_051158.1, from coordinate 104,746,330 downwards.
ATAAGGTAGTACACAAGCAAAAAAGAAAATACTGTTAAAACAACAAAATAGAGAATCAATAACAAAGAATAACAAGGTTTTAGCTTATATCATGGTAGCAAGGAAAATTGTATTAAAAATAATAAACAAGAAAGAAACAGCTTATTCGCAATCGAACAAAGGTATCAGAGGTGCGCAAATACAATATGCACACTCGTCTTTATTATTTTTAGGTGAGAATTGGTATAGGCGTCGTTAGTTTATGTTTTATGGTCAATATACAACACTGCTGCAGGCGATAAATTAGGCTCATGTCTTTCTTGCGGCGTGCAGCTGTATATAGCAACGTGTCTGCGAAGGGCATTGTTAAACTCGCAGATATCCTCCTCTTCTGATAGTTTTGCTATTTCAAAACATGAGCTTTTTGTCCTTGGAATAAAACGCTTTGTTCAAATCGTGATAACCATTCTTTATTTGCAAGCCTGCACATAACAGCGTACCTAACAAAGAGAAGAACAGCAACCCAATTCTATTACCGTTGCCTTTTAGAGGTTCATTGTCCTAAATTCAGCATAAATGTCTGCGAATCGAAGTAGTAGCTGCAAGGCTTCTCTAGCTGGAGACCGTGAAGATGGTTCGCAACCAGATTATTTTCGTCGCTCTCGCCATATTTTGTGTTTTGTCACCGTTAGAGATGGGAGGTCCCACATGTGCTCATGCAGGTTATGACTATCGAGCTTTCCATCCTTCAGGACCATACTGGAGAAACCAGCGTACTACGACTACTAGACGTACAACTACACGTAAGTATATTTAATACTTTTAGTATTCATTTAATACTTCCCACACACTCAGCGGGCTAGCTATGTTTCTTTCTTATCATTTTCCAGACAACTACAATATGTATTGTGCAATCTGTAGCGCATCGAGCTTCCGTGCTGAGGAAACCGGATTCAGGCGCAAACGGTCAGGCAAGCTTGGCGACAGGGTGTGATGATGCTAGGCTATGTTCCACCCTTGAATTTATTTTCCACAAACTAGAGTCGCTGCGTATATGTCCCTCATCAATGAATCTCTGTTATGTCAAGTTCTGTCAGTGGGTATGTGGCATTGATTACTGAACCATGTTCTCGCCAACTTGGGTCACTGCGTACGCGCCACTGGGTTTGTGGCGGTGTTCAACTGAAATAAATAACCTTTAAAGTTAATCCGGCGCAGGGAGGAATCGAAGCCGTGTCCTATATACTTCGGCATACTTGTATAAATATACATTCATACTAGCGCCATGAGCGGACACATGCACGACAGACCTCATGCACGAAGCAATACGACGCTTATAGTAGAGTGTGTCCCTACATTGTTACTATGTTAATTGACTGTTTATATGACTTATTCCCGTCAGAAGTTATCTGCTGGTAATACGATTACCATCGTTAGGACACTTCACGCACTTTCCGGTGGTATATATATATATATATATATATATATATATATATATATATATATATATATATATATATATATATTGTTAAGAAGGAATGCGCGAGACAATGTTGAGGACAATGCAGAAGACGACGACGCTCTCTGGTGTCGTGCGGATTGGTTTTGCATCTTGTATGCCTTGTCTGCCAGTTGTAAATATTCTGTACATATAATTTAAACCTCTATTTCCCCGTAACCCGGCGCCCGCATGGCATTTCCCGCCCGCCGACACACATTGATGAAGACAATGCGCCAACATCTCTGCCCGCACACCATCTCCTTCTTACTCCCGACACCTCTCGGAACACTAACGGGCGCAGCTCCGAGAGGTGAGCCTACCATGACGACCCGACCCAAACTTCCTCTGCTTACACTGCCTGGCCATCACAACCTCATAAACGTGGACGTGGACGGTATACCTGTAACAGCACTTACTGACACAGGAGCACACATATCGGTTACGAACTCGAACCTCCGTACGCGTCTAAAGAAAGACCTAAGTCCTGCCCCGCTCGCCGTCGTCCACGTAGCCGACGGTGGAACTCCAGCTGTCACTGGTATGTGTGCCGCCCGCGTATAATCGTAGCCGGACACCATACTTCTGTTTTGTTTCATGTCTTGGAGCAGTGCCCACACGAAATCATCTTAGGCCTTGATTTTCTGTCGGCACATTCGGCCATTATTGACTGCTCTGCGGGTGTCTTCCAACTCGCCCTACAGTATGCCGTTCACCCTCCTGATCATACGCCCAGTCGACTTTGTTCCACCGATTACGTTTGCCTACGTCGCCGAGCCGTGACCTATATTGCCGTTTCACCTAGATCCACCTGTCGCCGACGGCGATTACGCCCTGTCGCCCAAAGCCAGCGTTCTCCTGTCGCAAAACGTCACATTTCCCCCACACGGTTGTCCGCATAAAATACAATGTCACCTGACTTCCTGTAGGGAATTTTGGCTTCTGTCCTCACGTGCTACCTCAGGGCATATACTTTGCAACCTCGGCCTCGGCTTCCGACTTCCATCTTTCTACCTTATCTGGGGATACTGCGTTCGTGCTCTACACGTTCGTGCTCTGTTGGTTCGTGCTCTACAACCCGAAATTTAGAACCTCTCGCGACAATGATCGCTCCTGACCTTCCGGCCCACCATGCGGACGCACTTCGATGCCTTCTCGCATCGTACCGGGACATTTTCGATCTCGATGACCAGCCACTGGGTCAAACGTCCGTTGTGAAACATCGGATACACACCGGCAACGCTAGCCCGATACACCGACGGCCCTACCGCGTCTGCCCCACTGAGCGCCAAGTCATACAGATGAAAGTCGACAAGATGCTTGCCCGAGGTATCATTGAGCCTTCTAGCAGCCCTTGGGTTTCTCCGGTCGTGCTCGTGCGAATGAAGGATGACATCTGGCGCTTCTGCGTCGACTATCGCCATCTCAACAAAGTAACAAAAAAGATGTCTATCCCCTGCCGCGTATAGATGACTCCCTCAATTTTTTCCACGATGCAAAATATTTTTCTTCGATAGACCTTCACTCCGGGTACTGGCAGAGGGCAGTTGACGGCATGGACGGTGAAAAGACCCCTTTTGTTACACCTGATGGCCTCTATCAGTTTAAAGTGATGCCGTTCGGGTTATGTAATGCCGCGGCTACATTTGAACGTATGATGGACGCTCTCCTTCACGGTTTTAAGTGGTCAATCGGCCTCTGCTACCTCGATGACGTTATTGTCTTTCCACCAACTTCTGCCACGCACCTCGAGCGTCTTTCGACAATTTTTCTTGTTTAAGCAAGGCTGGGCTTCAGACTAATTCATCAAAATGCCACTTCACCCGTCGGCATCTAGCTGTGCTCGGACACCTCGTCGATTCTTCCGACGTCCGCCCCGATGCAGAAAAAGTTCCCACCGTCAAGAATTTCCCCGTGCCGACTTGTGCCAAGGACGTTGGAAGCTTTGTGGGACTCTGCTCATACTTCCGCCGGTTCGTATGCAATTTCGCTAACGTTGCACGTCCTCTCACAGAACTTCTCAAGAAAGGCGTGGTTTTTGTCTGGGGCCCGGAACAAGCTACTGCGTTCGCTGACCTAACCGTGTGGCTCACTTCACCGGCAGTTCTAGCCAATTTTGATATGCCCGCTCCTACAGAAGTTGGAACCGATGCCAGCGGTCATGTAATCGGCGCTGTTCCGACTCGGCGCCAGCAAGGTTGTGACCGTGTTATTGCGTACGCATGCCATCTTCTGTTCCAAGCGGAGCGTAATTATTCCATTACTGAACGCGAGTGCCTTGCCATCGTTTGGGCAGTGGGTAAACTTCGCGCCTACTTGTACGGCCGGCCGTTCACAGTTATCACAGACCATCATGCCTTATGCTGACTTTCATCCCTAAAGGATCCTACGCGCCGTCTCGGTCGCTGGGCTCTACGACTCCAACAGTACTCATACACAGTTGTGCATAAGAGCGGTTGATTGCATGAAGATGCTGATTGCTAGTCGCACCATCCAGTAGACCAACCGGCTGAAGGCACTGTTGCTCTGTCCCCAGTTGCTTTGGCCAAGCACGCAGAATCCCCGTCTTCACCTGGTGGAGCAACATGTCCTTGCTGGTGCTGTCTGCCAACTGCTGCGCGCGAAGAGAAAAATGTGTCAAAGCTTACGCATTTAGCACATATTCGACGGGATCATCTACAAAAGGGTGCCCTTGTTCCAGCAGAGCGAAATGGCTCAAAGCGTCGGCATTCGCGTTCAATGATCCTTTGCGGAAACACACGCAAAAGATCGCAACCACTCACCAAACCCCCCGTGTAGATGCCAGACTGGCGCACCTGTGGGAGGCGAGAAGCAGCCTAACCAAACGTTGGAAAAGGCAGAGACACAAGAAGAAGTTACGCAAGAGGATACGGGAATTAAACGACAAGGCGGCAGAGTACGCGGCGGATTTGTGTAAAGAAAGCTGACTCGATCCGTGCGACGGCCTACAAGGAACCCTATCCACCCGCAAAACGTGGTAGCTCCTCAGGCAACTCATCGACCCGATGACAAGCAAGAGGAGACAAACAGGAGTATGGCTCGGATCTTGAACAATTACGAGGGGGACGTGGAGAAATTATTTTAAGAAATTCAATTATGGGGTTTTTACGTGCCAAAACCACGATCTGATTATGAGGCACGCCGTAGTGGGAGACTCCGGAAATTTGGACCACCCGGGGTTATTTAACGTGCACCTAAATCTAAGTACACGGGTGTTTTCGCATTTCGCCCCCATCGAAATGCAGCCGCCGTGGCCGGGATTCGATCCCGCGACCTCGTGCTCAGCAGCCCAACACCATAGCCACTGAGCAACCATGGCGGATGTGAAGACATTAATGGAACACTTCAAAAACAAATACATCAAACGGAGAACAACACCAAGGATCGGCTGGAACCGTACCGAGGCCTCCCCAACGAGAAATTAGACAAGCCCTTTACGCGCCCGGAACTAAGAATTGCCATAGCACAGAGCAACCAGAAGAGCGCTGCGGGGCCGGACGCCATCACGTACCGACTACTGAACAACTTGAGCGACAGAGCGAGAGCAGAGCTCCTCAGGCACATGAATGAGACCTGGGAAAGCGGCAAACTACCAAGAAGCTGGAAGGAGGCAGAGGTTACGTTCATTCCAAAGCAGGGAAAACCCCCGTACATCGACAATTTGAGACCCATCTCCCTCACGTCCTGCGTGAGCAAGGTGATGGAAAGGATAGTGTTAAATAGACTACAGAGACACTTGGACAGAACCAACCAAATGCCGGACACCATGTTTGGTTTCTGAAAGCACCTGAGCACGCAGGACGTGCTCACACAGATCAACGAAGAGGTCTTGAAACAGGCCACGAGGCACTCGCCACGCGTCATATTGGCGCTTGGCCTCAAGGGAGCGTTTGACAACGTCTTCCACATTAGCATCCGGACCAACCTCCAGAGCACTGGCTGTGGAGAACGGACGTATAACTACGTACGAGGTTTTCTAACAGATCGGAAAGCAAGAATCAGAGTGGGGGAGGAAGTATCCCCGCTTATCGAGTTGGGCAGTAGGGGGACCCCTCAAGGCTCGGTCCTTTCGCCCCTGTTGTTCAACATGGCACTCCTGCACCTGCCCAAGGCGCTCGAAGCGATTCAAGGCTTGGGGCACGCGCTCTACGCCGACGAAGTATCGCTCTGGACGACGAAGGCTGGATCCCACGGATGGATGCAAGACACGCTGCAGACGGCGGCGGAAGTGGTGGACAAATATGCCAAGGAATGCGGCCTAAGATGCTCGCCACAAAAGTCGGAAGTGGTGGTAGTACGGCAGCGGGTGCCGAAAAGACTCAAGGAAAATATTAGAGTGGTGCTAGACGGAGACGACATTTTGCCGGGCCCCAGTATCAAGATCCTGGGAATGGTGATACAAGCAAGCAACAAGGCGGAAGCGTCTGTGAGAAAGCTAAAGCACACGACGGAGCAAATACTGCACATGCTCCGCTGAGTGGCGATGAGACGCAGAGGAATGAAATAGAGCGACACCCTGAGGCTCGTACAGGCCTTCGTGGTTTCCCTAATTACGTACGTGGCACCGTATCTCCTGTTGAGCACGGTCGAAAGGAACCAGATTGACGTGATAATCCGAAAAGCAATCAAGCAAGCCATCGGAGTCCCGATGAGTGCCTCCACGGACAAACTCATGAGGTTGGACCTGCATAACACGGTGGACGAACTGATCGAGGGCCACCTCTCTAGCCAGAAGCATCGCCTAAGTCAAACGAAGGCCGGCAGAAGAGTCCTGAAGAAGATCGGCTGGGAGGAGACGAGACAGACAGAGAGAGGACAACTATCAGACGTCTGGCTAGAAGCCATCAAGGTAAAACATCTCCCCAAGAACATGAGCCCAGCACGCCACAGCGGCAGACGGGAGGCCAGAGCAAAGGTTTACAACAGGCTGCTGGCTGGGCAGAAGTGGATAGTCTTCACAGACGCGTCCAAAGACAGAGGAAAAAGCTGGGCGACCGTAACGGTGACAACCAAAGAAGAGCTGCTAACGTGCGCGACGGTAAAAAGAAACGACGTCGACGAAGCAGAAGAGCTGGCAGTTGTCCTGGCCCTCACTATAAAAGGCAGGACCAGAGTGGTCACAGACTCGCAACAAGTGTATAGAAACTTCCAGTCGGGCTGGGTGTCACGGTTGGTGCTTTGGGCGTTCAAAGGCAAGGAACCCCCGAAAGGGGAAGAGATAGAATTCATCTGGGTTCCGGCCCACTCCACAGTGGAGGGCAATGAGTTTGCCCACCAGCAGGCCCGAGCGCTCTCACACCAAGCCGCAGCCGCGGAGAGGGAAGAGGAGAACGCAAAGAGCTAACCACTGGTCACGTACAAAGACACAGTGGAATATTACAGAAATGGGAGACAGAGCTTCCCAGAGCCACACCTCAAGTTAACGATGGAGCAGCAGACAACGTATAAGCAGATCCAGACAGAGTCGTTTTCCCACACCTGATTACTAAACCGCATGTACCCGAGCCAGTACGGGCAAGAATGCACCGTGTGTCACGATCCAGGTAGACTCCAACACATGATAGCAGAATGCAAATTTATCCAACAACACCAACCACGCCTCACCAATCCTAACCACAATATGACCTACCCATCCAACCCCTTAGAGAGCGATGGAAGATCTTGCTGTCCAGCCCCGCCCTGGAAGACCAGCTTTGGCTCGTAACCAGGGGCCAGGCGGCGAGAACAGCATATGGATTCCCGTGAAGTGGGAACCACATCCATCCGGCACATGCGCTGAAAAGGTCGTGAAATAAAGTTTTCGATGCGAAGCATTTTATGCTCGGGGCTATGTCACTCCCTCCCTCTCTCCCTACCTCCCTCCATCCATCCAACCGCCGTGCGTTCACACCCCTACTGCATATGCGCATCTTCCTCCCCCTCCTCTCCTCTCCTTGTCTCAACTCCTCTCCTCTCGGCATTCATGCGCATTCTCCTCCCCCTCCTCTCCTCTCCTTGGCTCATCTCCTCTCTTCTCGGCATTCCTCCTCACCTCTCCGACGCTCCTTTCCTCTCCGGATTGCGCAACGAATGGCAACAGCTGCGGCTCCGCGTGCAATATTGCGAAGCAGCTTAGCTTAAAGACGCGACAGTAGGTGCCCCAGAGGCACCGGCAACAGTCACCAACGCCGTGCGCGTTCGGTGCGAACTTGGGCAAAACGCAGACGGTGTCGACAACAGGGATGCTATGCAGGATGCGCCTAGTTTCTCGTTCGTCCGAGTTTTACCCGAGTTTGCTCGATGGCAGTCAGTGAACGGAGATAGCAAGGAACGTGCAATAACAGCAGGCAAAAAGAAATGTCGCGATAGAGCCACGTATGACAACATGAGCGCACCCTGCGCTGCACAGTGCTTCCGCGCTTCAAGCACAGAGGACTGCGCAAGAAAACGCGCCAGCGCCGCGTATTGTTATCAACGTATTATCGCAATTTAACAATACCGACACTGTCCCTCTGTCTATCTGTACACTTGCCGTGAGCCACTTGCCACGCCTTTCTCGGGCGCGTCAAGGGCGTGCCTCCTCTTTGGACATTATCTTTCTATCCTCCGTCGAATGCTAACAGGGCACATGTGGTGCATTCTTGCACCTACACTTTCCCTCAGTCGAATACATTGAAATACGGCAAATAAAATAAACATTCTATTTCTTAAAATATCGGTTTTTCATTTTGAATGCTATCAATTTGTGATGACAAACGGACTTCGAGTGAATTATTAAATTTTGCACTTTTTTGCCGCGAGTGGCGACAGTGAGGCGAAAGCTTACAAGCGGATACATGCTAGAGGGTCGCACGCACGAGGGAGTTCATACGGGGAGCAGTCGCCAGGGGCACTGCAGTGCCATTCTCGATAAGATCGATGCGACAATGACGCATAAAGTCAGTCATGGCAATGATCTGTCAATTCCCTGTCTATTAGGGGAATGGCAACGCAGCGCTGCGGCATGGCTGTTCACCACAGGTGCTTTCACTGAGGTGGCTATTAAGGCCGCCGCTTTACCAACTGAAACGACACTCTAGCCATAATGACGGGGGCAACGGCTGTCGCTGCAAAATTGCTGTGCGGTATTGCAGGGTCCGTAGTGACGCAGCACAGTGAAAATGCACCAGTTTATCTGCGTGCGCGAAGTCTCCGCGATGCATTGCGAAGCGATGCGTCGCTTGTCACCGCTTGCCTAGTGGAGGTGCCTCCGTGCGCATGTACGCAGAATTTCAGTGTGTTGTTCACTCCAATGTGCTTGCCGATTGCCTCTGCTGCTGAGCTAACCGCGATCACAGACGGATGTCGTAACGACAGCGCTGTTATCGCATTTTGGTGGGTGAGGGCTCTTGTATGGAGTTAGAAAATTAGACTTCGAACGCACAAAGGTGTTGCAATTGTTTAGTGTGTCGTGCTTGTGATGAAGGAATGCCATCGCACTGGGTGCGTTTGCGCTGACCGCTGACCGTGTTTGCGACACTGCGGGTCCGATACATCACTGATGACAGAGCAGTCATCTCAAATGACAGCTGCAATACGTTGTCGTAGGAGAACACTACGAACGGCTCAGTATCGTCGTCAACCGCGGCGCATCGACGCCTTGCAAGCAGCTACAGTGACCTGCCGAGAATTATTTGCTGTGCGCTAAATCGCCACAATGCAGGCAATGAACCGTGTTGTGGGGCCATCACAGCCCAAGAACATATATGCATAAGCCCGCGAAAGTCAACTCTTTTTTTTTTTTTTTGATGCGGTGCTCAGTACATCACCGACGACAGTGCGTTGTGCGTGTTTGATTTCGCCGGTCAAGATTGTTAACGCCTCTCAGTTCCGCACGACGTCGCTGTTGCCGAAAAATAAGTTGGGCGTGGCCCAACCGTGGTGGGCGCGGCGCGCACAAGAGTTACATGCCTCACGTGGGGCGTGACCTATGGTTTTGATTGACAGGACCAACTCGTGCCAAACTCGTACATCGCGAAACCCCCCTCGAGTTGAACTCGTGAACAAGGCGGCGGCAGCAGCAGCCTGTGTCATCGCATCCAGCGGTAGTAAGCGTCAATATGACCGTCTGTACCCGTTCACTTACATGACCGACGTAGAGTTTCGCGTCATTTTTGCCTTTCCAAAACGTCAGTGCGCTGGCTTTGTGACGTGTTAGGCGATGGCCGTCGTCTGCGGAGACAGCGTGGCGAGCAAATTGTGCTTTCCGAGCGCAGAGTGGTGCGACTAGGCTGCGGAGGAAAAGTTCGTCCGATCGCTTCAGCTCTCTCCTCTTTCAAGCACTGCTCGTCCACCACGCCCCAGCCCCAGGCCAAGTCCGGCGTCATCATCGGAGTACTGGGGTACCTGCCAAATCACGCCCTGGTATTCAACCCGGACCAACCAACCTGCGCAGGCGAAGCGGTCACATTATAATGGAAGGCTCAGAATGGACGCCAGGCTGCCTTCTGGTGCCACAGCTGGCGAAATCAGTTTTCGCAGTTACACGCTATCGCTGCACTGCACGGGCGGAGAGGCGAAGGAAGTTACTTCGCCAACACGGACCGCCTCGGCCATCCGAACGACCACCTCTCCAGACGGCAAATGATTTGGCTCAGGTACTGCCTGAGCCAAAGCGTAGACATATGGCTGTTGAAGGAAATTACCGGCGACTTGCTTCCTCTATCGGAGCGCGCCATCGCTGACTAGAGGAACTACCCCCGTAAGTTCGCGAGAAACGATCTGCTGGCACAACCTCCATTCGGTGTCCCCGTGGAGACGAGTGCTTTCTTCGCGGCGAGCAAAAGTAAAATCGGGGCCGCCTAATGTCGGGCGACAGCTTTCCGCCGAGCCGCCAAAATTACGGCGGTGTTAAAGATGGTGGCTCATGGGTCTTCGACATGTTCTGCGCGACCAGAGGGGTGCTGCGACTTTCAAGGTGGACCGACGAAAGGCGGCGATGCTAGGCGCCATTATTGCAGCCAATGTTCAACCTGGGACCATTATGCATATTGACGAATTGGCCGCATACAAATAAATCACAAATTTAGTGGATGCTAACGGGGCTATGCCTCAATCTGCATTGGGAAATATTCAACCACAGCGTGAACATTGCGGACCCCATCACGGGCGTTCCCACGCAAAAAAAAAAAAGAAAATAGAAAGGTATTGTCAAAAAGCGAACCGCCACCTCGTCAGCGATGGGTACAGGGTAACTGACACCCATGCTGGAGTCCCACTTGGGATGGATGTGGTGGCACTCAACGGCCACGTGCGCTTCAAAGACCCTCTCTTGCGTTCGTTAGAAGCCACGGACCGCTCGGACTACCCAGTATAAAGACTCTTTCCTGCGGTTGTTAGAAGCCATCGCTCTACGCTTGCCAGTATGAAGGTGCATTGAAAAGTAAAAGAAAATAAAGCGTAGTTTTCTGACCCTTGTACGAGTGCTTTCCGGCGTACCTGAGTGCTTACACGGTAGGCGCGCGGCAAACCACTTCTGCGCTAGCCGACGCTCACTTCGTCTGGCAGCCATGCTTTAGCGCGAGCAACGAGCGATCTGTTAAAAGCCCAGTGTGAAAACCAGGCGCACACCAATTTGTGCTCGTAAATGGGAGTACAAGCACGTAGCGAGCCGCACCAATCCAATCCAGATGAAAGAGAAGAGAAACGAGCGATCTGTTGAAACCCCAGTGAGAAAACCAAGCGCACACCAATCGGTGCTCGGAAATGCTAGCGCAAGTACGTAGCGAGCCACGTCAATCTAATCCAAAGAAAAAAAGTGGAGGATGAGCGTCCCCTCGTGGTATAACGCGAAACGAATTATACTACAAATTAGTCTAATACACAGTCAGTGTACATCTTGTAAACTTTAACATGCTTATAACCCACATTAATGTCACTAATATTATTGTATTATATGCATATATTTTATAACTTCCTTGCGCCTGTAATGCACTCGGTGGAACGACAAACAAGTGAAAGAATGCACAACCATGCACCGACCGTATGATCACGTGAGCCCCAGTTTGTCGACTGCCCATATGGCAACGCCCAAGGGTTGATGCCATACAGAGTGAATCTAGATAAACCAATGAAACTGGAGGCGTGCCGACGGACAAACTTTGTCTTGTTACCATTAGTTCTTTCATCTTGGGGCGTCGACAGAGCTCGAGAAGATCCCGAGTTTCGCCAAACTCGGCGCATCCTGCATAGCACCCCAGTTCTGCGCGTTGCTGCTGCTGTTGCATGTCCAAGTTTATACAGCTTATAAAACTACCTTGAGTCGACCCCATGGCTGCTTCGCATACTACTCAGGGTTCCCCTACGGGAAGATGGCGTAATTTTTTTCATTCATTCATTTGCCGAAATTTATCGCATACTGGTACGCTGATAAAAGGACCGCCCAACGCTGTATCCTCGCCGCAGCCATCTGTGCAATTCATCTTTCGGAATGAAACAGCCCTGTGAACGGCTTATGATCATTATCAAACAACATTTATTACCGAAAAGATAGTCTCGAAACCTTGACGCACCAAAAACTAGGGTGAGCTCCTCCCTTTCCAGTTGCGAGTAATCTCGCTCCGCCGGTGTCAGAGGCTCTATTCTCGACACGCATGGCGGCCGGCTGCACAGCCGCCATTATCCGCCATGTTGACTCTCTCATTGGCTGTCGAGAGATCACATGTTTTGAAATTTGTGCCGGGAAATGGAAGTTTTGCAAAGTGCAATTTTGCGTTTTCATCGGAATGACGAAACGTGACGTGAAGCTGCAAATGTTATCGACTTGGCACCTATATTGCGACTTTAGCGCTTTAAAAAGGAAGTGGACGGTAGCGTGCAGAAGCCCACGCTATGCATCTGCAATTTCGCGAGTATGTGGTGGTGTTCCAAGATAGCCGGCATGTCAGCTTGTTGAATGGCTGAAGGAATATCCCGTGAGGGAGCGTCACAGGAAGGGCCGTTTCCTAAACGTCACTCTGACGTTACGTAATGTTGAGCTGGGCCGCCATTGCAGAGGATTTCCGCCATAATTTGTGGGCGACGTGCCACGCGAATTATGCTAATGAGCGGCCATATGCAACAGCGGCAAAGAGGCATCTGTATTGCCGCATTTTCCCCGTCGATTGTGGCCGGGAAAGACTTTCGTTCATAACGCGTGCTCACAGCATTTGCATCGCTCTCAGGATGTGTTAGCATTTGTTTTGGACCATCGTTTTTATTAAAAACACGTTTAGTTGAAATAATATTGGTTCAACATAGCAAACTTTCTGCGATTTCTTGCACTTTTCATTGTTGCGTTTGTATCGTAATCAAGAATAATGACTTTTCGCGTCATCAGAGGCTAAGACAACGGCGGCTTTTTAATTTATAAAAAGAAATGTATGCAGGGCGGCGCTGTGAAGTTTCGTCTCGCGGTGCGAATAAGCAGCAAAGTGAACAAGAGATGGCAGCGCCGGCGCTTGCGTCGCGCAAGCGAATACTTGTGACCCGCACAACGCTATCGATGATATTCAGCCGCTTCTCAGCCAGACGAGTCGGGCTGAGTCACTTGCGTTTCACGAGATAGCGATAACGCGGCCTAGAGCGTGCGCTCATCACCACTGGTAGGTCGCGTATGTTGTCTCAAGGTAGAAAACGAGCGCGTGGACGCTAATATACGATGACTCATTCCATTTCTCAGGGACACGCATCCTAGCTAATGAAGCAGACGACAGCTTGTGCGCATTCAGTCGACGGAAGCGAGAAACGATTTTGATGGAATATTCGCACGCTTTGAGCTAGCTGCTTTATTTTACTGGGGAGAAAAACTGTTTTGCTTATCAAGAACGCTAGGTTCAATGCCTACATTACAGTTTTTAGGCGAAACGTCAAAATTGAGTCATGTTACGAGAGCAAATCTCCGCGCCATTTTGTAAGCGTCCCAACTGCGTCACGCTTCGAATAATATGGCGGAATGTCCACAATAGGGGCTAAGGTTAAGCTATCGGATAATATTCGTCCTTGATGCGATTGGACAGCACTGCGTCCAAGCCGACCGATGGCGCATTGCATTCCAGTCGAAGGGGTTCCCTGGGCATAGTGGACAAGAAATGTAGCCCTGCCTAAGGTACTTTTTGTTTCTTGAAATGCGTTGTCCTGGGACGGCCCCCATTGCCACCGCACCCCTTCTGCAAACAAGCGATATAATACCCCTGACACGCGGGCAAAAGTAAAGTCCTTTGCCGGAAACCCCTTTTGTTACTCCGAAGGACCCTTAGCAGAAAGGAGTTGCGCCGCTGACACACCACAGCGCACTAACTTCTTTAGGTGGTTCCTCAGATGAACGCCCCAAAGAAAAAAGCGCTGCTTGTTAAAGAAGCAAGAGAGAAAACATTAAAAAAAAGCTAATGATGTAGATTGCACTTAGTGATTGTAGAACTTAAAACATTTTTTTCCATTTTCGCAAGGTAAAGAAATGCTTACGGGGCACCGTAGTTTTGCTACAGGTTTCTTTCTATTGATGAGTTGTGCACTCTTGTGATGATGATGTTGTGGTCCCAGGCCTCAAACACACAAAGATGGCACAATGAACACAGAGATGCTTTAATGACACGGGGCCTTGTGCGCCAGCAAGTCTTCTCCTGGAGCTCGATCTTGAGCTTTAGCACTCGTTCTTCTGCTTCCAATCGTAGGTGCTCTTGTTATGCATGCGCTTTTCCGTCTTCGCGATGTTGGGCGCGCTGGTCCCTTTCCCTCGCGGTTTCTGCGCCAACCCAGTGCTTTAGCTCCGCTCCTGTCATTCCTAACTCTTGCCCTATGCCGTACAACCTCTGAATCTCCACCATTCCTTCTATGCGTTTGAGAATCCTGGCAGGCTCGCCAAAATTGTGATGATGATGTTGTGGGCCCAGGCCTCAAAACAGAAAGATGGCACAATGACACGGGGACGGGACAAGGACGACGTACACTATCACGCTCACAATTCACTTCTAGTTGTATGTCGCTTATACAGCGTCACTATAGGATGACGTCAAATTGGGTGTCAGTATCACACACTCACGGCACGAAGAGTCGCAGTGATGAATCTAGCAGCGGGTAACGCAGGCGACGGAGGCCGGGGTGGAGGCCCGGCACACGACGAGCCACTCACGTTACAGCTCTGTCGGGACGCTTGCCCACCACAGGATAGACAGTTCAGAAGGCTCGGCTGCACCGAAACACGCCGGCGTCAAATGCTCGCACAGCAGCGTAGCAGGCCAGATCAGGTACCGGGACAGCCCAACCTGTTATCCCAGCTCACCCAGGAACACCGGCCAAGGGTAGACGAACTGCTCTGCTCGTGAGGCACGAAGGGTCAGACCGGGCACAGGGCCAGCACGGGCTGCTGTCCCAGTTCACCCAGGAACACCGGCTTGGGGTAGGTGGACTGCTCGGCTCGTTCGGGACGAAAGCCCAGACCAGGCAGATTGGTGACATGGCTGCCCCTTCAGCGTCAGGCACCGGCTCTTCCTCTTCCTCGTCCCTCGCGCACCACAACAATTACGCACATTCGGCAGCGCAATTCAAACAATCTATTCCTATCACAACGCCGTATGCGAGAATACACCTTTCCGCTCGAAAAGTATATGCCCTATCTTCTTTCCCGCAAAGGAACTTAGCGCGGAGGGAGGTACTCCTTTGTCGTGTGTCACTGTGCTTGAACGCCGTTCCGGTAGATGTCGCCTTACATAAAGGAATTCAGAGTACCCGTGTGTCAGGGGTATAAGGCAGCCAGCATCGTTGAAAAGTTGGGCAAGAATTTAGCATAATATGTAACCAAGCCCAAGAAAGATTACCGCTGGCTTACTTATTTTGGCTTCCACGCGGCCAGTACTGGCTCAAGGTTATCTTGCACTGTATGAAGACCTTTCGCATCGATGCGGTGCCCCAGATACGACACTCGCGCTTCCCTAAACCGGCACTTAGATTTGTTCAACTTCAGGTTATGTTAACGAAGCCTCTTAAACACCTTTCTTTCACAATGATGTCGATGATGTCGTCATGGTACACTTGAACATTCGGCAAACCTTGCAATATTGATTCCATGCGTCGCTGGAGCAAGGCGGGAGCTGAAACACTCCAAAATGCTCGGCGAATGTAGCAGTAAAGGCCCCGTGGGTGTTGAGAACCACTGTCTTTTTAGCCTCATCATCCAGCGGCAGCTGATTCTTTCTTTTGCTGCCGGAAACACACGTGTTGCCCAATCCGAAACGTTTATCGATGAAAGCACTCCATCGTGGCACTTTCCCCTGTACAAGACGGTCAATCTCAGCCAAAACATTGGAGCGCATGGGATAAGGCAATGTACGTGCCTTACAGAAATGAGGGTGGGTTCTTTCTTCGAGGTGCAGTTGCACTGGGGGCCCTTGCAACAGCTAAGCTTGTTCTCGAAAAGATCCGAAGATTGATCGAGCAGAGGCTTCATATTGTCTTTATCACGAACAACATTCACACTCAAAGCGTTTCCCGTGTCCAAGAAGGACACACCCGCCTTACGGAAGGCCTATATCGTGTTCTGGTCGCAGAGCAGTAGTCTTTACCAGTGACGGCCAACACTTGCGATGCTTCTTAAATGTGTTCTTTGGTATGACGCTCACCCGAGAACCCGTGTCTAGAATCATTCGCAATTTCCGGCCCTGCCATCTCAACTTTTCCTCGAGAGGCTTCAACGTAACTCTGTAAGAGGAGCTGTGAGCGACAACAGCAAGCAATATCTCTTCTTCACTCTCACTTTCGATTTCCTAGATGGCAATGGCACCAGGTTCCCGAAAACGGGCACTGCTGAAAAGTTTTGCCAGATGACCTTTCCTGCCGAAACGGTGGCACTTGGTGTTTCGATGGTCGCACGTGTGTGTCGTGTGGGGGCCGCCACAACGCTCACATGAATGGTTGTTATTTGCCGTGTTCCTCCACTGCGCACACGGTCAACGTCCTCGCTTCGACTGCAGAACATTGATGCTGGTTCCCATAGCCACTGGGTCTGCTTCTCGCATGCCTCGAACGCACCTTATCTGAAGCTATGGCAAATTCTCCTGCCTCCTCGAAAGTTAGGTTCTTCCATGTTAGTAGGGAGCGTCGGGCGTCGTCTTCCAGAATTCCGCTTACTATGCGGTCTGGCCACATACGGTGCAGCGAGTGGCCGAAGTTGACCTTTCCGCCAGTCTCCGGAGGTCGGCAATGTTTTCGCAAACGCTCTCTCAGGTTCATTGCTATTTCATTACCTTAAGTATTGTAATGTTCCTCGGGGTACCCAAGGACTTCATCGTAAGTCTGGTCGTTAACTGACACGGTTGGAAGGCGCCCTTGCAACATGCGCACGACATTATCGCTGAATGAAGACACCAACAGAGCTCGGCGTTTTGCCGTGTCTGTAATTACATTGCCTTCGAAATAAGCTTCCAGCCGTACCTGCACGTGCTCCAGCTACTCACCGTCTCACCGAAAACCGGTGAGCGAGATGCCATCCTTCAAGATGTCAGCCGCAGACAACGCTCATACGAGGTCCCGCCGTCGCCGCCACTGCAGTAGCGCGGGCAACAACAACAGACTCAGACGGTGCTAGCAAGGAATGGCTTATTGAAGATAGCGTGGCTGCTTTTATTCTGTGCGAATTAGCAGGAGCATGCACACATTGTGGTGCGATGACTGGGTTTGCATTGACAAGATACGGCACACTGTGATCTAATTGCGTACAGGATCACTCCAGAAAGAGATAAAGGCAGTACACAGAAGTACACACATATGAGTTGTATTGGGCACACTAACACATCGAAATAGCACACACACGCGATGGTTCATAAAGTACATTCTAGAGGACAGGCAGCGATGTGTTAATTAGTCAAATGCAATTATGCGGCCTACAGTTCGTGTAGAAGCCGATGTCGCCATGTCCGAGACATTGTGGCAATGGTTTCGGACAGCTAGGTCGTACGGCAGGCGGTTTTGTTTGACCCCGTAGAGCTCAGGTGGCCCTGTGCCATGGTCGACAAGCGGAAGCCTCTGCGTGCCCGGTTTCCCGATGGCGGGTTGTGCATCGAGAGCACAGAGCAGCTGCCCGCCGGGTCACGTCCACAGCCAGCGAAGTAGCCCTGGTTCCGCTTATGCGGATGCTCGATCAGCAAGCCTCAGGACCATCAGCCCTCCTGGACCAGTTGTACAGCGGGAGAACCGGGCGAAGTGGTCTCTCAGCTGGTGAGAGACCACTTCGGACCGCAGCCATAGTGACGTAGGTGGCGAGAGCTACTATGGGCCGAATGCCCAGCGAGTAAGCTCTGCCTTCGAACGCTAACCAACGCACTGCAGATGCCAAGGGGCCACGATCTTTATAGCCACGCGTTTAGAGGCGCCACTGCCGCCACTCACAAATCGGTGTCGATGATGACGATGATCATAATGACCTTCAGGTCTTTGGCACATACCAACTCACGAGGATTGGCCAATAGTCGGTGTACTCTTCGCCACTGCATGGCGCACTGTCTTCATTTCTTTTTGTTTTAAACTCCGGTGTACCACACACACATATCACGAATTTATTAATTTTTTTGTACTCAAAGCTTAAATTTCGAATAATCTGAACTTCGTTGTACGGGTCTTACGTAAGTACAGGTAAGCTATATTACAGCGTTTTTGTATGGTATGTTTCTCGGAAAACATTTGTTGTCATCAAAATTACACAATTCTTGACTTTCGCTGCCCATAGCCCATCCGGTCTCTCGCTAACTTTAGCGTCTGCATACATTGTCGGATGCCGCTAATGTGGGTTCTCTTTCTTGCTCAGGACCTCTATGTTATTGAAGATTAGTTAGTAGCTGTTTTTGCAAACGTAACCATCTTGCACTCAGCACAAAACACGGAGGGCAGCATAGAAATCGCTTCTAATATAAATCTTGCTCGGATTGGTTATTAAGAAGTGTCGCCCGGTGTATTGTTGTCAAGGCTTGGCTCACTATATCTGCAGCTCCATATGCAGAACAATCAAGGTGAGCGCTGAACAGCGCGAGTAATGAATCAGGCACCGAAACTGTAGCAGGAAGCGTGCAGCCAAATATTCGGTACGCATAATCAATGAAGCCAACAAAAAATACGCGATGTATGGCGCCGAAGAAAATAACTGTTTTTTATAAACGCTAAGAAAGCGTTCAGGAACATGTAATTAAAAGTTTACAAAGAATGGTAGGCTTGCAACGAGAGCCCAAATATACCAATTTCAAACCGCTAGTTCGTCTTTCAAACTCTGAGACTTCACTTTTATACATTGTATAAAGTGTTTTATATAGTACACAAGCTTTTTCAATAATAACACATTCATACCCTTTTATTCTTTATTCTTCTTCCATTTTTTAATTGCGAGTTAGCGCTCTTCTAATGTAGTGTTGCCATAATGTCATATTGAAAACAGGCTATTCTAAGTAGGTGTCATTTTACTACCAGATGTATTTCTTGTTACCAAGAAACTTGGATAAAAACCTTGGCAACTAATTGTTGTTTTGTCACAGCTGCACGCAGGCCAGGAGGAAAATGCGGATAAGAAAAAGTCAACTACTCAAGATATTCGGCTACGGAACACTCGAAGTCGAACTAAAGAGGAAAATAAAATTATTTGAAACAATGCTGCTGTGTGTTTTCTGGTTAGAGCGCAGGCTATACCTCGGGAACCGCGTTTTATTGTGATAGCGTATACCGACGTGATGTCTCAGCTCGTGAATTGTGGTTTATGAATGATACCCCAGTATGATATGTGTGGTAAGTCTCAGAAATGGTATAACTTCTTTTTTTCTGGTTAGAACAATTATAGTGAAAATCAATAATTCAGAAGGATGTTGAGGTTTCCATAGCTTGCTATTTAGTAATGCAACTTTGGCTCAAGGTTGATGATGATGTATGGTGTTTAATGGCGCAAGGGCCAGATATGGCCAAAGAGCGCCAGGCCAATGTTCATGAGTTGACAATGGAGCAATGAATTGCGAAAGGTAGATGTGTCGTGGCTGTAAAAGGGCCTAAAAACAATCGCTGTAAAATGCGTAAAATGTATATGTAATAAAATTATGGCAATGGCTAATGAGGTGCACTATGATCACGAAAGAACAAATTGCAAGATAATGACGATAGGCGAAAATATATCACAGACAAATGTTTTTAAAAAGCACTACTGCCTTGACAGACCCTTTGAAAACGTAAGGGCCTGGAGGCGCGTGCTATGCAAAACTACTGTCGCGGCGACATCTCTCTGAAGAGAGGACGCGCTACGAAACTATTGGGCAAATAACATGCAGTACAACATCGCTCACAAATGCCAGAACAGCTTTAGTGCTAAACAGAGGTTCGTCGCCAAGGAACATAGCAGGGTGGAGAGGGAGACGGTACTGGTACGCTAAAGGGAAGTGTCTTTTTCTCTCTCTTTCGGCTTCCCTGCACTCCACGAGCACGTGTAGCACAGTAAGCCTCTCTCCACATCTACCACAGGTTGGCGGGTCATTTCCAGTTAATAGAAAATTGTGGGTGCCATATGTATGTCCTATTCTCAGACGAGAGAATAGGACATTAGTTCTTCGTATTTTCGTAACATGATGCCACGGGCCAATCTGTGGCTTAACTAAGTGGAGTTTATTGTTCGTTTCGGCATCCCACAAGCGCTGCCAGTGGCTTCGAAGTTTCTTTCTCAAGTAGGGCTTGAGATCTGTGGCAGCGATAGAAGCGGTAGGGTTAAGGGCTCGCGATGTAGTTGATGTGGCCATTTGATCAGCCAGAACATTGCCCTCAATGCCTCTATGGCCAGGCACCCAGCATATAATAATATGCTGGTTAGACAGGTATGCCTTGCACAGAGCAGAATACAGTTCAATAAGTATAGGGTTTTTGTGTCTATGTAGAGTCATGACGGCTTTTACGACGCTTAGGGAGTCTGTAAATATTATTGATCTTTTGAGTTTTGATTCGCCTATACTCTTCACAGCCGATAAAAGTGCATAGGCCTCAGCCGTAAAAATGCTTGTTTCCGGGTGCAGTACATCGGACTCGGAGAACGATGGGCCGACTACTGCATAAGATACCCCTGCATGTGACTTGGAAGCGTCGGTGTAAAACTGAGTGCAGGACGAGTACTTGAACTGGATTTCCAGAAAATGCATCCGGATATGTGCCTCTGGAGCATCTTTTGTGACCTCTACAAACGAAGTATCACACTCTATGAGTTGCCACTGCCACGGTGGCATTGGCTTTGCTGGGGCCATCAGAGTATTTTCAAGTAGTGGGATGTCCATTTCTTCACTAATTTTTCTTACACGTAGTGAAAAGGGTTCTCTTGCTGTCGGCCGGTTATTAAAGAGTGTGGAACTGGTCATATTATTTACGGTTGAGAAGGACGGATGTTCCGGGTTTGAATTTACTTTCAGGAAATAGGTGAGGCTTAAGGATGAACGTTGCATATCAAGCGACCACATGTCCGCCTCTACATACAGGCTTGCCACAGGACTTGTCCTGAAGGCACCAGTGGCTAGGCGGATGCCTAGATGGTGTACGGGATCCAGCATCCTTAGGGCGCTTGGCGTAGCGGAATGGTACACTATGGCGCCGTAATCTAATCTTGTAAGTATGAGGCTCTTGTACAAATTTAAAAGACACTGTGTGTCACTACCCCAAGCGGTGCGTGACAACACTTTTAGAATATTCATTGTTTTCATACACTTGTTTCTTAGATACCGTATGTGTGCCACAAATGTAAGCTTCGTATCTAGAATCATACCTAAAAATTTATGTTCTGTTTTTACGTGCACGCGTTCTCCCTGCAACTCAATGTCAGGGTCGGGGTGCAGACCCCTCTTTCTGGAGAACAGGACGCAGGTAGTCTTTTGTGGGTTAAGGCTAAATCCATTCTCGTCTGCCCACTTAGACACCTTGTTCAGACCAAGCTGAATCTGCCGCTCACAGACTGCGAGGTTGCACGAGGCGAAACCTATCTGCACATCATCGACGTATGCAGAATAAAACATGTTTCTTGGGATATACAAACGCAAAGAACTCATTTTTACGATAAAGAGAGTGCAACTGAGCACCCCACCCTGTGGCACTCCAGTTTCCTGCACAAAAGGTCTTGATACAGCATTTCCCACACGAACACGGAAAGTGCGATTAGATAAATAACTTTCTATGACATTTAACATGTTACCACGTATACCAACGAGCGAGAGGTCTCTAAGTATTCCAAACCGCCACGTGGTATCGTAGGCTTTTTCTATATCAAGGAATACAGAGAGAAAGAACTGTTTATGGACGAAAGCTTCACGAATTTGCGTCTCAATACGTATCAAATGGTCGGCGGTGGATCGACCTTCTCGAAACCCGCATTGGTACGGGTCAAGCAATTTGTTTGATTCAAGAAAATGTATCAGTCGGCGGTTAATCATTTTTTCGAATAGTTTGCACAGGCATCTTGTTAGTGCTATAGGGCGGTAACTCGAAGCAGACGATGGGTCCTTGCCCTCCTTCAGTATAGGAATGACAATGGCCTCTTTCCAGGCAGAGGGGATCTTGCCGGAGGTCCATATAGCATTGTATAGGGAGAGGAGAGTTTTCTTTGTTTCATGAGGAAGGTGCTTCAGCATTTGATAAGCTATGCGGTCAGAGCCTGGCGCAGACTTGTTGCAGCAACTAAGTGATGCATGCAGCTCAGCAATGCAGAATGGCTGGTTGTATGCCTCGTTTCCGGTACCTTTTCTTTCTAGTTTCTGTTTTTCTATTGTAGCCTTGTGCCTTTTAAATGTTTGTGAATAATGGGATGAGCTGGCCACATGTTCAAAATGTGCTCCCAGACAGTTAGCTTGGTCTTCCAGACTGTGGCCTTGTGTGTTTATCAACGGGATTGAAAAAGTTTGTAGCCCTTTTATCTTGTTAACTTTTCTCCAGACTCTGCCCTCTTCTGTATATGAGTTGATACCTGATAAAAACTTCTCCCAACTCTCTCTCCTGGCCTGTCGGCGCGTTCTCCTGCCCTCCGATTTTATTTTCTTAAAATTGACAAGATTCTCCGCAGTTGGGGAATCGCGTAGCAACCCCCACGCTTTGTTTTGTTTCCTACGAGCGTTCCGACATTCCTCGTTCCACCATGGGACACGGCGTTTGCAGGTCGCACCACTCATTTCTGGTATACATTCAGAAGCAGCATTGATTATGAAAGATGCAAGATACTCAACGGCAGCATCAATTCCCAGCAAAGATATGTCAGGCCACGAGATACCACTTGTAAGACTCTTGAATTTCTCCCAATCTGCCGTATCCAAGTTCCACCGGGGAGCTTGTGGTGGAGGTTCGTTTTGTAGTGGTGATCTCAGCAGTATGGGGAAGTGGTCACTCCCGTAAGGATTTTTTATCACTTCCCATTTGAGTTCAGGAAATATAGACGGGGAAGCTACACTGAGATCAATGGAAGAAAAAGTTTTGTTTGCGAGATTGTAGTAGGTGGGTTCCTTTTTATTCAGGAGACATGCACCAGAGGAGAAAAGAAATTGTTCGATTAGGCGTCCTCGCGCATCGATACGCGTGTCGCCCCACAAGCTGCTGTGTGCATTCAAATCGCCAAGAACGAGGTAAGGTTCTGGTAATTCATCTATAAATGACTGAAACTCATGCTTGTGTAAAGGATAATGTGGGGGTATGTAGAGCGAGCAAATGGTGACGAGTTTACCCAGAAGTACAGCGCGAACGGCTACCGCCTCAAGTGCCGTTTTGAGTGGAAGTGGCTGACAGGCTACACTTCTGTCGAGTATGATGGCCACACCACCAGATGATGTGGCAGAATCCTCGCGATCTCTTCGGAAAACAATATTCTGACGTAGGAAGTTGGTGTTTCTGGAGTTTAGGTGCGTTTCTTGAACACACAGCACCTTTGGATTAAATTTATTGATAAGTTCTTGGATGTCGTCTAGGTTGTGGATTAGTCCTCTAACATTCCACTGCATTATTGTGTTCATGTTGGATGAAAATAAAAGGCGCTGTGTGTCTGAAAAGGGAGGAGAGTGACTTTACTTTACAAGGCCTTTGTCAGGCCGTGTAATTGGTGTTTTGTCTTTTCTGGAGCGGTCAAGAGAACCTCGCCGCTCCTTCGACGCTACCTGCGCCGTTTGGCTTGGACTGGTGTCCATAGCCTCTTGCGAGGCACTGGACACCCGCTCCAAAGAGCGATGTGTGCGTCGCGTAGACTTCGTCTCGAGCGACGAAGTCTTCGTCCCCACCGTACCGGAGGTCGACAGGACCCCTGTGGCCTCTGCAGTGGCCTGGCTGCTGCCGGAGCTTGTAGAGGCCACTGGTGTGGACACATTGAGAGATGGCAGGGCAGCGTTGGCTGCTCCCACCTTAGGGGCGGGTGGCGTTAGCCTCGGCACGCTAGGCGTGGTCCGGGCTACCGCCAGAAGCCGTTGTGGTGCCGCCCCCCGTTGCACCACTTCGGCGAAGGATGTTTTCAGTGACAATAATGATGAGATCCGTTGTCGAGCTTCACGGAATGTTATATTCTCCTTAACTTTTACTGTAATTATTTCCTTTTCTTTCTTCCAGGCTGGACAAGCTCTGGAGTATGCAGGGTGACTGCCGTCGCAGTACGCACAATGTAGCTCATCATTATTGCAGTCGTCAGCAGAGTGAGCGGTTGTGCCGCACTTTGCGCAAATAAGCTGCCCTCTGCAGCTCTGGGATGCGTGATTAAATCTCTGACATTTGAAGCATCGTCGTGGGTTGGGGATATAAGGTCGAACATGAAGTTTTACATAGCCGGTTTCGAGAGTCTCAGGTAAAGTAGTTGAGTTGAAAGTGAGTATTAAGTGCTTCGTTGGGATTTCGATGTCATTCCGCCTGATTTTGATGCGCTGCACGTGGATTACGCCTTGGTCCTTCCATCCATCCAGGAGTTCTTCTTCATTCAATGTCATTAAGTCTTCATCTGATACCACGCCTTTCACTGTGTTCATAGTTCGATGTGCGCTCACAGAAACAGGTATGTTACCAAAAGCTACGAGGTGTGCGAGTTTGTTGTGTTGTTCCTTGTCTTTGAGTTCGAGGAGCAAATCTCCACTTGACATCTTTGTTACCTTATAACCAGCTCCAATGGTCTCTTTTAGGCACTTGGCCACAAGAAATGGGGAAATTGCTCTAGCTTTCGTAGATGACTGCTCACAGTGAAGGACGTGGAATTTGGGGAAAGTTTCTTTGTTTTTGGGCCAGAATAGCGAGGTTGCGTCGGTGCGTACCCTTTTCGAGGCACGATCGGTAGAAAAGGGGTTTGAGGATCCCATGGAAATAAGTGATTTATTCGGCAACGGCGTCTGCCACCCACCACGGAGCCCAACAAGGGGACGTGGCAGAACATATAAACAAGTCTGCACAGCGCCAGCAGTATGCCGTTACTATAACCCAATATGGTATACCCAAGGTAGGACAGCCACACCAGGTTAACCCTTGCCGCCAGGAAAAGTGGAAGTGAATAGAAAAGATGAGAAGACAGGAAAGATGAAAAGCGGGAGAAAAAGACGAAGATTGGAGAGGAAGACAGGAAAAGGCGACTGCCGATTTCCCCCGGGTGGGTCAGTCCGGGGGTGCCGTCTATGTGAAGCAGAGGCCGAAGAGGTGTGTTGCCTCCGCCGGGGGGCCATAAAGGTCCGAACACCCAGCATCGGGATCCCCCTTTCCCCAGACACGGCTAAGCCGCGCACGGCTACATGCGGGAGGGTCTAACCCTCATGTGCTCGGGTCCGTGGTGTCGCAACACACCAAACGCCTGCTTACGCAGGCGCCCCTGCGGGGCTCAAGGTTGATAGGTGCATCGAAAAATGCAATAGAGTGCGAATTGAACTGCTTGAATACATAGCTGTGGTTATTTGAGCAGTTATGTTCAGACTGACCTTAAACTATGTCTATAGATTCGTCCGAACAGAAGGCAACCACAATTATGATTTACCCTGTATGAGGACAGCATAAATCTGCTATTATCGTTTTCAGATGATTTCTAAGGCTATGTAATGTGAACTGACTACGGTATCTGTTTTACATACAGAATCTTTCTTTGCCCTTTTGTTGCCGCGTATAGTGCAAATTCTAAAACTCACAAATAACTTATGGCGTGCTGCCTTAGACGACTGTACGGATGTGACAGCCACGACGTCGCCTAATGGATGTTCGCTTGTCACATCAGGATGTTCATGCAGCTCACATTTTCCGACCATATGTCAATATTACACGCGAGAGAACTGATCACTGTAGTAGGGTAAGCAACGTGAGCGCTAATCTAGAATGTACAATGACGCCCCTTAAGTTAAGCAACAGCATGATTGCTTTGTCATTGCACTGGACAAATGTCGAATGCGCCTGCTCATCGCCCAAGTGAACCTATATAGCAAACACTCAGCCTCTGTTTCAACTCCTGGCAATGCTCCTTTTAAAATACTCTGTATCTTTACTAAAGAAACTGCTATTTCGTAGTCTTTAGTAACTGCCAACTGAAATAAAATAATTGATTCACTTTAATGCTCAGGCTTCAAAACGGGATTACGTTTATATAATTGCCAACATGGCACCGCATATATTTCCCGCTCTGGTTATGTTCACCACTTTGGACATATAGGTTTGAGATGTGTTTTTGATGCTATTGCTAGTGTATACCAAGAAGCTTGCACAAAAATTTTGGCGTCGTGATATATTTTATCAGCGCATGTTTTATCGCTTACAAACAGTTCTAGTTTATTTGCCTAACATTATTTTTGTAACTTGGCAGTCTCGCATTATTTTATATTTATTACTATCCATTCAATATAGTTTCCGCTTGCTGCTTTTACTTTGGGGACTCCTTCATTATATTACTTTCACCATGGATGTTGACATGATTTGTAAATAAAAGGCGATTGAAAAAATAAATAACGTACAGATGCAGCGAAGCTTAATGAGCCAACAATGACGTGAATTAGAGCACTGTACGGGCTCGGGCTTACCCGAAAGCCCGGACCCGGGCCGGGCTGGGTAGGGCAGTTTTGACGTGGGCTCGGGCCGGGCTCGGACTTTCTGGTGGTGTGCATGTAATGTGC
>NC_051158.1:104684564-104719653 GCF_013339745.2 Dermacentor silvarum | reverse complement strand
AGAGAGATGGCGAAAAGAGGGAGAGAAGAGCGATAGAGAGAGAGACAATAAGAGATGGGGAAAAGAGAGAGAGCAGTAGGAGATGGAGAAAATAGAGATGGAGAAAGAGATGGAGAAAGAGAGTAGAAAAGAGAGAGAGAAAGTAGGAGGTGGAGAGAGGCAGAGAGAGAGAAATGATGGCGGAGACAGAGAGAGAAGAGAAAAGAGAGGAGAAATGTTTAGAAAGAAAGGTGGGATGGAGAAATCGGAGATGGAGAGAGCAGAGAGAAATACGGATGGAGAAAGAGAGAGAGAATAAGAGCTGGAGGGAAAGAGGAGAAGTAGGAGAGGAGAATCGAGCTGGAGGAAGAGAGAGAGAATAGGATTGGAGGAAAAGGAGAAGGAGGGGAGGTGGAGAAATTGGAGAGGAGAAAGGATAAGAGCGAGGGGAGAGGGGAAAGAGAGAGAGAAGAGGAGAAGAGGCCGTAGAGGGGGAAATAGAGATGGAGAAAGAGAGAGAGAGAAATACGGGAGCAGAAAGAGAGAAAAGAGAGAGAGCGGAAAGTGGAGGGAGAAAGTAGAGATGGAGAAGAGAGAGAAGATGGGAGGAGAAAGAGAGAGAAGGAGAGAGAGAAATAGAGATGGAGAAAGTGAGAGAGAGAAATAAGGATGGAGAAAGAGAGAGAGAGAATAAGAGATGGAGAAAGAGAGAGAAAGAGAGAGAGAAGTAGGAGATTGAGAAATAGAGATGTAGAAAGAGAGAGAGAGAAAGAGAGAGAAATAGGAATGGAGAAAAGAGAGAGATAGAAAGAGAGAGAGAAAAGAAGAGATAGAAAAAGAGAGAGAGAAGAGAGAAATAAGGTGGAGAAAGAGAGAGATAGAAAGAGATAGAGAAAGAAAGATAGATCGAATAAGGGATGGAGAAATAGAGATAGAAAGAGAGGCAGAAATATGGGATGGAGAAAGAGAGAGAGAATTAAGAGATGGAGAAAGAGAGAGAAAAAGAGAGAGATAGAAAGAGAGAGAGATAGAAAGAGAGAGAGAAGTAAGAGATGGAGAAATAGAGACACGGAAAAAGGGAGAGAAATAAGAGATGGAGAAAGAGAGAGATAGAAAGGGAGAGAGAAAGAGAGATAGAAAGAGAGAGAAAGAGAGAGCGAAATAAGAGATGGAGAAAGTGAGATAGAAAGAGAGAGAGAGAAAGAGAGGGAGAAATAAGAGATGGAGAAAGAGAGAGAAAAAAAGAGAGAGGGAGAAAAAAGAGAGAGAGATGTAGAGAGAGAAAACGAGAGAGATAGAGAGAGAGAAATAAGAGATTGAGAAAGAGAGAGATAGAAAGAGAGATATAGAAAGGGAGATATAAAGAGAGAGAAAAAGAGATAGAAGAGCAAGAAATAAGAGACGGAGAAAGATAGAAAGAGATAAAGAGCGAGAAAAAAGCAGAGATAGAAAGAGAGAGAGAAAGAGAGAGATAGAAAGAGATATAAAGAGAGAAAAAGAGAGATAGAAGAGAGAGAGAAAGAGAGAGAGAAAGAGAAATAAGAGATGGAGAAAGAGATAGATAGAAAGAGATATATAAAGAGAGAGAAAGAGAGAGATAGAGAGATGGAATGGAATACGGTAAGTGAAAATACACACTTACATTGCGGACCACCATGCCAAACTGTCCAGCCCATCGTCCCTGCGCATCCCGAGCACCCCAGCTGTAGTCGGGTGGCAGCTTGATCACGTACCTGGACACACAGCAGCAGAATGTACAAATTTTAAATTAGGGGTCCTAAAGTGTATCGCATGCACAGTGCAGTTTTTATCATTCCGTCGAAGGATGCGAGGCTGTCGTCTTACTTGAAGCCGATAGCCTTGACGACCAGGTCGAACATGAAACCTGAGATGTCGGAAAACCTGGGGGTCCCATCGGGTAGCATCACCACGGTCGACATTGGGGCATCTGCACGTATACCGCGCTGGAGTTAGGCCTGTGCTTGGGCTTAAACTTTTGATCTGATTAATAGCTACCATCAGTCGACCAACATTCGGTATATTAAGCAGGTGTGTCGTGCACAAGCATGTCACCTCATAAAGAGAAACTGCGCATTGTGAATTCAAACCATATTTCTGTTTTACTCTAATCTAAGTGAAGCTAAAATTCTCAATTGAAATTTACAGCGCTGAGAACGTATTATTCACTAAGTATAACAGCAATTGCCCTTTTCCACTTTTTTGTTATTGTCTAAGCCATAGCCTCATGGTTGTGTTACTGCCATTTGAAAGCGTCCCCCTTGGCAGTCAGCTTTTTTAAAGGCAAGTTAAGTTGGCTGACATAATTAGCCTTGCATGCATTGAACCCTCCCTGCCTTTCCTCTCTTCTACTTCTCTCTCTCTCTCTCATGCATTGAACGTGACCACGTTGGAACCCGGTGGTCACGTGCAGGACACTCGCGCAGGTTCTTTATTCCTTCGCAGCCAACGATCGTATATGTTCTTAGATCAGCGCCGCTTTTCGAGACAGGGACCACGATGGCGCCCATCCACTGCGGTGCCCAAGACATAAGGAAACTTTACGGACAAGCATACATGTAACGAGAAGCCAAGCAGCCGCCTCACCGCGCGCATGTAGCTCAGCGACATATAGGCGCGTTTTTGTGGGCTAACTCAAACACAGGCACTGCTGGGGGTGGCGGCTTTCCCGTTGCGGTGTGGGAGTTACATAGTATACGCATGCATAACGGGTGACCTGGCGGCAACGTCGCGCGCGACTACGATTCTGAAGCATGTCCGGGGTTAGTGGCTCGCGGGGCGATTTATGTGTTCGCGGGGCATGCCACTGCATCGGGACAACTGCACCGAGGTGTGTGAACCTCGAGCAAGAGGGCCATGTGGCGGTCATTGAAGTGAAGTTGGTCTTTGTGTTCCTAAACCCGGAATAAAAGAGGAGGCGGGGCGGTCACAGTGTGGATTGTTGATGGTCCCGCCTACTTTTAAAAAGAACTGATTGGTAGAATGTGAGCGTGGAGACATAAAATTAAGGTACCGGCCAAGTTCGCAAAGGTATTTAATAGAGTGTGTAGAGATGAGAAGGGTAAGCGATGGAGCAGATAATTGGCCGCCGCTAGTCCATGTATGCTAGTATGTCCTGATAAATCGATGCATTCCTAAGTTGGCCTCCCCTGAGTGCGAAGTGTCGCCGGACCGCGACGAATACTCTTTGGAGACTCCTCTGCCTGCAATACGTACTGCAGGTTATACGTATAACCAATACGTACTGTGCACCTAACAGCAGCCGACTTACGCCTGCGGGTACGTGGCGGGTCAATAATGCTATTGTACCGAAATTTGAGTACAGAGCGTCTGCACGAATCTTTTCATGAACGTTCTGTGCCTGTTTGAAATTGTAACTCCTATTGAACAGCACCGTTCGGTTTTTCTACTATAAATCACGACCTTTTCATTTCCCTCAAAATGTCATGACACCTTCAGGGCGATTGTCAGTGCCTCTAGAGGAGTGCTATAGTCACGTGGGAACAAAACACTCGGGCGTTTCACATTCGCTCTGGCTTGTTCTGTTGCCAGCTCTGCTGCTTCTCGTTGTCATGGCCGATGTAGCAGCACAGCGGGCGACTGCGTATCCCGCAGCTGTGGTCTAAACGTCGCGTCGTCCTGCTCTCACATGACTACCTTCAACTACATGAGGACGTCACGACACAGTAGAAACTAAACCAAAGCTGGTTGTAAAAAAAGCTATTGTATTAGATTATTTAGAGCGCTCGGAGGCACTCGGAGTGTTCGAATAGACAAGTTTAGAGGGTGCGACTCATGTGTTATAGATATTTCTAGTTTCAACTCTTTTGCTGCTGTGTCTTTTGTTCTTGAAGACAAAGTCTCCAAAGATAAATTTGGGCTTTGCTGGAACAGTTTATCAGGCGGCGACTTTTTTGCCACTTTCGTCAAAGCAAAGAAACTTGAGGCCTTCTAGTGCACGTAGAACAATAAAAAAGAGTCAAAATGACGCTTGTAACGATAGAGACGAAGCAAGTTCGCGTTAGAACTACGTACGGATCAGTAATAATGGTAAATTAGCGGAAAAGGGTCGAAATCAGACTCAAGTACGCTCGTTCAAGCTGTGTGTTACTAAAAATAGAACAGGAAATGTGGCTTTCCTGAACAAAAAATGTGGGCCGATCCAGAAGCGCTCCCGTCTAAAAATTGAGGGCTGATGCATGCCACGCTAATGCGCCCAAGAAGACCTTGCGTTTTTTCAACGTCAACCGCTGTTGACTCACATTTCGTTTTCACCTGTGCTCCTTGCACCTCGAGTTAGCATGTAGCAAATCTCTCTCTCGCTCTCTCTCTCTCACACACACACACACACACACACACACACACACACACACACACACACACACACACACACACACACACACACACACACACACACACGCACACACGCACGCACGCACGCACGCACGCACGCACGCACGCACGCAGTTTCACCCGAAAGGCGAAGCATTTATTGCGATGGATGGATGGATGAATGGATGTAAAACTTTAATGAACGTCCTGAGGTACGCGACTCAGCGCGCAGCGGGCCTCTCCCACGTTGGGACAGTTAGGCCATGCCCGACCGCTGCATCGTGGGCCCTCTGGACAGCCCATACTTGCGCCCCGGCATCGGGGATCTTGATAGCGGAGAGCCACTTGTCCTCATTTATTTGTTCCGTGCCTCGTAACGAGGGGCAACGCCAGAGCGTATGGTCCAAGCTAGCGAAGTCATTGCAGTGCCTTCAAGAACTACTGGCATAAGTGTCGGGATAAAGCTTGTGTAATAAAGCCGGGTTGGGATACGAGCCTGTTTGAAATAATCTGAGGGTCGATGCCTGCGCTCTATTTAACTTCTTGTGAGGAAGGGGAAAGTCTCTCCTGCCAAGATAAAAGTGCTGCGTAATTTCATTGTTTGTTGTCGGTTTATCTCTGTTCTCTACCACTCCTGGCCGGTCGGGGAGTTCTCGATGGTCGCGGAAAGCGAGACCTCGCGCCTTGGAGCGGGCCAGCTCGTTGAGGTTTGTGGGGCCTCCCATGATGGATCCCATGTGAGCGGGGAACCACGTGAGAGTGTGGGTGGCGATGCTTTTGCCGTCGAGGATGCGACAGACTTCCTTACACACGGCGCCAACGCTGAAGGCGCCGATGGCTGCCCCGGAGTCGCTGAAGATGTTGGCATGTTTCTCGTCCAGGAGGGCCAAGGCATTGGTCACTTGCTCGGCCGCACATGACGACGTGCTTCGTACCGAAGCTGCGTTGGAAATTATTAGGCAGCTGTATGAAGCAAGGTTAGTATTTCTATCAGCTGGCATAAACTGCTGTAAACATTCGCTTACTAAGTAAACTAACAAGCACGTTGTCACGCTGCACCTGTCTTCAATCGGGCGCCCACAAGAGATGTGCACCGTGTTCAAAACATTTTGTCGCGCTGTAGTGCATCAGCCTGCAACAAGGCCTAATTGAAATGCAAAATACACCTGTACACACCCATGAGCAGTTTCTGTCGTTGCCTCAGGTTGTGAGTTACAAATAGCCAATATTTGCAGGACATTTAAATGTGAGGAAAGCATGGTTGGGCGAACAGGAAAAGAAAGACATGGAAAGAAAAGTAGGAAACGATAGGTCAGGCGCTGAACTTCAACTGTTTTATTCATACAGCAGAGCAACAGGGAGCCAACAAATGCGCATGCGCGTGTCAGTGTCGTCTAAGGCGATTACAGTGACGTTTTTAGCAGCTGCATCTCGTTGTCAAACAGAAAAACAGACGTATCACTAATGCAACTCGTGCCTCTCTCTTTTATGTGATAGGCCTCCAAAAGTTCTCTAGCTAACGTATCTCCACTCTTGCCAATTATCTTAATGTCACGCAGTAGTGGCTAACACGTGTTACACATAAAACAGTTGAAATTCAGCGCCTGACCTATCGTTTCCTACTTTTCTTTCCATGCCTTTCTTTTCCTGTCCGCGCAACCATGCTTTCCTCACATGTCAACCAACTCGCCCAGCAACAAGTTCTACACATACATTTAAATGTATTGCGTTTAGATTTGTAGGTGGGGAATTGTATGAGTTATCGTGAGACTATCTATAGTATCGTCCGGTAGGACGTGGCATGCAAAACGCTTCTATTGGGTGACTTCTGTAAACAACACCACATTACGAGGGGAGCGCCATGTTCGTCACGAGTGGCAGCTTGCTTAAGCGCGGTGTTTTTGGGGGAGGGTGCCTTTAGACCACTGAGACAGCGCCGGCCCTAATAAAGTGCCTCCATCAACAATTACGCAGCCACGCCGCAGGTGCGCACCACAATAGTAGACACGGGCTATGGTGTTTTTTAGACGCTGAGATATGAAGCCTAGTTTACAGCCTTGAGGTCCTAAGAGTACGCGCCATGGACTACGACTCCACCGAGTTCGATGACCCGATGGCTTCAATGGTGTTTATTTACATCTCTGCGGGCGGAAACGTTCCTGTGCCGTTTATGAACAATCACTTGGGACATCCGTTTACAAACTACTAAAGACCCCGAGCAAGGAGAGTTTTCAGGCAGCTCTAAGAGGCATGGTTTGGAGAGACTGAATTAGGAACGCGCCGAGTGCGCGTAATTGCAATGAACCAGTTGCATTTATTCTCTGTTTAAGTCGGCTTTCATCAGTAGTCTATGAGAACCGGCTTTCCGAGCCTGCACGGAGAAAGGGGCTCGGAACCTTACTGTGCGATTCCTGGAAAGTGCAGCTCCTCCTTTCTAAAGAGTAGGTAGGCGTTGTGCCCCTTCCGGTGGCAGTTGCCAGCCTGCTCCTCACTTTCCCTCTCCTGTCAAAGGTATATGTGTTTTCAAATATAATAATAATAATAATAATTATAACAATAATAATCAATCAATCAATCATGTTTATTTAACGTGCCCAGGAACAACCCTAAGGTCTGAGTGCTGGCGCACACATACATTACAAACCAAAAAAAATAATAAAATAATAATATTTATTTATGCACCACAAGAACAAATACATAGTAGGCGGGCCTGTCGAAGCCTAAATGGCTTGTGTGACTAGGCCCGGCAGCGCCGGCAACATCGATGAGGTGAGCGTATGTACAGTCGCGGCCACTGTTAGAGGGAACACGGAGCGGGTGACCGCGCTCCGCGGAGCGCCACGACGGGCGCCGTGCGAACTATTGCGGCGCAAGCGCAATCAGCGCCACAGGCGGAGTTAGCTGCGCGTCGTCTGCTACGGTGCCTCCCACTTCGCCTCGAGCGGCGAAACCTAGATTGCGCGCGTGCTTTGGAATACACAAACCCTGTAGCAATGGCGCGTCAATAGATACTATTCTAAATCAGTTATGAAAGCGCGCAGGCATGCTGTACGCCTAAAATATTAACTGCGCCTTTTACTTCTAA
Source organism: Dermacentor silvarum (assembly GCF_013339745.2). Taxonomy (NCBI): domain Eukaryota; kingdom Metazoa; phylum Arthropoda; class Arachnida; order Ixodida; family Ixodidae; genus Dermacentor; species Dermacentor silvarum. The sequence continues at coordinate 104,712,239 of NC_051158.1, read as the reverse complement.
AAGTTCCCTTTGATCACAGAGGGTGGGTTTCAGAATTGGCATGCTAAGGAAGTAAAAAAATCACACCACAAACAAGAGATATTGATAAATCTGTGCTTCAGATTTATTATATATACGATGAAGCCAAGACCAAATGAAGCTTAGATGATGGTCTCCTTCCTTTCGGAGACAATCGAGGCAGCAGGGTGCAATGTCCGAACCAATGACGAAGGCGAATTTTAGTACCTGGTTGCATCTCCCCCGGAGGCAATCGCGGCAGCCATCCTACGTGGCAGGAACTGTATAACGAATCCACAAGGGTGGCATCCAGCTTAAGGCGTTCCCATTCAGCGTGGACTGCTCTCCAAAGGCTGTTCCTTGACACTCCATGGAGGGGTTTGGATGCGAGTGCCGCTTTCATTTGGCCCCAAATATTTTCAATAATATTGAAGTCTGGTGACTGCGGTGGCCACTCTAAAACGGCGATGTTGAGCTGGCGTAGTAGGGCTTCAACTTTCTTCGAAGTGTGCACAGGCGAACGGTCGTGTTGAAATACAGGACCAGCCCCGGAGAAGTGCACCTTTGCAAGTTCGCGATGGGCCACTGTGGTCAAAATTTCGCAGTACTTGTTCGCTGTGAACTTGCCGTCGATTCTCACAAGAGGTCCAAGACCGTCTTTTGTGATCATGCCCCAGACACTTACAGTTGACCTTCCGCTTTTCGAGACTCTTTGTAAGAAGTTTGGCTGGTACCTGCATCAAGGAAAAAAAAAGAACATTTGGGTGTCTAGACTACCGATTGTGAACGCATAAAATAAGGAAACGTACAGATAGCTGAAGCCGTTACGAACTTGTTCAAGCTATGTTTAAACGTGCAGTGTTTGAAATGCCTTTGCGATTAACCGCAGTCTCATAATTCGTCATTGCGTTCTTCTACACGATTTCGGTGCACGTTAATGATTCCTAGGTGGTCAAAGTTAATCCGGAGCCCCTCCCCCCCCCCCCCTACGACGCGTCGCATCGCCTGTGTAGCGTCGGCCGTTAAACCTCATAATCAATAATCGTCATGAAAACGAAAGCATCCGGGAGTCTCGAGATGTATGCATGCAAACGGAATGACACACCCATTTAAACGTATTCACAGTACAAAATTGGAAGCTGATGCTGGAAGCACATTTCTTTTTTACAAAAAGCACGTTTGCAAAAACACATTCTCGTGTAGCTTACCGGGTGTTGTCAGGGCGCCAAATACGGGCTTGCTGATCGCACGATGTAGTGAACGTGCACTCGTCTGTGAAGACGACTTGCTTCCACTCCTCAGTTGAACGTTGCTCATGCTGTCTAGAAAACTGCAGCCGTTTTTCTTTGTTCTGAGCGCGAAGAAGAGGCTTTTGGGCTGCAATCCTGCTCTTCAAACCCGCTTCCCGGAGACGTCGCTTGACCGTTGTCACGGATGCTCTCAAGTCGAGGGTATTTTTGATTTGCTGAGCAGAGAGACCTGGCTTCACGGCTGCCGCCGCAACGATCCAAGCATCCTCTTGTTCAGTCGTAACTCGAGACCTCGGCTTCCGCGGAGCATCCTTGATCCGGCGGCAAGATTTAAATGCTCTTACGATCCTGTTGACTGTCTTGAGCGTTCTTCCCGTCGCTTCGGCGATTTTTCGCTGCGACCTACCCTTGAAATAGAGCTCGACGATTTCCCAGCGCTCATTCTCAGGAACTCTGGCCATGCCGGAAGGTATTGCTTTGACGAAATGCCACACTAAGAACACATGCAGCCCCTTTTAAACTCATAACGAGCAGAGTTTTATCAAAAGTGGGCGTAACTTTCGTCGCCTAAATGCGCTGTTTGACATGTGAAGCATCCAAGGCACACGCTGTTAATCTTATGCCACGTGCTCTATTTCCTTTTGTAACCAAGTGAACTTTCAGCGACCAACTTCATTTTGCGACGAAAACGAACGTCTGAAATTCGAAGCCGAATACTGGGTGTAGCATGAACGGCGCGCCCAGATAACCCAGTTCAAATACTTTCTATCGAGCTCCATAGCTACAGTATTTTGAACCAGAGCGCGTGCGGCGAAGTGGGAGGCACCGTAGCAGACGACGCGCAGCCAACTCCGCCTCTGGCGCTGATTGCGCTTGCGCCGCAATACTTCGCGCGGCGCCCGCTTGGTGGCCCGAAGAGAGCGGCCACGCGTGCCGCGTTCCCTCTAACAGTGGCCGCGACTGTACATACAGGCGTTACCTTAGTGCCGACAAAACATTGTGCAAATAAAAAGAAAATTAGATACATGTCATTCCAATGCAGCGTGAAAAAATAGAAAACAAAATAAATACATGTTATTCCAACGTAGTGAACATTTTTTTCACGCTTATATAGACCAAAAAAACAAAAATTAAAGACATGCTATGACAACGTAGTGAACATTTTTTCACACATATATATACGTACAGGTTAAGGCAACCAAATTACATCAAATAAACACCCATACAAACAGAAAACCAATGGAAGACGACATTTCCTTTACAGCCTTTTTTGACTGAACCCAGAAAATTTCTGTAGGTAGATCGTTAAAGATTTTTGGCACATAGACAGATCGTCGTGCCTCACCATACCTAGTTGATGAACGAGGCACTTTAAAACGCTTGTTGTCCCTCAAAAGTCGAGGGGCTACGTGTTTCTCTCTGAATTGGTCGTTCCAAAAATGACGAAGAACAACAGTTTGCTTAAATAACGATTGAAATGAAGGAAAACCTAATGCTGAAAATAAATTTTCATCTGACACCTGGCCACAGCCATAGGCAATACTTTTCAAAATATTTTTTAATAAGCTGTCAATTCGTGTTTGCCATCGCAATGCGCAGAAAGCGAATACGGTGATTCCATATCGCAATATGCTGTACGCGAGAGCATGCACTATGGTTTTCTTTACCGATAATGGAGTAAAACCTTTTATATTAAAAAGCAACCAAGCGACACTCCTAAGTTTGCCACACAGATAGGCCAGATGATGCTGCCACGACATGCTGCTATCAATAAATAAACCGAGATATCTCACACAGTCTACATACTGAACCGGGGCACACGTACATGAAACGTAGTGCTGGTCATGCAAGAATACTGGGATGTTTATTGTTGTGGTCTTTAAGGGATTTCTAAAACATGTTAACTGTGTCTTCTTGATATTTACATTGATACAATTTTTCGCAAACCAGTGCATTACACTATGTATTGTATTTTGCAGGGCGGCCACAGCCCTTTCATAATTTATATGCTTCGTTAATATTACTGTATCGTCAGCGTACTGATAGATAGTACCTTTAGAAATTACTAGAAGAAGATCGTTTACAAATATGTTAAATAAAAGAGGTGATAAAATTGACCCCTGAGGAACACCGGCTGTAAGCCATTGCTTGCTACTGACGGTTTCCTTGTCGGCCATAACTATCTGTGACCTACCACACATGTAGTTTCGCAGTACGTTGTGAAATGGTCCTCTGAATCCCATTAAAGTTAGTTTCGCTAGTAGAATGTTATGATTCACTGTGTCAAAAGCTTTTGCTATGTCTAGAAATAGCGCACAGGTGAATAAGTTGTTTTCAAATGCCGAATGTACTTCATCTGAGAATTCTTCTAACAGGGCTGTGGTACCTCGATTCGCAACGAACCAAACTGTCTGGGCGATAAAATCGAAAACTTCATTAAAAAAGAAGTCATGCATTCGTACAGAAATTTTTCGAGTATTTGGGAAAGTACCGGCAAAATTGAGATTGGTCTATAATTTTCAACCTTATCTTTCCTGCCTCCCTTGTATAGTGGCTTAACTATAGCCGTTTTCAGAGTCTCGGGAATTACTGCAGTTTCTAAAAAGCCATTAATTAAAAAAAGCAAGATGTTCGCAAGCACATCGAAGTTTCTTCGAGAGTGCCTACTGATATGCCATCTATTCCTGGTGTTTTACTTTGCCGAAAACTAAAAAGAATCCTTTTCAGGTCAGGCGGTGATAAGCTAGGCATAAAAGCGGACGCCGACACAGATTCCTTCAACGTACAATGATTTTCCTGTTGGGTTAAAGCGTTTTCAGAAGCATGCGAGAAAAAACGGTTGAATGCGTTAACTACCACAGTTTTGTCATCTGGAAATGAGTCGATGGGATTAGTAAGCACGTCACTTCCTCTCCTAAGATTATTTATTAAAGACCACGTTTTCGCGGGACTTTTGCGCGATTGGTTGAATTTATTTAAAAAATACATTCTTTTCGCTGTTCGCAAAAGCCCGACTACCCTGTTTCTTGCCATTTTGTATTCAGCTTTTAATCCCTCATTTTTAGGCGAACGTTTGCAGCGCTTCCAGAGCCAATCCCTAAATGATATGGCACGCATAATATCGGCATTAAGCCAGCTAACATTGCTTCTGCACTTTTTCATAACAGTATATGTACTTAGGCGCTCAAAGTGATTAAGTTGAGTGGAGAACTTTTCATATACCTTATCGGGTGCACTGCCATCAATCAGCAAACACCAGTCAAAGTTAGTGATGTGTTGGTCGAACATTTTTGTATTAGTGATTTGAATTTCCATTTTATTTCTTTTAGTGTTCCCAGCCGATTGATGTTCTACAGCTAGAGAAGGATTCGAAAGGCGACAGGCCACAAAATAGTGGTCGGCTAACCTCTGATTTATGACGCAAGCAGCCAATGAATAGTCAGATGCCCGCACCACAATGTGGTCTATGCAGGACGCTACTACTCGGTTATTTAAACACTCTTCTCTAGTCGGATGATTTATGATGGATTCCATACCATAAGAAGACAAAATGGATAGGTAATCGGAAACAGTAGTTGACGTGACGCATAGCGTATTTATGTTCAAATCACCAGCTAAGCATAACTGCACAGCTGAACCCCATTTGCCCAGTATTTCATCGAGTTCTGCCAAGAATTGCCTCACGCTGTTACATGGTGGACGATATATGGAAAGGAGGATTAAATCTGCATTTGAAAGATTTATTTTTATGGCCAGGCATTCCGCATGAACGAACGTAATATCTACTTGAGACGTAATATACGTGCCACGGACAAAAATCGCTAAACCACCTCCTCGCCCTCGTGGCCGGGTCACGAAATGTGAACGATATAATAATAATAATAATAATAATAATAATAATAATAATAATAATAATAATAATAATAATAATAATAATAATAATAATAATAATAATAATAATAATAATAATAATAAAAAGTCCACCTCTGCCTTGACGCCACGGAAATCAGCAAAGAAATGTTATTGTGGATCGTGGGTATGGATTAAGGGCGAATATAGAAAGTTGGGATAAAATGTAAGATGGTGTATGATACTATTTCTAATAAGTAGACCAACCGACGGCTGACTGTGTAGGCTTTTAACTTCTCAAATTTAAAGTCTCATAGGCCCTGCCTGCTTACGAGAAATGCCAAAGTGCATTGTGCGATGTTCGAGTTCGGAAATGGGTTGTCCGCTGTTGTATAAAACCGCGCTATAACTGAGGCCATTCTCGCTAGACGAGGACTAGCCGAAACAACTCAAGGCAGCGTTATAAAAAAGAATATTACAGAATATTAACGAAGTTTGTGCGGCGAGATTTATGCATGACATCATAGTTGTGCTTTAGTTCCTTGATGTTTCACGCCTCCCACCGTCTCGTCTTTCAGTATAGCATCTTCTCGTGCAATTCGAGCGGTTTAGCCTTGCTAGTCTTGTTCTGATGTGTAGGCGTCCAGAAGCGAATAGTGGGCGCCGAGCCGAGCCGAATGGCGTCACGTTTCATACGAAAATAAAGATAAGTGTTTTAATAACATTTGGTCGCCCCGCGATGCTTGAAGGATTACTTTCCCGTTTTGTTTGACATGTGAAAAAACACGACAGCCTTTATATCTCGGATCCATTTACGGTGCACCAAAATCTAAATACACGAATGAATTATTTATTTTTTTCCCATAGCCTGCCTTTGACGAAAACCGACGCGGTCGGGTATCGAACATGCGACCTCATGTTTAGCGATAGCACACGTACCGTTCACTGAGCGGTGTTGGATAAAATGAAGTGGGCCTGATTACAGATGAAGTAGAAAGAAGATATATTTAGGTAGAACTAACTGGGTTTCGGTACTAAGAGGTTGGAAACACCATATACTGCCAGCTACAGCTCTTGTAACTTGTGTTGAAAATGTGCGGGATGAAAACGAATGAGAAATACCGAAACAAAAAAAAAAAAACATTTGCGTGTAATTAGGCTCACCAAGTTGTCTATAATCAAGTGCGAAAACAAAACATAACGAAGTCTCAGAAAGAAGGAGCATCGGGTGACGGAACTTACTCTGGTTATCGTCGTGATACCTTGGGTCGTAGAACTTGCCTGAAGCACAAAAACACGGTAACAAAAAACTTGAGAACCCATTTCCGGAGGTTCAGCATTTGTGACATGGTAGGTATGAGGCAAATTTAACACGCAAACGCCACAATTGAGCAGAATAGAATATATATATATATATATATATATATATATATATATATATATATATATATATATATATAATTCTCGTCTAGGCTTTGACGATTGTGAAAAGTACACCGCCACATAGATACCCACGTTTCCCTTGCTGTTTATGAAGCCCAAAATCCTGGGACGGCAAACCAGGTCCAGATTTACTTCCGTGTGACAACTTCCGACACTTTCACGAAACATGCTGGATATACTTCCTAGGCTATTTCTAAACTCTACGTGAGCGTTACGTGGTCGTTAGCGAGTTGTCTCTTGTTGCTCCGAGTCCCCAGAAAAGCTGATTTCGCTTCGAGGAACAGGGCATGGTTTTTGGAATGATCATAAAAGAATGAATTTGTGATGATCCAACTTCTCCTTTTGACAGAATTTCATAGCTCGCTTCTACTGCATCATGTGCATCCAGTTTGCCGTCCCCGAGTTTCTTACTTTTCGTATTAACCTTTTTCCTCGCCTCTGTTCAGTATGCTGCTGAATCTCGTATGAATATAGAACCCCTCTGGCATGATATTGGTCCTGCACTGGCAAAACTTTCCTAGAGTAACAGAGCGGGTACCGATAGAAGGGAAACACATTCGGAAACGGCACACGTTGAAGCAGTGCGATGATCATGTATTTGCTTACTAAACAATAGAATAAACATCCACCATCCAACCAATTTTGCCACCGGTCCGACCATATTGCCATTGGAAGCGTTTGAATATTAATCTGAATTTCCAACGTCTACTCGGACGTTCGTCCGAGTAGACGTTGGACATCAGATTGGACATCAGAATATTGGACATCAGCGCATCAGATTCGCCTTCGGAGAATACCGGTTGGAAGAGCCTTCCAGATAGCATTCATAATATACGTGACGGAATAATTTTTAGAAATCAGCTGTGGGTATTCTCGGGTAATTATTTTGATCTACTATGAGTACTGCGTAAAGTCCATTTCTTTTTCTAGTGTTTGTGGCTATCGCTAAATTATCGCATCAATTGTTTTTTCCCAATTCCCTATCAAACTACGTACGTTGATTCCTTTTTCTCTGAATTGTTTTTACATTTCTGTCTTTCTGAATATACGCTGGCACTGAGCATAATGTGCGCTATGTACCATTTACGGGCTTTATATGTCTGTAACGCCACCTCCCTTAACACGGTGTTTGAAGCTTTGGAACCCATAATATTTATCTATAAACATAAATAAACAATAGATCTGTATGCGTGGGTGTAAATCAGGTGGCGCAGCATCGGATTAATCGTAGATTGATTGTAGAGGATTTTGACCTTCAGTGAAAATAATGATGATGGTGGTGATGACGATGATGATGACACCTGCATTGTGAGCTGCATTGTGGGACGGCGTTTCTAGAAAGCGTTCGAAGTGGTGTCCGATAACCCTGCAGTGCAGTGGCAGGCTGGTGTCTGGATGATCATTCCATGGGCGAATAAAATGCAATCTAGCATTCTCGGGCACCTCGTGAACAGCAGAAAATGCTGAGGGGTTCGTCGCAGACGACGGTTGAGCAGGCCACGATCTGCCAACTAGACCCGGCTACGAGCTTAGGCACTTTTCGGTTTCATACACCAGCGACGCCTTATGTTGACGGTTACCATTTATTTAATCGCTGTGTAGTGGGCTCCTCGGGCAATGTGAATTTTGGTTTTCAACTTATGTTGCTATTCATAGACCTAGCTACGCCAGCTAGCCAGCTATCCAGCCTTGTCAAGTTTACAGTGTTATAGTGTGTCTGGCGCAAGGAGGAAAATTTCCCGTGCATTTACCGAGTATGCAAATTGTAGCTGGTTTGGATTAACCGCTGCTGTGTCACGCAACCTTGACACTTCGAAATTTCTGTGCGGTTTTGCGATGCTGCACAGACTACGGGAGTGGTGGCGTCTAAAAATATACACTGTGGACCACCGACCGTTAAAGACAAAAAAAAAGTTATCGCAGTTTCACCCGAAAGGCGAAGCATCAATTGCGATAGCAAATTTGTAGAGAGCTATACGGAATAAGGGTAGTAGTTTTATCAGCTGTACAAACTTGGACATGCAGCAGCACCGGCAACACACAGAACTGTTGTCGACGCCATCGGCGTTTTGCCCGCGTTCGCACAAAACGCGCGCGGCGTTGGTGACTGTTGCAGGAGCCTCTGGGGGCGGCTCGGAGGTTTTCGACGAGATCAGAACGCGGGACGCTCGTCGAGCAGCGTCGGAAGTCTTTACCACCTTCTCGCCTCGCAACGTTTTTATATAAATAGGCATTTTGTGCCGCAGCTAAACGTCGCCTCCCTTCCCCCCCCCCCCCCCCCCCCCCCCCACGGCCTTCCGCGTGTCTGAAGAAGTCGCGTCTGCTCTACATCTATGGTGATTGTAAAGGAGGAAAGAGACGCTTAATTCTGCAACATTTAAGGGAGCACGGCGCAGAACGCGCGTTTGTTCTCCGCCTTGCGTTCACTCCCCGTGAAAGCGCGCGTCCCTCGCGCCCTTTCACTCACACATACAGCGTCCGGCGGCGCGCGGCGACGATTTCATCTCCATTGACGTCATACGGAACCTCACGGCGACGGCGACGACGACGGCGACGCCGACGGCAGAAATCTGCTTTGGAGTTGTCCATATAATTGTTATGTAGTAAAGACGAATGCCCGGCGCTGCAGCCACATCGCCAGTCATCAGGGAAGCGCGAGCTCGAGATTGCCTGAGCCGCGGGCAGCGTTGGCAGCGTGTCTCAACCAGAGCGGCTCAGGCAATCTCGAGCTCGCGCTTCCCTGATGACTGGCGATGTGGCTGCAGCGCCGGGCATTCGTCTTCACTACAGTTATCACAATAAAAAAAAAACAACCTAAAGTGTATTTTTGTGGCCATAGTTGGTAAAGATGCAGTGGATGAAGACGACGTTGTGTACGTTCCAAAGAAGCGGTTCTCGAGAAGAGGGCGGAGTCCGCTCGATAGCCTGCTACTGTGTCGTGGGGAGTTTTACTAATTACACCCTTACGGGCCCTTAATGGTGCAAATAGGTCTGGAACTCAGACCCTTACGGTGAGCTATGGAAAGAAAAGGACCTTAAGGCTGTAAATCGGTTTACAGTGTATTTCGGAGGCCATAGTTGGAATGATGCAGTGGATGAGGGTGACGTTGTCTGCTTTCTAAAGAAGTTATTCTTGAGAATGTTTCGGATAGCCTGCTGGTTGTGTCGTAGTAACATTTACGGATTTACACCCTTAAGGGTCCTTCATGATGCAAATTGGTCTGTACAGAAAGGAAACCTTATGAGTGTAAATCGGTTACACCGTATTCATGACGCCACACCTGGCAATGATGCATTGGATGAGGACGATGTTGTGTGCGTTTCAAAGAATTTGTTCTTGAGAAGAGGGCGGTGTGCGATTCGATAACGTGCTGCTGTGTCGTAGCGAGTGAGTTTAGAGCCTGTGGAATCTCTGACATCTACTGAACATTGGCTCATGCACCGGTTCGTCCTAGTTCTAAGTTCTCTGAGCGCATAAGGGGTTTGTTCATCTTAAATTTATAAACTCTGCTGCTGTTATAAACTATAAAATTGATAAACTCTGCTGTATGTTAAATTTCTAAGGCAAGCAGAGCTTCAGGAAAGGGATAACCTGCGTTTAGTTACCTCAAAGTGCATACAGTCAACACTACTTAAAGGCGTTTCCTGATTCTTGGTATATTACACATTGCCATTCGTTGCGTGAGTTACTCGAGCCTCGTCAACTAATACAACGTTGAGTGGATAAATTAGAATAGACACCCCAGACAGCTGCTCCATGATCTGGCATTCGTTAAATCCCACTGCGGTCAGCTGAAGAATAGGGAGCAGTGCGAATAACGCAGGAATTCGGCGCGTAGTATTTACATGATCAAAACAACAACAACAACAACAAACAAACAAACAAACAAAACGTAATACTGACGTTGGCACTGCTGCAGAAGTTTGTAGAATCGCCAATACACTGAAAGAGAGAGAGAGAAGAGGAAGAAAAATTAAGTGTTGCTTCACTTTAGATGTTGCACGAATCACGAGTGCTCAAGGAAGACGAATTGAAATAGTAGTAAAATCGCGTGCCAGAGTTGTCCGCTTACGTAGGTGTAAACATCGGTATTCAATTTCTCAAAATATCATATTCATGCTGTCAGTTCTGTTCAATATGTTGTCCTGAACATGACATTCGATTGCAACTGCCACCATATATTCACTTCAGTTTCATTAAATTGCGTTCAAGATTGGCTCGTTCATTGCTAAATTAGGGCATTTCAGCGTTTCAGATGAATTTAAATACAGAAGGTTCTATCTGGCGTTTTTTCTTTCGATATCGGTGTGTATAAAATGTGTTCAAAAGAACGCGGCCAGAATATTCTGCCACCGTGTCCAATCGACTCACGTTTCCAATGCCCAATATATTGCTGAGGGTAACGTTGACACACGAAGCTGGAAAAGAAGTAAAAAAATCCAGTTAAGGGGACGGTCTGCGACAATATCAGTGCTTGCTTGATAAAAATTGTGTCTATTGTGGACCGAATAAAGTTCACTCACTCACTCACTCACTCACTCACTCACTCACTCACTCACTCACTCACTCACTCACTCACTCACTCACTCACTCACTCACTCACTCACTCACTCACTCACTCACTCACTCACTCACTCACTCACTCACTCACTCACTCACTCACTCACTCACTCACTCACTCACTCACTCACTCACTCACTCACTCACTCACTCTTAATTTCCGTCTAGGATACGGGGCAGAATATATAGTTCCAAGAAGTTCAAGGTTCGTACCCAGCACCTGGGTACGAACCGCACGCACACACACACACACATACGCACGCGCACAAGCACGCACACGCGCACGCACACGCGCACGCACACACACACACACACACACACACACACACACACACACACACACACACACACACACACACACACACACACACACACACACACACACACACACACACACACACACACACACCACACACACACACACACACACACACACACACACACACACGCACACGCACACACGCACACGCACACGCGCGCACGCGCGCACATGTGTGTATGTTTGTGTGTGGTATATACAGAAGCGACTATAGCAACATCCCGCAGCCAATCGGTGTGGGGGAATTTATCGGCGGTGTTCATGTGGTGTAGTTGCGGACGGTATTGCGGAGACGCACTGCAGAGAGCGAAGCCGACGCACTAGAGCCGGTGCAGCATACGTTCATAAGCACTCTACCCTCCGTTAGCAAACCAGACGTGCGTCTTGTTAACATCCCTGCCTTTCCTCTCTTCTATTTCTCTCTCTCTCTCTCTACCCTCCGTTATATCCGCCATGAGTCATGTGTCCGAGGGTGTACAGGTGCCAAGCTCAGGTGTAGTTAAACATTCCAAAAGACTCGGGCATAGCGAAGGAATCACACCGGATATAGTGGAGCAGTCGCTTAATCTTGGACAGATTCCGGGCAGTGGCAAAACAGACCCCTAGTACTTCAGAAAGTTGCGAGAACTCCCTTGTATGCAGCTTCACTGCTTTCGATGTATGATGTTGCTCGCATTTGCGTACATCTGCGAAGGTTAAATTTACCGGGAGCGCATAGGAGGGTCGATGGAAAAAAGTTGTCGCAGTTTCACCTGAAAGGCGAAGCATCAATTGCGATAGCAAATTTGTAGAGAGCTATACGGAGTAATGATAGTAGCTTTATCAGCTGTATAAACTTGGACATGCAACAGCACCGGCAACACGCAGAACTGTTGTCGACGCCGTCGGCGTTTTGCCCGCGTTCGCACAAAATGCGTGCGGCGTTGGTGACCGTAGCCGGAGCCTCTGATATAAATAGGCACTTGGTGCCGCAGCTAAACGTCGCCCTCCTTCCCCCCCACCCCACGGCCTTTCTCGCGTCGGAAGAAGGCGCATTTGCTCTACATATATGGTGGTTGTAAAGAAGGAAAGAGACGCCTACTTCTGCAGCCCTTAAGGGAGCACGGCGCAGAACGCGCGTTTGTTCTCCGCCGTGCGTTCACTCCCCGTGAAAGCGCGCGTCCCTCGCGCGCTTTCACTCGCACATACAGCGTTTGGCGTTAGAAGATAGCGCCAACCTTTCCCTTTCCCTCAAGAACCACTTATCATCGGCGACGATTTCATCTTCATTGACGTCATACGGAACCTCACGGAGACGCCGACGGCAGAAATCTGCTTTGGAGTGTCCATATAATTGCTATCGCAATAAAATCAAGTCGGGCTATCGTCGAGTGTGTACTCACTCGCTGACGCCGCGACTCCCGATGTTGTGATGGCCACGACCAGGATACCGGCCAGAATGTAGGTGCAGCTCATGGTCGACTCCTTGTTCGGGGGTGATCAGCTATAACTACAGTATCACTAACCGCTGAGCTCGTAGTCTCGGGACCCCAGACCAGAGACTGGCACGCCTTTTAATACCGAATACGGACTCAGCTCTAAGCGGATATGATGACGTGAAGATGCCCATACGATGCCGTGCCCATACGGCTTGCCAGAGCCGTATGGGCTGTTTTTTTTTTTAAATCCGGGTTAACGTATGGCTCCCGCGTACAACGCACGTTGACGACAGGTGTTGTGCGTCGTACGCCGGTGATATAGGGAGTCATTACTCGTGTCTTCGTTTTCAGTGAAATTTATAATCCTGGTGATGCGCGGTATGGACGCTCGACGTTCTGTGGGCATTAGCGAGAAGCGAGAAACATGAACAGGCAGCGCCAGTTGAGAGGCCGCGCGTTTAGGCGCATGACAATTGTAACACCGTAAAAATATACCATGTTCACTCGCATCTAGGCCACCTGCGATTCTAGGCCAACCCTCGAAATTGGGAAGGTGGGAAAACTAAAAAAAAGAGTTTCCTTGAATATATGCCAAACGAAAACAAACAACAGATGGTTGACTGCAAAAGGGACGCGACGTTTATTTCTGTTTCTGAGACTCGTCCGAAGCTTTTACAGCGTTAGCTCGTCTTCTTTGGCATCTCTGGCGTCTTTGTGGGTGATTCATTCCCATAGTGCACTGTTCTCGCATTCGTCTAGCGCGATCTAATTGCCTCACATTGAGAACACTCGTAGGAAGAGCTTGGCATGAACTTCGTTCCATGCCGCCGCAATGCAGTTCGCTACCAGACTAAGCGTAGTACAGACATATCGAAGGCATGTCGAAGATAGATACGCGTCTGAACTTGTTCCGAGCGATGCCTCGAACGTCAAAACGGCGCTCGCGAAACCGTAAGCTGCAGTCTTGGCCTCCAAGATCAGTCGGTGCGCAGCGAGATCTCGGGAGCTACGCTGCAGCAGGGTGCACCGAAAATTGTCGCCACGAAGTGACGTGCGCACACAGTGTAAATCGAAATTTGCGCACCAGTTGTTTGATATGCACAACTTTTCGCACGACCGAACGTGTGTGGGGCGGCTTGTGGCGATTGGGCGGCTGGAGCGTAAACGGTTCTTTCGTCCTTATGTGTGGCGTGATTGGGCGGCACACGCGGCCACCTAACGCTCGTCCGTGGAATTTGGTCTGTCGTGTGAATCCAGCTTTAATTGTCTGACGGTTGCGGCCGAACCGCATTCTGAGATCTAGGCCGACCACCAATTGTCATTGGCTATTTTTAAAGAAAAATCTGCCGGCCTACATTTAGGTAAATGCGGTATAAAGGAAAAAAAGTGACTGAGCTCAGGCTTTCCGCGGTGGGCCTATAAGTTATACTACTCACCAGGTTTGACATTCTACTTAATGTACGTGTCCTTTCGCTGCGTCCTGTTAGATATCATATTTTTTTTAACGCGAAGCAGGAAATGTTATTTTATGTGTGGCAGTTGTCAGAGGACAGCTGTGGTTAAAACCGGATCCACAGGCTCCGTGCCAAACATAGCTGAGACCTAATAAATGGACTAGCCGTCAAAGTATACCTACGCAGGCGTTTATCGCAGCACCCGCGCAGAGTGGCTTCGTGTTTAAAAACAAAACACTTAAAATTGTGTACCCCGAGAAATTCGCAACAAGCACCGTCATATGAAAAGTTATTGGGCCTCATGCTGGTAGCATGCAACCAATTTTCACATTAGCTATCACGGAGGACGTCGTTGTTTATAGCTAGGGAGGTTTTTCAGGCGTGCGACAACGGCTCAAAAAAAAAAAATCACCGCATATCCACGGGGTGAATGATGATGAGTGGGCGAAGAAGCTCCGGAGGGAATCATCGCTAAACCGTGACTCTTCCGTGCAATTCGCCCAGTCTCGCCGCACTAAATCGAACGATTGACTTCCACCAATGACACGCGCCATATGTGACGTCATTCCTATTTTATAACAGCGCCCTTCATTATAATTGCACCATCTCCCGCTTAAGGGGACGCTAGCACAAACGCGTTAGAAAAATGTCGTAGTTTCGCCCGAAAGGCGAAGAATCAGTTGCGATAGCAAATTGGTAGAAAGCTATTCGGAGTAGGGATGGTAGAGTAGTTTTATCGGCCGCATAAACTTGGACACATTCGCTTTCTAACTGAATTGACAAGCGTGGTGTCATCGCGCACAAGCAAACATGAATAGATCACATCCGCTCGAAAGAGACGACGAAAGGGTCATTGAACGCCAGACGATCAACTAAAAATCCGGCGGATCCCACGCCCTGTGGGAATCGATGTTATGCGAAGCAGTGCGCGGGGAGCCTACCAAGTTAAGCAAACGACCATGAGAGCACCAAGACGTAGGCGGCTTTTTCATGACCTACATGGCACGCATGTCCATGACATTCACGTCATGAGTACTCAGGAGTCCCTTTAGCAACGCCTAGGAGACCTTAAGGAAAAAGCCTTATCCATGCTCATGACTATGACTTTAACCGTTGACCTTTAGCCTTTTCCTTCACTTAGTACCACACCCGAACCGATTTCATTGGTTTTTGAGTGTTAATCTTTTTTCGCTGAGTCATTCTCATTTCTGCTGAGCCATGGTCATGACTGTGACCTCTACCATTATCTTTTATTGTTTCCTTCACTTATTACCCATGTCAAAACCCATTTGAGTTGTTTTTGAGTATTAATCTTGTTTCACTGAGTCATTGTCATTTTTGCTGAGTTATGCTCATGACTATGACTTGTAGCAGAACCCCAGGTGGTCAAAATTAATCCGGAGCCCTCCACTACTGCATGCCTCACAATCAGAACTGGTTTTGGCACGTAAAATCCCGGAAAAAAGAAGAAGAATATGATCCTTTAGTGTTGCCTTCCCTTAGTACCCGCGTCAGAACCCATTTCAGTGGTTCTTGAGTGTTAATCTTTTTAAATGCGAAACATTTCTTGGCGAACATTTGCCACTTTGACAGTATCTATCTATCTATCTATCTATCTATCTATCTATCTATCTATCTATCTATCTATCTATCTATCTATCTATCTATCTATCTATCTATCTATCTATCTATCTATCTATCTATCTATCTATCGATCTATCTATCTATCTATCTATCTATCTATCTATCTATCTATCTATCTATCTATCTATCTATCTATCTATCTATCTATCTATCTATCTATCTATCTATCTATCTATCTATCTATCTATCTATCTATCTATCTATCTATCTATCTATCTATCTATCTATCTATCTATCTATCTATCTATCTATCTATCTATCTATCTATCTATCTATCTAGCTAGCCGCCTACATCTTGGTGCTCTCATGGTCGTGTCGTTAACTTGGTATTTACAGAAATTAGCATACTATGACAAGAGCATATGACGAACATAAATGATAGGTGATGACATGAATATCATGACATGTGTGTCATGTAGGTCATGAAACAGCTGCCTACGTCTTGGTGCTCTCATGGTCGTTTCGTTAACTTGATAGGTACCGAAATTGGCATAGCGAGCAAGAGCTAGTGTAAGAAGAACATAAATGATAGGTCATGACATGAATGTCATGATATGCGTGTCATGCAGGTAACGAAACAACCGCCTAAAATGAGTATGATTCAGCGAAAAAACATTAACAATAAAAACCACTGAAATGGGTTCGGACGTGGTTACTAAGTGAAGGAAACACTAAAGGATGATGCTAGAAGTCATAGTCATGAGCATAACTCAGCAAAAATGACAATGACACAGCGAAAAAAGAACAACACTAAAAACCACTCAAATGGGCTCTGACGTGGGTACTAAGTGAAGGAAACACTTAAGGAAAATGGTAGCCGTCGTAGTCATGAACATGACTCAGCAAAAATGACGCCGGAACGTCGATGGAAGCACGATGAAGCAATGATGCCAAAGGAACGAGAAAGGCGGTTGGATGTCGATCGGCACGACAGCAATTAGGTGGCGATGTTGAAATGACGATGACGATATAACGACGTCGGCATTAGGACAATGGGATGATGAGTTCATGACGACGACGGTGGGGCAATGGATGCCATGAAAGCGACTGTTTGACGACGATGGCGCGGCAATGACGTTATGACAACGCCAGCATAATCGCTATTGAGTGAAGACAGCATGATTGCGTTAGAATGACGGAGAAAGAGTGACGTCGATGGAAAACGACGAAGGCGGTATAATGACGACGGAATTTGATGACAATTGGGTGGCGTTTCGGAAGTGATGACGGTGGTAAAACTAGAGCGTGATGACGTGACTGTATGACGACGATGGCGTGATGATGATGGGATAACGAGAGTAAGATGACAAAGCTGGAGTGACGCTAATGCGACGACAACTACCGCGTCATAACCACGTGCACGTATTTACACGCAAGTAGTTGTCCAAGCTATTAGACAACTTGGGCCGCTGGGTAGGCGTTGAAGGCATGACGGTGACGGCATAACGAGAGTCATTTAACGAAGTGCAAATGATGACGATTGAACGACTAAGATGACATCGTGACAGCAAACACATGCACAACTTGGACCACTGGGCTGGCGCAAGAGGCTAGATAGTCTCAAAAGGCCTGAAGTTGTCGAAGAAGCTCTCAATGCTACTGGCATTAAAATGAAACTGCAACACAATCGGTATTTGAAGCCATGCCAGTAAAGCAATGTAGATTTGACAGACGAGCATGATAATCACTGAGCTATCAGGCAACAGCGCTGGGCACTTAGTGCCATTGCATTGCGTTGCGCGCAGACTGATCGTGGTGGCGTCTGTGTGTGTATTTCGGAGGCCAGAAAATGCAACGCTGTATAGTGGGCGAGGATTACATTATGTGAATTGCATAGAAATTGCTCCGGACTTGATGTCGGTGTGTTCGCGTGCAATTATTTGCGGTCATGCACGTGAAATACAGCGTTGGCGGCACAACTGAGGCGCACAGTGCAATGACGTTGTTACAACCCTGAAACATAAGACATACCCACAGTAGAGGATGCGCAGAGAGTAAAGTGGTCGGTATAAAACAGCGTCGAAAGTATCGACAGCATCAATGCCAACAGCGACGACGAAGGGACAAAGCCATGCTGCTAACAAAGCAGCTCGCAGGATACACAGCTGGCCAAGTGTCCTATATATAGCAGCACGGCAAATGCACAGAGAACATGAAATCGCTAAAATCTCGCATACGTAGCACTGCACTATTTCGCTCGCATTTGTTGCAGTACAAATTCTGGCCGCGGAGTTGATTAATCCTCAGCCGGCACCTTCAAAACGATTCATCGAGCTAGAAAAGCGTGAATTCTTCTCCTCACTTTGCGCAAATTATTGATATACAAAAAAAAAGAGTTTAATTTAGAAATTGGTTTAAAGGGACTCGCAACCGGCCAGAGCGTGTTGCGAGTTGTAGGAAGTGCAGCGAAAGACCCTGTTAATAGAGAGAAGTAAATGTTTTATTGCGATAGCAATTATATGGACACTCAAAATCAGATTTCTGCCGTCGGCGTCGCCGTTGCCGTTGCCGTCGCCGTCGCCGTGAGGTTCCGTATGACGTCAATGGAGATGAAATCGTCGCCGCGCGATGATGATAAGTGGTTCTTGAGGGAAAGGGAAAGGTTGGCGCTATCTTCTGCAGCCCTTGAGGGAGCACGGCTCAGCGCCAACGCCGCGCGCCGCCGAACGCTGTATGTGCGAGTGAAAGGGCGCGAGGGACGCGCGCTTTCACGGGGAGTGAACGCACGGCGGAGAACAAACGCGCGTTCTGCGCTATGCTCCCTTAAGGGCTGCAGAAGTAGGCGTCTCTTTCCTCCTCTACAATCACCATATATGTAGAGTAAGCGTACCTTCTTCCGACACGCGAAAGGCTGTGGGGGAGGGGGGGAGGGGCAGGGAAGGGAGGCGACGTTTAGCTGCGGCACCAAGTGCCTGTTTATATCAGAGGCTCCGGCAACAGTCACCAACGCCGCACGCATTTTGAGCGAACGCGGGCAAAACGCCGGCGGCGTCGACAACAGTTCTGCGCGTTGCCGGTGCTGCTGCATGTCCAATTTTATACAGCTGAGAAAGCTGCTATAATTACTCCGTATAGCTCTCTTCAAATTTGCTATCGCAATTGATGCTTCGCCTTTCAGGTGAAACTGCGACAACTTTTTGATGATGATGTTGCAGCGACGGGGCGAGAAGAGCCGTTCAATGCATGTCGCGGGGCACATGAGGGCTCTTGTAGGCGCTGGAGTTTGCAAGTCAATACCTCGAGTTCCGTGGTCTCTTCGAGGTACATGAGGTCTGTGAGATAATTGTGCCGGGAATGGATGCTATAGCACTGCAGTAATGGCACTACTGGCGCATCGTATACCACTTAGCCTGGCTTGGCTAAAGAAAAGGCTTCGAGATCAGTTTGTGTTGCAGTTTGTGCATATAGATTCGGACGACACCTATTGTCGTAAAATTAATTCAGCGCTTCAGAAAACGTGAACCGCAGAAACATCGGCTTTGTAAATAAAATAATGCTTTCTCTCAGGTCCGGCCGCACTTGTCTGCCTGCCCCTAATGCCGGCGCATAATCGCTATATCGCGTTCGCTATACCAATATTTCGGGCATGTTTCTGGAGCATGACTACATCCTCAATGCGGATCCGAGAAGACTGATAAACAATGTTCCATGGCATTTTCCCTGTTGCCACTGTGTGATTGGACACTCAGAACAGTAAACTATTCGTTTCACTGAAAAAACGGGTACCATAATTATTGATTGTCAGCCCATTTAAGGAAACTTCAAATTTGAAGGTCATCTCAAGTTCCACGCTGCAGTTACGCAAGGCAGGTGGGCGCTTGGCCGTTGTCCTGCTGAATTAGGAATCAAAACAAATAAATGCTACTGCTTTATAGGAAACAAATAAAAATAAACATCATGCATCAAGATTATCTGAACCAAATATTGACGCGCTTACTTTTTTTGCCTTTTCCCGGTGACCGCTGTTCGATCGTAGGCTAACAAATGTTAGAAGTTATCACCCAACGGACAACGCACGTTTCTGCATCGTAACTTTCTCGAGCGATGTCGCCGACTGTAATTGTTGTCTACGTTTTCCCTGACCTTGTGTAATCAAACTGCATGCGTTGCGCGAATGGTGTTATACACTCTAGAACGCCCGCCAGCACCAGCGATTGCGCTGGAATCTATGACACGTACAAATAGCTGTCTCCCTTGGCCGGTTGATCATACTTCGGCGATCGTCGGCTGTGCTTACCGTAATTGTTGGGCTAGAGTGTTACTTGTGGTGACTTGTTTTTTAATGCGAATGCATTATATGCCCCATGAAGCGGAAAATCCAGCGTCCGCCGATCACACTACGAAGTGATCACGTCATGTGACGTAGTCACGTGACCAAGTAATAACCTCAACTTGCAAGGTTGCATGACCAAGTGATGGCGCCATGTGACAATGTCACGTGTCATGGACGCCGAAAAGTGTGGACGTCGAAATAGCTAGCTGACACGCCCAGAATGCTTTCGCGTTCAATGCAGGTAAGAAGATTTAAGTACGTCTGTAACCTTTCTTTTTTGGATGGGGGGGGGGGGGGGGGGGCACAAGTGTGCCCAATAAAGAGTTTCGTTACTGGCTGTTGTGCCACTGTGGTTCTTCACCGTCACTACTACGTTACATCTGGCGGAGGTGCTTCGTCGTGTACTGCACGCCCTGCAAGCCTCAAGCCTTGTAACTATTATCTGACAATATGTATGTTTAAATATTTAAATAGTAAAATATAGAACCACTTCAATCCCCCCCCCCCAAAAAAAAAAAGAAATTGGTATAAGCTTTTGGCCAAAAAGCTGAAAATAAAACGTTGCATAAAGCTATCTATACATTCATCATCATCATCATCCACCTCACATAGACTGGGTGAGTATGTCCATGGCGTAGTTCGAATTCCTCTGCATGCATTACTACGTCATACAAAAAGGAAGTTTCGTCAGAACTTAGATATCTAATCCGCGCTATTCTCTCTCGTACTATGACACAATTGTATAACATTTAAGATACTGTCATAAATATCTTTTCTTTTTCAAATTCTTACCTTAAATTAGGAAGATGTTACACGACCGCACCCTTCCTCTGCACAAACCGCCCTATATACTCACTGTGTTCTTGTCAGTTCCCCGTAGTGGGTGAACGAAGTTATTCGTATAAGAAATAGGCAAGCGGAAATAAGATGGTCCTCGTCACTGTCGGAGAATGTCGCTGTCGCAGTGAATGAGTGCAGAGCTGAAGGAATTGGTGAAGTCTGCTGTCCTTTTTATACTGGGGACGAGTGTAGTTTCTCCAGCGTATAAAAGAAAATCAGTCTCAACGACGTCCTTTTACACCTTTGAAGGGGCAATGAGTCACGACAGCAGGTACATATTTCACCAGGGCTTTAATGAATTGTGGTGACGTCATGTGACGCTGTTTATTGGAGGGAAAGAGAAGGAGAGATCGCCGCTGCACAGTCAGTAGTACTCTACAATAGTCCAGTAACGCCGGCTGTCACCGAAAAAGAAAAAAAAATAGGGAGAAGAAAGGAAAGAGGACAAAATTACAAGGTGAATCTTTGGTTTTAGCAGACGGTACAGCAAAAGGCACTGCACTGAGTCGCTCACAGAACATTCAGCGCATGTTGCACACCCCAGAGTCTTTCGAAGTCTCGATCTGCCGGAATCTTCTGTTCATACGTTTGTGCGTTAAAAAAAATGTACTCCTTCCCTGAAGCGCAACGCGGCGAGAACAGGAAGCATGTTGACGAACCACGTCATGTCACACGAGCTGTGCTGATGTCAATTGATGACATCCTTCACTGCTAACCTGCCTCAAAATGGCTTCGAGACATCTACGCAACCGTAGCACGACTGCCCTTTTCCCGTTACTCCAAGGATACTGAATGTATGATAACGGAAGTCAGTGCATAGACCAAGTCAAGGCTACCGAGGGTCACGTGCAGAAAGGTAGCATGTATTCAGAAGGCACGGAATTCAGCTCCGACTGTACGAGCTACGATTAGTCGTTGGCACTGCATGACCAGCTAGCACATGTGCTCATACGTCTAGGTCGTAAGGTGGGTTGTCGCCGTCGCGTGCATACATCAATCACAGTCCTACTATTCACGTATGTTGCAGTATGACCGTTTCATTTGGTATGCTCATGAGATACGCCACCACTAATGCTATACGTAGCATAAACACAATGCGGGGACTATGCACAGTTTCTTCAGGAAGCTTTTTAGAATATCAAATTTACAAGGAAGTACAGTGAGGTCTGATTCTATCTCTAAGGTTGCTGGGCATCATATGTACACTTTTTTTTTTGCAGCGAGTACACATTCGAATACGAAGACACTTTGTGCCATTCTTCCGGCGTTATCACTCATTACATCATCTCTCTCACAACAGTATGATGGGGAAGTCACGTTGCGCCATACTTTATTTGCGCAGCAGCCTTCGCGTCACTCAGTGGACTTCAGAAAATACTGAAATAGCGTGTTCAACGCTTGGTAAAAGTAGAGGCCGTTCCCTGTAACAATCTGTAACCACCCGCGTCACCGGCAACAGCACTCGCGTTACGCGCCATACCAGCGAAGGAACTGGGATTGCAAACAGCATTCTCACGTTGTTGCCCTCAGCAGCATGTTTCTCGGGCGTCCATTATGACGCACCATACAGTCTTACGTCATTCTCGCAAAAGTATATCCATCTATAGGAGAAGGAAGACGAGTTCACTACGTCATTCTTGTGGCCAAAACTTCCTCAGCCCTGACACACTGTTTGAACATGCAAATTCAGTGAAGAATAAGGGCGGAACAAGGCACTGAGTGTTACTTGAAATTGCGCATTGGGCAGGCACTCAAAACTCCTAGTTTGCAGAAGCTCGCAGTCGATACTGCAGTCGCAGAATACTGCAGAACAGTATAGCATTATTGGCGCACTATAGGCGCGAATAGTCTTTTACGAGGTTGTCGATAAGTATATGCAGCGCACGTGGGCAGAAGGACTACTGGTGAAGCCTTCTGTGAGATGTCATATAAGTTGGGCTCAGGGCGTTGCACGTGACACTAATGTAACATCACTCACGGTGCTTGTGAACGTAAGCAGGTGCTGTGAGTTCTCATATAGACTTTTCATTAAAAGGGTACCAGAGGAGATGTAGAGTCCAGTGTTTCCTTGATTAGCCCACGATCCAACAAGAGCTGTACTTTTACTTGACGTCACACTCATAAAAGACACACACAGTCGTGACATCACACATGTAAAAGGCAACCGCAGGGTCTGTCTCTACCACCCAGGCGTAGCTTGAAGGAGGTGATCTGCTCGTCGGCACACATCTTTCATGCAGCACCCCCAAACATTTCAGGAGCAAATGCAAATCTTCGTCACAAGATTGTTTAGAGCGTTCTGCATAGCTGTCTCGATTTGTGCGTTCTACCTAGCATCAAGCGAAGAATTGCTGTCCCTCAAAGCATTGATCAGTATCACGTCACGACGCCCCCACACATCTCCCCGCTCGCCGTCATTGTTCAACACAATTGCCTTGATTTCCGAAGATGGCTGAAATGCTGAACTGTGCTGCCGAAGTCCCAAGGAACTGCATTTTACGTCGAGTTGCATTATCTGGACGACATTGCTGAAGCCCATTACAAGCCGCCAAACTTCATCGTCTGGAAGCAGGAAATATCGATGATGGATCATAAGGACTTGAACAGCCGAGGCCTTGCGCTGACTGCAGAACGTTGTAATGAACTTTCTTGAAATAGAACGTAGCGACAAGGCACATATTAAAGTCCACGTCAACGACCTGCACATCTATTTTCAAATAGGCACACTACACGACATTGTTCAGGTGGCGTTCACGGCGTTCACTTGCCACCATAGTTGTTGCACTACGTGTACTCCATTTGAGACAATGGAATACCTCTGGTAGCCTTCAAGCTGTGTTCTTTAATGCCAGGGTCCGCTCCTAGTTTGTCACCATGCATCCGACCGCGACTCAAGTCTCCAACAGCTGCGCGCCCCAGAAGAAAATCAGCAGTCGACTTCCGTCAAAGTCGCGCTGGTTCAGTTGTTCAGACCGCCCAGAACTTCAGCGCATCGTCGACTCCACTTCGTAAGAACCGCGAGCGTTCATCATGAACTCAATTCATTGCACACAGTTCGGAAGACTCGTGGACGGTGTGACTGCGCACATAAGCACACGCGCTACACTTTTACGACGCTATCGGGGCGACAGGAAGTGTCCAGCCAGAGCCTGCGCCGTCCCGTACGCGCAAGCACCGGACGAAGCGTCCATCATCTGTGTCCTGCCATCTGTGCCGAACAGTCCTTGGTCTTGGGCCGTGGTCTGTACGACGTGCGTGAAGACTGGGCAGTTCTGGACTCCCAGGACGCCACGGGTGGAACAGTACCCGTCGGCGTCGACGAAGCCGGCGGGCGCTGACCTCCGGAAGTCGGCCGCAGCCGCGGCTGCAGCTGCAGTGCCGTAGTTGTGGTTCCGGTACAGGTGGTGGTGGTCCACGACGCCCGCATTGGTCGACATGGCGCCGGAATTGGCCGGATGTGAGCGGTCGACAGCCGCCGCGGCCATGGGACCGGCAGAGCCGTCCAGTGGGTGGTCTTCGCGGCCGAAGCAGGAACCCATCCGGAACCGGTCTTGGCCGAACTGGTCGGCAAACCTGCATGAAGGGCAAGATTAGCGTGTCTCTTAGAAACTGGCGAGAAAGAAAAAAGAAAGGCAGAGATGTTAAGCAAAGTGATTGTTCTTTCAGTTACTCTGCACTAGAAGGAAAGAGTAGCTAAGGAATGTGTGTAGGTCTAACTAATGGGAAAAAGATGGGTCTATTTGTGATCACATTTCCCGACAGCCGTTGTGAAACGCAAAATGATTGTTTTGCCTTCTAAACGGTTAATACTGTGTGTATTCTTAATCAAAGAAAACACAAGCTGCTTCAGCTTTTAGATCACACTTCCGAGAAATGCTGTCGAGGGAAAGGAAACGCGTTGTTTTTTTACAAAAGAAGTGTTAAGAACCATCACGAGCGTTCATCCTTACTCACATGAAGCGACGTTCGTTTTATCTCTTGGGCTATCGGTCTGCGTCATTTTGTCCATATTACGGTTCTTTCCTACTTTTTCACTGCTACATTTGTTCTCTTATGCGTTTACAAGTGTAAAAATTTTGATTGAGCCAGTGATGTTTTTTTTTTAAATTCATTATTCTGCTTTGTGCATTTCTATGTGCCCATGTGATATATACCACAAACTACCTACCGAATAAAGTTATTACTATCATAAGGAATCTTATATAAAAAGCAACTTGACTTTAAGCAGATTATGCCGGATTTTCTGCACGTGAGGGCTTTGTGAACGGACATTGCGTTTAGGCACTGCATTTCTTCTAATACGGCGGAGCACACGAAGAAAATTATTTCACACCGACTCGCATAACTCACCTGTGTGCGTTCCAGGGTCCGGGACAAGGCCCGTACTGTCCCCCACCGGCTGGGTTGAGCCCCAAGTGGACGTACGAGTCGACGGTCGTCATGGCAACAGCGTGAGCCGACGCCTGGGCGGCCGTGCCCGTGGCGTCTACGCCACCACCGTACTTGCACGTGGCCAGAGACCGGCTGGTGGCGCCCCCTTCATGACCTGCACATATTTTATTTTTCGCAATTAGACGAATTTTTGAAGGAACTGTCCAGCGATCTGAATTGGGAAAGTCGCCTACACAGGGGAGCTAAGTTCCAGCCATTCTAGAATCGCAGAAGCAGCTGGTTTTTTGTTTTTTTTTGTTTTTTTAAGCATTGTGACGAAGTTGGGTAACATTTGTTGACGTTTCTTTCAATTACACGGCTGCGGTCAATCAGTTTTGGAAGGGAGGATAAACGAAAAGGAGGGAAATGGGGATGGGAGAGAGTTATTAATCATCGTGGGAAGCCCATGCTGTAGCAGAGAACAGTAAAAGCGTCGCTTGCAGCATAATTAGTGGAACATTCATATGCACGATATTTAAAAATGCCACGAGGATGTCTGTGCATGGGGAGTTAGCGTAGTTTTACGCCTGCGTGTGTGCTGTGTCGCTGGCGCTGCTTCCAGATTACGCTAAGCAATTTGCATTACTTCTAACGTTTTCGACATCCTGGTTCATGTATCGGTAATCGGTATACCAAGTTAAAGGGGTGATAACAGTATAACCGGGTGAAGGTTAATTCGTTGCCGCACAGCTCTCAATTTTAGTAGATGCCATCATGCAGGGCTGCAAGAGTGTGTGGCGCAGTTCCTGGAATTACATAAAGTGACACAGTCGCAGAATTGACGTCTGAGAAATCTGCCGTGGAAGTTTCTCAGACGCATCTAAGATATTCAAGACCGGCAATCGAGATATCGCTCTTTTTATTTTGTTACAACGATGGATTGTGATAAAATTTCTGTGTTACTACGAGCCCGCATTTATTTTTATTCATGGTTGCATTGCGGCAATTCCTAGTTTCGTTAATTCTCACTCAATTCTTACTTACGCACATATAGGGTTAATCTTTCGGAAGGTTAAGCAGATGGACATCATTTAAGGAAGAAAGTTGGACTAGTTAGAATTTCGACAATGACATGTTCCAGCGCGTAAAAAAAAAAAAAAAAAACACAGATAAGATCGCAGAGAGGAAAAAAATGGACTGAACAGGTAGTTTGCTGCACCTCCCTCTGGGTGTTATCCTAGTGATGTAACCTGTTACCCGAGTGTGATTGACATATGTGAATAGGTAAATGGCGTGGGCGTATCTCAGGTGCAGTCGCGATGTTTGCTGACTTTCAGAGCACGAGGACAAAGCGCGCATTCTGTGCGAGAAAAAACAAAAAAAAAAAAACAAAACAAAACAAGAACTAACGTTTCGTGGCAGCTAACGCTCACCTCGTAACTGAGCCGCGCAGTCGATGCCCCCAGTCTGCGTCACCGAGCTGAGTGCGTCGTGAGCCAATGTGGCCGCTGTCGAGGCACCCAGGAAGCGGCCCGTAGCTGCCGCGGCCATCGCCACATGCTGCGGTGTCGTTGGAGGCGTCGGTGGGGAAGCGCACTGGCCTGCGGGGAGACAGGGGAGTAGTTTAGTCAGTCAACCAATCCTTCCATTCATCCATCCACGCATGCATGCATGCATGCATGCATGAACCAATCAATCAGTCAGTCAAAAGTGGCAAGCGTATACGTGAAGCCTTTTTGTTCTTTAGTCTCGTCTCTTCCATCAATGTGTACTGATGGAATATTGTTGTTATATTATTACAATTAATAATATATCCCTACTCATTTCATTTTTCTGCACGGGAAACTACGATCGACTCCAAAAAAACAGCACTAACGCAATACTGCTCACCGCGGTAATGTGTCGTCAGTGGGCTGGAAGAAGAAACAAGATGTAGTGGCCCTCATAAATACATCCCACAGGTCTATAAGAAAGAGCAATATTGGGCTCATTTCTTATTTATTTATTTTTGCGAAAAGAACTGTCTAGTTTAAACCTAATGCAAGGAAAAAAGGAGCGTTATGGAAGTTTTTCAGGAAGCTAGTATACGCCTTCGGTCGGGTGCCTCCGGACGACTGTACCTGCTTCTCTCTCTCCCACTTCGTTCTCAATGGGAAAAATATTGCGCCCTGACATGTTGAATAACGTCGCAAGGATTGCCCCGGCCCCGTCTTCGTTGTAGGCTGAGAAAAAACAGTCGCGCTCGAGCCCGTCCAG
>NC_051158.1:104445996-104684464 GCF_013339745.2 Dermacentor silvarum | reverse complement strand
TGAACGCGCGTGAACCACGCGCCCTGCGAGTCAGTGGGGCGACCTTTGGCACGAGAGAAACATGATTATGATTGCGGCCTAGGTTAGAGCATTGGGCGCCGTACGGGGAGACAGGATGTGATATCGCCATTGGTGACGCGTTTCTTTATAGCATTACAGGTGGTCTTCATCCCTTTGAGTGCCCAAGCGAAAATTCAAGGTGTGTTGTGCGTACGCGATCGCATCAGAGCTTGCTAGAATCGCAAAAGAGATACCAGGTAAATATAAATGTCACTTTGATAATAGACGGCGCAAGGTAGTCCGCGATGCACGCGACCTCAGTTGTCGGACATTACAATCTAATTATGCTATCGCATATACTTAGGTAAAGTTAGCGGTGATAATTGTTCCGGCCTAGATACAAAGATACTGCAGGCGCCACCGCTCATAGTCACGCGTCATGGCTTGTATTGTCCGTTCAGCGAGCATGTTCATTAGTCTATTTTTGATCCAGTGGTGCGGTGTCGGATTATTGAAACTATTGATTAAGTATATTCAGATAATCGCGCTGCTCACGCCGCTCTGTTTGTGTTGTCTTGCCGCAGTGGCCTTGGCTGTCCTGTATACCTGCCACGAGAGCGACATACAGACCAATTCGCACGCGCGCCAGGGGGGAAAGAAGAGGAATACTGGATCCGTGCGCCCCTGGCTTGGACCTTTGTCCGTTTGTATCGCTGCTGCTATCCTAGCCTTAAGAGACAGGAAGAGAGCGATGTGGATCAGAGAGCAAACGGGGATAGCCGATATTATACTCGACATTAAGAGAAAAAAATCACAGCATATCCACGGGGTGAATGATGATGAGTGGGCGAAGCTCGGAGGGGATCATCGGATCTCCCGCTTAAGGGGACGCTAGCACAAACGCGTTAGAAACGTGCAGTACTCTCTAGTAAGGGGGAGCGGCCACAGCGTCCTTACCGCAGCATTCACACATGCCGGAACGTGCACCGCGCTTGCCGACGCCATCACATGACTGCTGAGAGAGTATACCCCCCGTATTCATAAACGCTCCTCGACTTGAACTTGACTTGCCACCGCCTTGGGCAGCGCGTTCGAAACGCGTTGAAGGTAAGGCGGAGAGGCCACAGCGTCTTACACCAGCTTCTTACACGGGCCGTAACGCGCTAGCACAAACGCGTTAGAAACGCGCTAGAAACGCGGCCTTTCGTTAATGTTGGGTATTTATTGCCATCGTGGTGCGTGTTTCTATGTGCGCTTCGTGGCGTAGTGGGCTAACGCCGCGCGCTCGGAAGCGAGGGGTCCCTGGTTCGATTCCGCGCTACGGACACAACTTCGGAATCTTTTTTCACATTTTAACACGAAAGTGTTTTATGCCGGGGTCCACCAAGACTTCACTGACGTATTTCCGTCACGGAAATACGTCATAGAACATAATACAAAGAAAGAAACCAGAAGAAAAAGTTCCACAAACATGCAAAATTTGGAAATCGAACCCACGACCTCTCGGTCCGCGACGATAGATCGCCGAGCGTTTAACCCATTGCGCCTCAAACGCATTTGCAGAGAGTTACACAGACGCGCCTTATATATCTAACACTCCTCCGTGTACCCGCGCTCTTGCTCGGGGCGGTGCCGCCGCCTACGAGCAGAAAAGAGAAGTTACTGCATTATGACACTAACGCGCACCGACAGTGAACGCTTCGGTGGTCTCAGCACTACGACGCCTCGATGCCAGCATTCGAAGAGACGCTGGCATCAAGAAGCACTACAACGCCACCTAGGTGGCGTTCACCGTACTCAGCACAGCGGAGCGTGGCCTCCGCAATTAGCTCTGAAAATGTTCTGAAGTTGATCGCGGAGGCTGCAATTACGACGCGCTGTACGCGCTGATTTGACTCGGTGACGATTCAGTTACGTGCTTTGTCTTGCGCGTTGTATTAGTGTGTCAGTTACGTGCTTCGTCTTTCGCGTTGTGCTAGCGTGTGCAGCGTAGTGCAGCTTCCATATGCACGACGGTTGCTCATGGTCATCGACGTTGGTAGTCGTGATGGAGGAGACGTGCCACCAGGCGTCAGCGTGGGTGCATCAACGCCTAAGGGCGCTTTAGCCACAAAACACCAATAGACATTATATATCAATGTGCAATAAACATTACACTACTTCTGTGAAGACACGTTTCACTTTTCGTGTTCTATACCGATTCCTATATAAGAGGGATCAACCACATTTTTTTCTCAGACTGGTTACACACTACTACTACGACGACGGCGACGGAACGGGTGCTGCTATAAGGAGCTTCGCTCCTAAAAATGAAGCTGGGGCAGGCCATATAATGCCTAGGATGGATAACCGGTGGACCATTACAGTTAGAGAATGGATACCAAGAGAAGGCAAGCGCAGTCGAGGACGGCAGAAAGCTAGGTGGGGTGATGAAGGCAGGAAATTCGCAGGTAGAATTTGGAATGAGCTAGCGCAACACAGGGGTAAGTGGAGATCTCAGGGAGAGGACTTCGTCCTGCATTGGGCATAAATATAGGCTATTGATGATGATCACTGCTGCTTGACTCCGTGGGCAGGTCATCATGCAAGCATCGTCGGACTCCGCACTAGCGCACTCCATGGATAACTAACATCTTCGATACCCCTGAGGCAGAGAACTTCACGAGACAAAAAAGAAAAAGAAATCAGAGTTCTTCCACTACTGTGAAGATGGAAGCCAGTGAAGCTGTGAAAATGGGGGGGGTCTGCTCTAGTGATTATTCCTAGAGTGAATTTATATATTGTCATTAGTGACTATATTGAGCATCCGATGGTTGTTCATGGTTGCCGACGTCAGTTCTGCCATTATCGGGGCTGATTTCCTCGCTCGCCATGGCCTCATTGTAGACGTCAAACGACAACGCCTCCTGGACGCCACAACTTATTTCTCTCCGCAAGGCATCGCTGCGACGGTAACCAGATAATTAGCACTCTCTTGCGCTACAGTTTTCAATAAACCGTTCGCGGCCTTGTTACGAGAATTTACCGAAATCACCGCGCCGCCCAACTGAAAATAACCATATTCCTACTCAGCCGAGATACCCACCAGAATCAGGCAGGCCCACTTGGCACTGATTTCATTAAGTCTGGCGGTCTCGTAAATTGAACACATCAATTCATGCCATAAGCAATCGCCGATATGCATGGGAGGTGGAATAGTGGATTTCGGTGAAAACGGTTCATTTGCTCCCACGTATTTGGATAAGCGTGGCTATGTAATCAATTACCATTTAAAACGACTGTGCGACCGGGGCTAGGGTTTCACTGGAGCCAGCTTAGCTCTTGGCGTCCTCCAAATGCCACTGTACACACTCTTCTCAATTGTCTTAGCAGCACTGATTCATTTGATTAAGATTTTTGCGGCACATAATCGCCCTAAGTGGGGTTGTATTAAGGTATTTCCCATTGTTTCAAACAAGGAGCATGCCCTTTAACTTAGGCTCGCGCAATTTGGCGGAATGCCAATTAATCTTTTGCTTTTTGCATATCGTTTACGGCAAACGCCTGAGCAAACGGCAATCCGCTCAACCCACATTGGACGCATTTTCAGCTATGCGCCACCAATTCTACGAGGGTGCGTGAACAGAAAAGTCAGAACGACGATTGTACAGCGAAGCTTGCTCGCCTTGACGTCACAGATTCTGATAGCGCCTGCTCGAGACTAGCAAATCGTTTATCGGCAAAGGTAATCTGTATTATATACTATAAAGAGCCAAGGAATTACCTTGAAAGGTTTCGAGTGCTTTTACTCCGCAACAATGACCTAAATACGAAAAATTTATCGTGGCGTCACTAGCGCTAATGCAATGGCAAACTCGGCGGTAATGCAGTTCCACTCAAGCTGAAAGCTGGGGAAGTGCGGAGCAGTGATTCGCCCGTGCTTCCATTGTGTTTATATTGTTTTATCCTGTGTCTATCTTGTGTTTAGCTAATCTTTTCACGATGTTGGGATTAGCTTGCCTGCGCTGGCGAGCCACTTCAGCTTCTCGGGCGCGCACCGCTTGATCAGCCCTGCGTCGGCGCTGTCTTTCACGGGCGAGCGTCCGCTGTCGCTCCAAGCGTGCTTGCTGCTCGGCGTCCATGCATAGAATAAAGAACCAACTTTAGAGAAGGGAAACTGTACCTTCCACAATGGCACGAAAATAAGAAGTGGCAGCGCATGGAACTTACTGGGGGACCCGATAGATGACGCTGCTCAAACAGGAAGCGAAAAGCGTGGACACAGAATGGAGGAAGAGATCAAGGAAGTTGGCAACCAAGTACAGGATCATCGAAACTGTAAATAGACAACCAGGAGTCATCAGAAAGAAAGTGAGAGAAATAGAGACCGTGAATTGGATGCACAGAATGGAAACAAAAAGGACAATGGAGATTTACAAGAATGAGAAGAAAGAAATTAGAAGGAAAAATCTGTACGATAACACGATTTGAGGCTCGAGCTGGTTGCCTATGGACCAAAACATACCGGAGCAAATATTCGAAACTAGATGAGGCATGTGCATGCTGCAGTAAAGATCCACAGACCACTCTGCACATCCTAATGGAATGCGACGAGCTCGAAACCCAGCGAGAACCGTAGGTAACGTGCAACTCCCAGAAGCGCTTGGGTTTAAAGTTGAAGGAAACATCAACAGATCAGCCGTAGAGATAAGCAAGAGACGATTAGAGTACTGGTGCAAAAAAAGCAGGGGAAATATGGATACGACCTGATCTCTTAAAATCATAGGCAGCGGTACAAGGTAAATTTTTGAAAAAGAAAAAGAATAATGAGAGATATACAAAAATGTTAGATGAAGAACATGTATAGTATACCTGATTAAACAAGCAGGCTAGGTGACTATATGTCACCGCCCCGTTTCAAGGGAATGCCAATAAATAATAATAATAATAATAATAATAATAATAATAATAATAATAATAATAATAATAATAATAATAATAATAATAATAATAATAATAATAATAATAATAATAATCAGTGACGCTAATAAACCAAGCATAGTACGTCGCCAAAAAGTTGCACCAGTGAGTTCCCTGGTCTCCTGCTAGAGGCGCCGTAGTAAGCGTAATTTCAACCCACAAACTTTCTCCCACACTAATCTTAGCGTTTCTATTACATGATAAAAAGTACAAATTTATTATTCTTAAGTATACATACACATAGCGCTCGTTACCAGACCGCTATGTGCGACGAAAGTCAGCCCTATGCCTGTAGTCAGACGATTGAATGAGCCGTACGCGACACATGTGCGTGAATGCTCACTGTTGTCATGTGGATCTTACCCAATGTATAGTGTATAGTATGAACGTTATGTTAGATGTAGGCTGAAGTGATTTGATTATAGAGTCTCGTTTTAATGCGGTCCCACTTGGTCATGGTTGCAGGGTTACATTTCTCGGATGTGGTGGCCTGGTCACTTGCATGAGGCAACAGTCCCCCTCAGGTAAGCATCTGCTCCTGCAGTCCGCACAGCGACAGCGACATAGACTGCCTGTTTACACGTACCGTGATTGGTGCGCCCCGTTCGTTTTTTCCTGCTGCAGCTGTGGGCGTAGTATGCTTGTGTCCTTCATGGGCCGTGATTTGGCCTGAACGGAGACCAGCATACGTGCTTACATGCTCCGAAGTGCATGAGCTTGATACCCACGTGAGTGGCAAGGCCTGCAAAATGGTGATGCCCACGAAACCGACCATGTCCGTATTGAGAGAAAGTGGGGCACCGAGCGTGAGTGACCAATTAGCGGCCTCGAACAACAAAAATAAACGTTCAGGTTGGAAAGGAGGTACCCAGTGCGGCAATTGATTGCTTTATTTGCTTCGTCACAGTACAGTGTAACAGGAGGCGGAGGGAAAAGCCGTTCCCTTTGTGAACAATGGCAGCAGCTGAAGGACATCACAATCTCATAACACTTGTTTTTTAAACTGTCACATTGTATTACGTAAAGATCATGCTATTAAGGAAAACTGAAAACGTGATTTATACATAGCTTATACAACAAAGAAACCTGCTGCAGTCTTCTGCACTTAAATAAATTGCTACATAGTTTATACGACAAAAAGAGCCGCTAATGCTGCGACGCTTAAATGAGACATATCTATGCCTTTGCTAGTGTAATTATTTAGAATTCGCGGAAAAGTACATCGAAGCACCTGAAAACCATAATTATTACGAAAGTAAGGAACGTTCCACATTTCTGTATTTCTTGTTTCATATGCCTTTTCCTTTAAGCAAAGATTCGCCATCTCCCTAAACAAAAAGTTTGAGCGTTTGCAGCTAAGACAGTACTCTCGTAGTAGTCTGTATTGATATAGGTCATTCACTTTGATTATCTTAAATTTTTTAAATAGTGGGTCGCTAGGTGCTAGAAATATAGCGTTGTCTATCAACCTCAGAATTCTCTTCTGTATTCTCAGTAATTTTGTTTAATTTGTTTCTGCAGTTGCTCCCCAAACCAAATAGCAATAGTTAAGATAAGAACTAAACAGCGATTTGCATATCAATAACTTCACCGAGTTGGGCATGAGGTACCGGATACGGCTTAATATTCAAGTTATACGGCTTGATTTCATTTGTATATTATTAACGTGGTCATCCCATTGCAAAGAACTGGAGAAATGTACCCCAAGTACTTTCACTGACTTTACTATTTCTAAATCTGAGCCTCTAAATACAATGTTATTCTCCAAAGTCACTTGTCGACCTTTCGAATGAAAAACTACGGCTTTTGTTTTAGTTGCGTTTATTGTTAACTTATTGTTACTTGTCCAGTTGCCTAACTTCTGTAAGACGTCATTAGCTTTATTAGAAAGAATAACATCTGATGCTGAAGTGACAAGTATACTCGTGTCATCTGCATAGCTAATAAACTTAACGTCTGGGGAGATATGGACAATGTCATTAATATATAAAGTGAACAATATAGAGCCAAGAATGCCCCCTTGTGGTACCCCTGAAATTATATTTTTCTTACCTGATACTAAATCATTTATAGAAACAAATTGACATCTATGCGCCAGATAGCTTTTAAGTAACATGAGTGGGAGTCCGCGAATGCCATAATGGTTTAATTTTTCAAATAAAATGCAGTGGTGAATGTAGTCAAATGCTTGTGTGAAATCCACAAAAATTCCGACCAATTTATTTTTTTGTTCAAACTGTTGTAGATTATATTCTTTTTGATCCAGTAGGGCGAGTTCTGTAGACTTATGTTTTTGGAAGCCATATTGCGATTTTGTCAGGACATATTTGGTGCAAAAACAGGATAAGCGACTAAAAATAATTTTTTCCAAACCTTTAGAAAATACGGGGAGAATAGATATCGGTCGGTAATTTGCAACGTTATGCTTGTTCCCCTTTTTGTAGAAAGCTATCACGCGTGCCGTTTGCATTTTCGAAGAAAGAACCCCTGTCGAAACACAGAGATTGAATATGTGTGTTAGTGCTGGACTGATCTGATCGATAACATATTTCACTGATTTTATTTGCATGCCATCGGCGTCGCAGCTGCGACTGTTTTTTACGCCGAGGAATTCTGTGCGGACTTCTGGTTCAATAGTACCTGCTAAGAAAAACATGTTTGCAGTTTCTGGACCCAGAGTTCAGCAAGCAGCGGGTGATCTGAAAGTCTCTGTAAACGAAGTAATCATTAAAAACATTGACCATAGCCTCTCCACTGACCAAGTTTCCATCATGGGGTACCTCGTTAATTTCTTCTGTTCTCGGATTGCGGCCCAGCAAAGAGTTTATTCTATTCCATAAAACATCGGCTCGTTTTGAGCACACAGTAAATGCTTGTATGTGATACAGCTCCTATGATTTCTTCGTTTCTTTACTTCAGGCATTTCGGAACTGCTTGAAAGCAATTAGGTCCGCCTCGTCAAACGTACGCATGAATTTCCGAAATAATCTGTCTTTTTTATCGATTTTACGTAAGAGCTCACGCGTCATCCAAGGTTTCCGACAACCTTTACGTTTATTCCGCTGTTTATAATGGAAGTGTTTATTGTATATACAGATAAAGGATTCTAAAAAAAGCGTCATAGGCTGCAATTAAATCATTTGAGTGAAAAAACATTGTCCCAATGCAAAGTGCCAATCTGTGAACGGAAGGCATCTAAAGCAGCTTGCGAGACATGCTGATAACTATAAGGAATGTCATTCTGAATTAACGTAGGTGCACCTGTTTTTACAGAACATATCGCCATGTGATCACTAATAGGATACATAAGGACAGCACAGGTCACGCAAGACAGATCACAGTTTGTGATAAATAAGTCTATGGTGGTCTCCGAAGACAGAGTAATTCTAGCGGATCTATTTATAATGTTTTCCCAACCGTTGCATGCAATAATAGTTTCAAAGGCACACTTTTTCGTGCCGTCATGCCCCATGTCAATATTGAAATCACCACTAAATATAACAGTGTATTGATGTCGATTTACAAATGATAAGAAAACATCTAAAAATGCAAAAAAAATCAGACAAGTTACTATCAGGTGGCCGGTAACACACAGCAACTATACATCTTGAAACTGAACACATAACATCTCGTAATGAGCAGTAACTAAAGTAAACTGTTCGAGCAATATGGCTGGTAAAGAATTTTCAAGTAGCATAGTGACACCACCACCTCGACGACTTGGCCTAAAAACAGAGAACGTTTTCACATGAGGTAGTTCAAATTCTTCTGAAATATCCGATTTCCAGGTTTCTGTTAGCATAACTACATCAAAACAACCTTTCATTTGATTAAACAGACACTCGAGTTCAGGTACTTTGTTTCCCATTGATTGTACATTTAAATGGAAGCATTGGAGAAATCCTCTTTGTACGCTTTCAAACCGCTTCGCTAACTCACGACGGGCGATATATCTGAGGTGATCCATTTGACAGAGCAGTAAAAAAAAAAAACAAAAAAAAAACTAAGGAACAGCACAAACACAAACATCAGTTGCTCAACGCTGACAAGTCATCCTCACACCTGATGACCTGCGCACGTTCTCCTCTCTTCCTACGCACCAACACCTTCCCATTGGAATGCCATGCAAAGTCATAGCCAACTCTCCTAGCCCAGGTTTTAGCTGCCAATAAAAGAGCCCGGGAACGCTTGGTCATATTCTCAGTGATGTGAACATTATCTTGTTTCTGCCCTCAAGGATTTTCTTTTTTCAAGCCACATATCTCGAAGGCCCTGGTGAACAAAGCGAAGTATCACTCCGCGCTCTCTACCTGGTCTTGATGCCATCCTGTGAATAGCGGAAATATCAGCCGGAGCAAGCTCCATCAAATTCAAGGTTTTCGTAAGATAATTCACCTTGCTTAAAAGATTTTCACCTGCAGTCTCAGGAATTCCATGTATTTCCACATTCAGACGTCGGCTGCGCCACTCGAGGTCATCAAAATCAATCTGAAGCTGGGCGAGACCCTTGGCTGGATCCTCTTTCTCAAGTCTGTCGATCTTGCATTTTATGTTTTTTTTTTTATTTCCCTGTCTTGCCCGCTCAAGCGTTCCTGAATTTTATCAAAGTGATCCGCCAGCAACTGCATTGACCTGTCTATTCCCTCTACCTTTTCATTCAAAGTAAGGAGAGAAGTTAATTTCTTGTCTATGTCCATGATCGCAATCTTAAGCTGAGAATCTCCTATTTGATCAGCGGGCCGCGTGGTACTCTTGGATACCCCCGGCCTGCAGGCCTCGCACTTCCATGCTCTTTTCCTAAACGACTTTTTCTTTTCAGCATACTCCTGTTCACTCATTCCTGAGCATACTGAAGCATGAAAACAGAACTCGCACTCACTGCAAACAATAGCACTCGCGGCATCTTCAATTTCAGCTCTGCAACCGCAGCACTTAGTCATGTTTGAGTCCCAAAGTCATTCGTCACCAAAACAAATCGCTTGGCAGCAGCGACAGCGAATGAAAAGTCGTAAAAAAAAAGAACGAGAAGTTTAACCAACCTGTAAAACATAGCAGAGGTTATCCGACGTGCTTTCCTCGCCGTCGCCGCTGCCATCCGCCCTGCCGAAATCACGCCCCTGCGCAAAGTCTCTTTCTGTCGTGGTGCCGCTGCTGTTCGCTGATAATATGCGCCGCAAAACGACGCAGTTACTTCCAGGCAGACAGGTAGAATGGGCGCGGGAAATTTGAAGTTCAGTCCAGGTGATTGTAGGCACAGCCTTGGGTCGAGGCGCCACAGGAAGGTTTCGAAGTGAGCGCCTGTAAAACACAGCAGAGGTTATCCTACGTGCTTTCCGTGCCGTCGCCGCTGCCAAAGTCACTCTAAAACGCCGGGTAGTCCGTGTTCCTCTGTTATGTGCGGCAGCAGATGCCTGCACCACCCGATTGCTTCGGTATGCAAGTTGCCATTCTTCAACTGTGACTGTCGGTGCAAACCGTGGGGTCATTATCTGCTTGCGCTGCTGGTTGTCGCCCGTTACCGGACCGCCATGTGCAATGACTAAAGTGAGCAGTTTACGAGCTCGCGTTTGTGGTTTCAGCGTATCTCGAAATGCAAATTTTATTGCTGCTCTTGTATGAGAAGGTCTACTGCCTTGTCTTCTCCTAATAAAGTCGCACGTCCTGTTCACTCATTTCTGGCTTGTTTGTATGGGCTGTAGAGGCTCCTCAGTCTCCTGGCAATTAGAACGCACCAGCTAAGCAGCAGCCAAGGCATTGAGGCATGCCGCAAGGCCAGCAGGACGAGCGCTGCGCGTAACAGCGTATACGCTACCGGTAAAAGCGGCCATATTGGATTTTGCACAAAATAAAAGATTTCCGCTGATGATGATGATTTATTGGCATCCCTTTTGAAACGGGGCGGCGACAAATAGTCACCTAGCCTGCTTGATTTATTCAGGTATACTACACACGTTCTTTAGCATTTTTGTATACCTCTCATTATTCTTTTTCTTTGTGAAAAATTTACCTTGTAGCGCTGCCTATGATTTTAAGAGATCAGGTCGTATCCATATTTTCCCTGCTTGTTTTTGCACCAGTACTCTAATCGTCTCTTGCTTATCTCTACGGCTGATCTGTTGATGTTTCCTTCAACTTTAAACCCAAGCGCTTCTGGGAGTTGCACGTTACCTACGGTTCTCGCTGGGTTTCGAGCTCGTCGCATTCCATTAGGATGTGCAGAGTGGTCTCTGTTTCTTTACTGTGCAGAGTGGTCTCTGGATACACATGCCTCATCTAGTTTCGAATATTTGCTCCGGTATGTTTTGGACCGCAGGCAACCGGCTCGAGCCTCAAATAGCAAGGCACTTCCCTTTGTGTTATCCTACAGATTTTCCCTTCTAATTTCTTTCTTCTCATTCTTGTAAATCTCCATTGTCCTTTTTGTTTCCATTCTTTGCATCCAATTCACGGTCTCTATTTCTCTCACTTTCTTTCTGATGACTCCTGGTTGTCTATTTACAGTTTCGATGGTCCTGTACTTGGTTGCCAACTTCCTTGATCTCTTCCTCCATTTTGTGTCCACGCTTTTCGCTTCCTGTTTGAGCATCGTCATCTATCGGGTCCCCCAGTAAGTTCCATGCGCTGCCACTTCTTATTTTCGTACCACTGTGAAAGGTACAGTTTCCCTTCTCTAAAGTTGGTTCCTTATTCTATGCATGGACGCCGAGCTGCTGAGCAAGCATCGCCCGTGAAAGACAGCGCCGACGCAGGGCTGATCAAGCGGTGCGCGCCCGAGAAGCTGAAGTTGCTCGCCAGCGCAGGCAAGCTAATCCCAACATCGTGAAAAGATTAGCTAAACACAAGATAAACACAGGATAAAACAATATAAACACAATGGAAACACGGGCGAATCACTGCTCCGCACATCCCCAGCTTTCAGCTTGAGTGGAACTGCATTACCGCCGAGTTTGCCATTGCATTAGCGCTAGCGACGCCACGATAAATTTTTCGTATTTAGGTCATTGTTTCGAAGTAAAAGCACTCGAAACCTTTAAAGGTAATTCCTTGGCTCTTTATAGTATATAATACAGATTACCTTTGCCGATAAACGATTTGCTAGTCTCGAGCAGGCGCTATCAGAATCTGTGACGTCAAGGTGAGAAAGCTTCGCTGCACAATCGTCGTTCTGACTTTTCTGTTCACGCACCCTCGTAGAATTGGTGGCGCATAGCTGAAAATGCGTCCAATATGGGCTGAGCGGGTTACCGTTCGCTCAGGCGTTTTTCATAAACGATATGCAAAAAACAAAATATTCTTCCGCCAAATTGCGCGAGCCTAAGTTAAAGGGCATGCTCCTTGTTTGAAACAATGGGAAATACCTTGATACAAGACCACTTAGGGCGATTATGTGCCACAAAGATCTTAATCAAATGAATCAGTGCTGCTAAGACAATTGAGAAGAGTGTGTACAGTGGCATTTGGAGGACGCCAAGAGCTAAGCTGGCTCCAGTGAAACCCTAGCCCCGGTCGCACAGTCGTTTTAAAGGGTAATTGATTACGTAGCCACGCTTATCCAAATACGTGGGAACAAATGAACCGTTTTCGCCGAAATCCACTATTCCACCTCCCATGCAGAGTAGCATATCGGCGATTGCTTATGTGATGAATCGATGTGCTCAATTTACGACACAGCCAGACTTAATGAAATCAGTGCCAAGTGGGCCTGCCTGATTCTGGTGGGTATCTCGGCTGAGTAGGAATATGGTTATTTTCAGTTGGGCGGCGCGGTGATTTCGGTAAATTCTCGTAACAAAGCCGCGAACGGTTTATTGAAAACTGTAGCGCAAGAGAGTGACCGTCGCAGCGATGCCTTGCGGAGAGAGATAAGTTCTGGCGTCCAGGAGGCGTTGTCGTTTGACGTCTACAATGAGGCCATGGCGAGCGAGGAAATCAGCCCCGATAATGGCAGAACTGACGTCGGCAACCATGAACAACCATCGGATGCTCTATATAGTCACTAATGATAATATATAAATTCGCTATAGGAATAATCACTACAGCAGACCCCCCATTGTCACAGCTTCACTGGCTTCCATCTTCACAGTAGTGGAAGGGCTCTGATTTCTTTTTTTTTTTTTGTGTATGTCTCGTGAAGTTGTCTGCCTCAGTGGTATTGAAGATGTTGGTTATCCATGGAGCGCGTTAGTGCGGAGTCTGACGATGCTTGCATAATGACTTGCCCACGGAGTCAAGCAGCAATGATCATCATCAACAGCCTATATTTATACCTACCGCAGGACGAAGGCCTCTCCCTGCGATCTCCAATTATCCCTGTCTTGTGCTAGCTCATTCCAATTTCTACCTGCAAATTTCCTACCTTCATCACCCCACCTAGTTTTCTGCGGTCCTCGACTGCGCTTCCCTCCTCTTGGTATCCATTATGTAGCTCTTATGGTCCACCGGTTGTCCATCTTAGGCATTATATGGCCTGCCCAGCTTCATTTTTTTTCTCTTAATGACGAGTATAATATCGGCTATCCCCGTTTGCTCTCTGATCCACATCGCGCTCTTCCTGTCTCTTAACGCTAGGATAGCAGCAGTGACACAAACGGACAAAGGTCCAAGCCAGGGGCGCACGGATCCAGTCTTCCTCTTCTTGCCCCACTGGCGCGCGTGCGAATTGGTCTGTATGTCGCTCTCGTGGCAGGGATACAGGACAGCCAAGGCCACTGCTGCAAGACAACACAAACAGAGCGACGTGAGCAGCGCGATTATCTGAATATACTTAATCAATAGTATCAATACTCACACACCGCACCACTGCATCAAAAATAGATTACCGAACATTGCTCGCTGAACAGACAATACAAGCCATGACGTGTGACTTATGAGCCGTGGCGCCTGCAGTATCTTTGTATCTAGGCCGGAACTTAGCACCTGCTAAATACCTAAGTATATGCGATAGCATAATTAGGTTGTAATAATTCGACAGCTGAGCGCGCGTGCATCGCGGACTACCTTGTACCGTTTATTATCAAACTGACGTCTATATGTACTAGAGCACTGCACGGCCCGTTTTACATTGGGCGGCCCGCCCGAGCCCGATCAAAAATTTTATGGCGAGACCCGGGCCCGGCCCTGGCCCGGAAATATTCTACGTTACCCGCCCGGCCCGGCCCGCCACCCCTTTATCTTAAGCCCGAGCCCGGCCCGAGCCCGACTCGAAACCGGCCCGAACCCGGCCGAGACCGAAAAATACATGTTTTTCAGAGTTGAGAAGCCCGAGAATAACTCGCAGAAAGCCCGAGCCCGGCCCGGGCCCGCGTCAAAAAACTCGAGCCCGGCCTGGGCCCGGGTCGAAAAGCACACGCCGTGCCCGAGCCCGGCCCGAGCCCGTGAAAAAACTGCTCTACCCGGCCCGGCCCCGCCCACAGGCCCGGCCGGGCCCGGGCTTTCGGGTAAGCCCGAGCCCGTGCAGTGCTCTAATATGTACCTGGTATCTCTTTTGCGATTTCTAGCACGGTCTGACTCGATCGCGTACGCCCAACACACCTCGAATTTTCGCTTGGGCACATTCAAAGTGGATGAAGACCACCTGTAATGCTGTGAAGAAACTTGTCACCAATGGCGATATCACATCTCTGTCTTCCAGTACGGCAGCCCAAGGATCTAGCAATTAGGCCGCGATCACAATCATGTTTCTCTCGTGTCAATGCTGCTCACTAAACGGCTGGCGCGTGGGTCATGCGCCAGTTCCTCGCATTCTTTCCTCGAGACGGATAGGTCCGCTCATAATGTGTGTCGCAATGATAAATGTTACGCATATTATAATAAAACGAAGCTTTATATGTCTAGGCTAAATCGTATATGGCTAGCCGAAATCGCCTGTGTACAGAAAACTATCATCATCAGCATTGGCTAGAGCGTCGTCCTTTCTTCCATAGCGGACTGCGTTGCCGTTCATCATTCTAGCGCAGAATTTCACTTCTCTTCTGTAGTCGTAATGGGGAGGCCGCGTTAACGGGGGTATGGGCCATTGCTTAAGGGGGGCATGAGTCACTCATTGTCTTACATAACGGACAAATTTATTTTGAAGCAACTTAATTTCAAAAATCGCAAGCGGCAATGGCGGGTGATTGCTCCTAGCCACGCCGCCGAGCAAACTCGAGACATCGAACGCAAGCGACAAAGGCGGACTGCGGGCATACCGTCAATGACGTCGTTCTCTCCGTCACAGCCGAACGTGTGTGTAACCTCATAATGGAGAAATACTTTAATGAACCCTCGGGATTAACCCAGTGATAAACAGTGGGGCCGCACATTTCAGCTTCGCTGGTTAATCATATTCAAGGAGAAGAAGGGCGAGCGAGTTTTAAAGCGAAGCTATCTATG
Source organism: Dermacentor silvarum (assembly GCF_013339745.2). Classification (NCBI taxonomy): domain Eukaryota; kingdom Metazoa; phylum Arthropoda; class Arachnida; order Ixodida; family Ixodidae; genus Dermacentor; species Dermacentor silvarum. The sequence goes on along the minus strand of NC_051158.1, from coordinate 104,669,134 downwards.
TTTCAATGATTCATCCGTGAGCGCCGAAAACGCACTGCAGGAAAGCCAACTTACACAATAGAACAACGGCACACGACATACGTGTCGTAGAACAGTGCAGTTTACATTCGCAGTTGGACCGATAAGAACAATGGGAACTGAAACGCCACGCTACCCAGACGAACTGTATATATCTGCATTGCATTACGCGCGTCACGCAATGCATTCCCGGCCGTCACCATGGGTAGGCCACGGGTGCAGCGCACGGCACAAGAAGAGGCTGCCATACGCGAACGTAAGCACGATCGTGCCCGTAAGGCCGATCCCGTGTATCGGCAACGGCAGTGCCTCTGACCGTCTACCACAGTGATCACAAGGCAATGGTGTGCAAGTGTAGAGTCGTCCGTGAAAGTGTGAGTGTGTGCGTGTAATGAACGTCTACGTGATCTAAAATAAAGGCTATGCTTAACTTCAACGTTCAGAAAAATGGTGAAAAATGATGACGATGATTTATTGGCATCCCCTTTGAAACGGGGAGGCGACATATAGCCTCCTAGCCTGCTTGATTTAATCAGGTATACTATACATGTTCTTATTTAGCATTTTTGTATACCTGTCATTGTTTTTCTTTTTCAAAAATTTACCTTGTACCGCGCTACCTATGATTTTAAGAGATCAGGTCGTATCCATCTTTTGCATGCTTTTTTTCCACCAGTACTCTAATCGTCTCTTGCTTGTCTCTACAGCTGATCTGTTGATGTTTCCTTCCACATTAAACCCAAGCGCTTCTGGGAGTTGCACGTTACCTACGGTTCTCGCTGGGTGGATCCCGTCGCATTCCATTAGGATGTGCTGAGTGGTCTCTGGATCTTTACTGCAGCATACAAATGCCTCATCTAGTTTCGAATATTTGCTCCGACATGTTTTGGTCCTTAGGCAACCGGCTCGAGCCTCAAAAAGCAAGGCACTGCCCTTTGTGTTATCGTACATATTTTCCCTTCTAATTTCTTTCTTCTCATTCTTGTAAATCTCCATTGTCCTTTTTATTTCCATTCTTTGCATCCAATTCACGGTCTCTATTTCTCTCACTTTCTTTCTTATGACTCCTGGTTGTCCATTTACAGTTTCGATGATCCTGTACTTGGTTGCCAACTTCCTTGATCTCTTCCTCCATTCTGTGTCCACGCTTTTCGCTTCCTGTTTGAGAAGCGTCATCTATCGGGTCCCCCAGTAATTTCCATGCGCTGCCACTTCTTATTTTCGTACCACTGTGAAAGGTACAGTTTCCCTTCTCTAAAGTTGGTTCCTTATTCTATGCATGGACGCCGAGCAGCAAGCATCGCCCGTGAAAGACAGCGCCGACGCAGGGCTGATCAAGCGGTGCGCGCCCGAGAAGCTGAAGTTGCTCGCCTGCGCAGGCAAGCTAATCCCAACATCGTGAAAAGATTAGCTAAACACAAGATAAACACAGGATAAAACAATGTAAACACAATGGAAACACGGGCGAATCACTGCTCCGCACTTCCCCAGCTTTCAGCTTGAGTGGAACTGCATTACCGCCGAGTTTGCCATTGCATTAGCGCTAGTGACGCCACGATAAATATTTCATATTTAGGTCATTGTTTCGAAGTAAAAGCACTCGAAACCTTTCAAGGTCATTCCTTGGCTCTTTATAGTATATAATACAGATTACCTTTGCCGATAAACGATTTGCTAGTCTCGAGCAGGCGCTATCAGAATCTGTGACGTCAAGGTGAGAAAGCTTCGCTGTACAATCGTCGTTCTGACTTTTCTGTTCACGCACCCTCGTAGAATTGGTGGCGCATAGCTGAAAATGCGTCCAATATGGGCTGAGCGGGTTACCGTTCGCTCAGGCGTTTTTCATTAACGATATGCAAAAAACAAAAGATTAATTGGCATTATTCCGCCAAATTGCGCGAGCCTAAGTTAAAGGGCATGCTCCTTGTTTGAAACAATGGGAAATACCTTGATACAAGACCACTTAGGGCGATTATGTGCCACAAAGATCTTAATCAAATGAATCAGTGCTGCTAAGACAATTGAGAAGAGTGTGTACAGTGGCATTTGGAGGACGCCAAGAGCTAAGCTGGCTCCAGTGAAACCCTAGCCCCGGTCGCACAGTCGTTTTAAAGGGTAATTGATTACATAGCCACGCTTATCCAAATACGTGGGAAGCAAATGAACCGTTTTCGCCGAAATCCACTATTCCACCTCCCATGCAGAGTAGCATATCGGCGATTGCTTATGTGATGAATCGATGTGTTCAATTTACGAGACAGCCAGACTTAATGAAATCAGTGCCAAGTGGGCCTGCCTGATTCTGGTGGGTATCTCGGCTGAGTAGGAATATGGTTATTTTCAGTTGGGCGGCGCGGTGATTTCGGTAAATTCTCGTAACAAAGCCGCGAACGGTTTATTGAAAACTGTAGCGCAAGAGAGTGCTAATTGTCTGGTTACCGTCGCAGCGATGCCTTGCAGAGAGAGATAAGTTGTGGCGTCCAGGAGGCGTTGTCGTTTGACGTCTACAATGAGGCCATGGTGAGCGAGGAAATCAGCCCCGATAATGGCAGAACTGACGTCGGCAACCATGGCCAACCATCGGACGCTCAATATAGTCCCTAATGATAATATATAAATTCACTATAGGAATAATCACTACAGCAGACCCCCCATTTTCACAGCTTCACTGGCTTCCATCTTCACAGTAGTGGAAGAGCTCTGATTTCTTTTTTTTTGTGTGTGTGTGTCTCGTGAAGTTCTCTGCCTCAGTGGTATCGAAGATGTTGGTTATCCATGGAGTGCGTTAGTGCGGAGTCTGACGATGCTTGCATGATGACTTGCCCACGGAGTCAAGCAGCAATGCTCATCATCAACAGCCTATATTTATACCCACCGCAGGACGAAGGCCTCTCCCTGCGATCTCCAATTACCCCTGTCTTGCGCTAGCTCATTCCAATTTCTACCTGCAAATTTCCTACCTTCATCACCCCACCTAGTTTTCTGCGGTCCTCGACTGCGCTTCCCTCCTCTTGGTATCCATTCTGTAGCTCTAATGGTCCACCGGTTGTCCATCTTAGGCATTATATGGCCTGCCCAGCTTCATTTTTTTTCTCTTAATGTCAAGTATAATATCGGCTATCCCCGTTTGCTCTCTGATGCACATCGCTCTCTTCCTGTCTCTTAACGCTAGGATAGCAGCAGTGACACAAACGGACAAAGGTCCAAGCCAGGGGCGCACGGCTCCAGTCTTCCTCTTCTTGTCCCACTGGCGCGCGTGCGAATTGGTCTGTATGTCGCTCTCGTGGCAGGGATACAGGACAGCCAAGGCCACTGCTGCAAGACAACACAAACAGAGCGACGTGAGCAGCGCGATTATCTGAATATACTTAATCAATAGTATCAATACTCACACACCGCACCACTGCACCAAAAATAGATTACCGAACATTGCTCGCTGAACGGACAATACAAGCCATGACGTGTGACTTATGAGCCGTGGCGCCTGCAGTATCTTTGTATCTAGGCCGGAACTTAGCACCGCTAACTACCTAAGTATATGCGATAGCATAATTAGGTTGTAATAATTCGACAGCTGAACGCGCGTGCATCGCGGACTACCTTGTACCGTTTATTATCAAACTGACGTCTATATGTACTAGAGCACTGCACGGGCCGATTTTTGCGGCCCGGGCCCGCCCGGGCCCGTTTTTACATTGGGCGGCCCGCCCGAGCCCGATCAAAACTTTTATGGCGAGACCCGGGCCCGGCCCGGGCCCGGAAATATTCTACGTTACCCGCCCGGCCCGGCCCGCCACCCCTTTATCTTAAGCCCGAGCCCGGCCCGAGCCCGACTCGAAACCGTCCCGAACCCGGCCCGAGACCGAAAAATACATGTTTTTCAGAGTTGAGAAGCCCGAGAATAACTCGCAGAAAGCCCGAGCCCGGCCCGGGCCCGCGTCAAAAAACTCGAGCCCGGCCTGGGCCCGAGTCGAAAAGCACACGCCGTGCCCGAGCCCGGCCCGAGCCCGTGAAAAAACTGCTCTACCCGGCCCGGCCCCGCCCACAGGCCGGGCCGGGCCCGGGCTTTCGGGTAAGCCCGAGCCCGTGCAGTGCTCTAATATGTACCTGGTATCTCTTTTGCGATTTCTAGCACGGTCTGACTCGATCGCGTACGCCCAACACACCTCGAATTTTCGCTTGGGCACATTCAAAGTGGATGAAGACCACCTGTAATGCTGTAAAGAAACTTGTCACCAATGGCGATATCACATCTCTGTCTTCCAGTACGGCAACCCAAGGATCTAGCAATTAGGCCGCGATCACAATCATGTTTCTCTCGTGTCAATGCTGCTCACTAAACGGCTGGCGCCTGGGTCACGCGCCAGTTCCTCGCATTCTTTCCTCGAGACGGATAGGTCCGCTCATAATGTGTGTCGCAATGATAAATGTTACGCATATTATAATAAAACGAAGCTTTATATGTCTAGGCTAAATCGTATATGGCTAGCCGAAATCGCCTGTGTACAGAAAACTATCATCATCAGCATTGGCTAGAGCGTCGTCCTTCTTCCATAGCGGACTGCGTTGCCGTTCATCATTCTAGCGCAGAATTTCACTTCTCTTCTGTAGTCGTAATGGGGAGGCCGCGTTTACGGGGGTATGGGCCATTGCTTAAGGGGGGCATGAGCCACTCATTGTCTTACATAACGGACAGATTTAATTTTGAAGCAATTTAATTTCAAATAATCGCAAGCGGCAATGGCGGGCGAATGCTCCTAGCCACGCCGCCGAGCAAACTCGAGACATCGAACGCAAGCGACAACGGCGGACTGCGGGCATACCGTCAATGACGTCGTTCTCTCCGTCGCAGCCGAACGTGTGTGTAACCTCGCAATTGAGAAATACTTTAATGAACCCTCGGGATTAACCCACTGATAAACACTGGGGCCGCACATTTCAGCTTCGCTGGTTAATCATATTCAAGGAGTAGAAGGGCCAACGAGTTTTAAAGAGAAGCTATCTATGTTTCAATGATTCGTCCGTGAGCGCCGAAAACGCACTGCAGGAAAGCCAACTTACACAATAGAACTATCTGCGCATCTGCGCACACAATAGAACAACGGCACACGACATACGTGTCGTAGAACAGTGCAGTTTACATTCGCAGTTGGACCGATAAGAACAATGGGAACTGAAACGCCACGCTACCCAGACGAACCGTATATATCTGCATTGCATTACGCGCGTCACGCAATGCATTCCCGGCCGTCACCGTGGGTAGGCCGCGGGTGCAGCGCACGGCACAAGAAGAGGCTGCCATACGCGAACGTAAGCACGATCGTGCCCGTAAGGCCGATCCCGTGTATCGGCAACGGCAGTGCCTCTGACCGTCTACCACAGTGATCACAAGGCAATGGTGTGCAAGTGTAGAGTCGTCCGTGAAAGTGTGAGTGTGTGCGTGTAATGAACGTCTACGTGATCTAAAATAAAGGCTATGCAGCCTAACGAAATGTGTCTTCATTCAACTTCAACGTTCGGAAAAATGGTGAAAAATGATGACGATGATTTATTGGCATCCCCTTTGAAACGGGGAGGCGACATATAGTCTCCTAGCCTGCTCGATTTAATCAGGTATACTATACATGTTCTTTATTTAGCATTTTTGTGTACCTGTCATTATTTTTCTTTTTAAAAAATTTACCTTGTACCGCGCTACCTATGATTTTAAGAGATCAGGTCGTATCCATCTTTTCCATGCTTTTTTTCCACAGTACTCTAGTCGTCTCTTGCTTGTCTCTACAGCTGATCTGTTGATGTTTCCTTCCACTTTAAACCCAAGCGCTTCTGGGAGTTGCACGTTACCTACGGTTCTCGCTGGGTGGATCCCGTCGCATTCCATTAGGATGTGCTGAGTGGTCTCTGGATCTTTACTGCAGCATACAAATGCCTCATCTAGTTTCGAATATTTGCTCCGATATGTTTTGGTCCTTAGGCAACCGGCTCGAGCCTCAAATAGCAAGGCACTGCCCTTTGTGTTATCGTACAGATTTTCCCTTCTAAGTTCTTTCTTCTCATTCTTGTAAATCTCCATTGTCCTTTTTGTTTCCATTCTTTGCATCCAATTCACGGTCTCTATTTCTCTCACTTTCTTTCTGATGACTCCTGGTTGTCTATTTACAGTTTCGATTATCCTGTACTTGGTTGCCAACTTCCTTGACCTCTTCCTCCATTCTGTGTCCACGCTTTTCATGTAGAGATACTTGTTCACTTTAGCCGCCCATTTATTTTCATCCATGTTCCTGAGCCTTTCTTCAAAACTAATTTTGCTCTGTGCTTCTCTAACTTCAAAAGTGGCCCAACCGATGTCACCGTGCACTGCCTCATTTGTGGTATTACCGTGGGCTCCCAAAGCCAACCGGCCTACTGATCTGTGGTTAACTTCCAAACCCGACAAGATATCCGATTTTAAGCATAAAGTGCCATTTGCCGCGCGGTCGATTTTATCGCCCTCTGTGGCCATATGTTGAACTTGAGAGTGTGCGGGGCCTGGCCCATGGCCGGAAAGAGCGTCCGGGAGCGCGGGAACGGCTTTTCTAGGCGCGCTGCTCCTCTCCTGGCAGATGTAGCGCGCTGATTGGAAGCTGGAGCGGCGGCGCGGCGAGCGGAATCCTTCTACTTGTGGGGTGGTGGCGCTCTCTCTAGTTCTGCGCCGGTATCAGCCGGGCGTGTTAGAAGCGATTTTAACGAATTTGTGTTAATTAATTCGATTAATTCATGAGTATTCCTGTGTTTTATTTTATTCTGAATCTACTTTATTTAATTTTATCCGGTTTTGCGTTGGCAATGGCACGTTTTGGCCCTGTTTTGCGCTTGTGTTTTCTGAGCGTGACGACAAGACACATTAGACGCCGACACCGACAGTAGATGCCGGGCCTCTAAAGGGCTCCGCGCTTAAAAAATAAAACGTCTGCCACGACGTACAGCACCACATCATCACTTCCGGACCTCCTGCATTCTTCCGGCCACGTCGACTTGCTCCGGACAAGCTCAATGTTGCACGTGCACAGTCCGAGTACATGTTGAAATTAGGCATTATGTCTCGGCATTTCGTACAGCGTTCTTTATTTGTTTCTGTGTAATTATTTCGCAGTGGAATTTGGTATTCCAGCGACGACACCAGCGGACTTCAAAACGGTAGGGGAGTCATCCCGTAATAGGCTTTCGCTATAAACCAGTTTCACTGTAAACCAGTGTCACTGTGCTATCTCTCTGGCGTCTGAAAACACTCCCATCCCAATATTGTACCTGTGGATGACTGCCTGATTGGGACGACTGCCGTATTTAACTGTTCGAATGTTACTTTCGTCTTTAGCCGCTATCCGTACAAACGCAAACAATGTACATATAAGTGCCCCCCCCCCCCCCCCTCCTAGTTGGCGTTAACTACCGCCTGCTTCACGATAATAGGACAGTCCAGACAGCCCAGAACTCACTTAATTCTCTCGTGAGCTTTGCTACATATAATCGAAACATGATGGTGAATGAATGACACATGGAATGCGCAAGCTTAAAATAAAACTGTGGCACACTCAACTGTAGTTGAGGTCTGCTTAATGCGAATAGCATTCATGGTTTGTAGAAAATGGTTGCATGAAGAATGTAAATGCTGTGTAGACGGTTGTGTAGACGTTATCTGCTGTTGTGTTTATAATAAGTAAGCCCGCATGCTTGCTATGGCAAGATAGAAGATTGAGAGCAAATTAAAGCCTAATGGCACGGACCCAGTGACACATATACCCAATGGCTCCAGGGCGCATAACCAGTCTACACCGATGGCACATTATTTTAGACTGCACTATCACGGGGATCGGCTCAATTGAACGAAATACACCACCCACCCGCACACCCACCTATTTGCAAGAAAGTTTCTGCACTCGGAGAAGAATGCGTCGCATTACAACAGTGAATTTTATCTTGTAGAACCAAGCTGGCGCTTTGCGATGCGATGGTTACGAAGTTCATGATTCAGAACGGATACTGAATCAAACGGAGGTGAGCTGGACCATTCTCAGAGCTCGACGTTCACGTCGGTTGAACGCCTGTTCTCATCGGCTAACACCATGCACGGTTGTAATTCGCCGCTTCAGCACGTGATAACATCTAGTCATATAGTCAGGGAGCCTTCAGTGTGCTCAATGACGATCATTTCGCCATGCCCTCTACAATGCCTATATATAACACGCGTGCAACAGACTTATTTTTCTTTGGAATATCATGCTTGCAGAAACATTCACTCATGACACGCTGTTGAGGAAAAGGTGCCGGTGTAGAGTACTATTTTAACGACGTTCAGGGGGAATACAGGGGAGTGTAGCCAGCGCCTGGCGTGGGTTTGAGCTTTATAAACGCATTGTGGCGGCCAGGTGCCAAAAAAATTGGAGGGCGCTTAAGCTTCGCCTTTAAGAGCGGAACGCGATAACGTTATCGGGCCCCGTTCGCATCGCATTTTTCTTTATGAGTAGGCTTCACTGCAACACGAACGTGGGAAAGCCAGCTTACAAAGACCGATCCCACTAAAGTCGGTTTCACTTTTAAGCAGAAATGCATTGCTGGGAAGACGTTTTTCCAGGGGCAATAGAAGATATATTAAAATGTGAAGGCCCTAATACCTTTTTTATTATTTTATGAACTGTTTGCTATTGCCCCGACGCGCGCGCGGGTCCAAAACGCATTAAGGCAGGCTAAGTCCCAATTTTACCTGCCGAGGATGCGAAGTGCCATCTGGATAGAATTTTCCAAGTAACTTACCCGAGTGCGCCTGCTGTTGGTATGGTAGAAATGCTGGAAAAGGGTTTGTGTTTGAGTTTCCTCGTATCAGAATTATATTATCTCGTACATTCAAATTACAATCCGACGCCATCATGGCAGTAGGTTGTGGTTAAGTTGTAATGTGCCATTTTTCTGATGGATTTTACTGCGAGAAATTCAATTTTTGTTCACTAACACCTTGCGCCACGCGGAGGGCCTGCGCGGTCGGGGTGGTTCGGGATGATTTTGTCCGCCACGGACGCCGGATTTTCTGCGACACGGAGCCCTTAACGCTATGCGTTAAAGTGCCCGCAGGGGCAGTCAGCAAAAAAAAAAAAAAAAAAAAAAAAAAAAAAACACAAAGCTCGGAACTGCAATCATAGCGCGCATCTACGCGTTGTTTGCTCATCCGCGTCACCTGTTGCAGGAGTGAACCACCGAAAGAAACAAAATGAATTTGGCATTTACACTCTATAGAGGACATTTCTAACTAATGCAAAATTTACACCTTCTTCCGTATTTTCTCTGCCTTGTAGGGAACATACGTATGAATATGTTCGCTTGCGCTGTACTGTATGTTTGGCATCGTTTGTCGGTGACAACCTGAGAATTAATGGGTTACAGGTACGCTCTCGAACTCAAATGCTGTTTGCATAGATCACAAAAGAAAAAAAAATATTCACCCGTGGGCACGCGTGCAACTATTTTATGCATCAATGCCGGCGCATACATTGAGTGCAATAAACCTTATCGCCCATGCATTACATCTTACGTGATATACAGAAAACAGAGGAGCAAACAAAACTGCAAATGGTGTCTGCTTGACATTGGCTTTGCCAATTCTAATTCAAGAACGTTGTCAGCCTCGAATTCTGGGATTGATGCGCTAACCATTTAGGTTCGCTTATTTACCTGACATTAAGTGGTTTCGCGTGTCTGAAACGACTGTTTTCTTTTCACATCACAACACATCACTTTATTTTCCTTAAAGACCCCAATTGGGGTGTTACATAAGGGGTTGGGTTTACAAGATCAAGGCATTGACAGCAGTCGAATATGTCGATGGACAGGTTATGGCAGCGGTATGGTGGTTACGGATCGGTTGTTGTTTCACTGGTTTCAGGGCGAAACCTGAACGTCTAGTCAACGTTTCTGGGTGCTTCTGGTATCACTGGTGAGCCAAAGGTAACATTTTAGCTTGAAACAAGTAGCGTTTATTTTACAATTAGCCTAGCGCTTACACTAGCAGATAAAAGTCATTGAGCTGTGAGCGGATTCCAGCTCGCTAAGCTTTCTTTCAGGTGTGAATGGCCGGTGCACAGTGTTTTTGTGGGTGGAGCTTGTTTGCAATCCTTAGGTTGTCACCGACTATAGTGGGCATTTGCTGGCCACCTTGCCGTCTCTGTTATGTTCGGAGACCCATTGGGCGTTTCGGAGGAGCCCGGTTCCCTTGATAACTGCGTTCATACTGGCGCTTCTTCCCGTGCTCTTATCTGGACAGAACCTAACGCATCCAGCGCTCAGAACCTAGCCTGTTGCGGACATTTTCCTCACACCACCTTGAGACAAACAACCATTGCCAGTGATGCGTGACAGGTTATTTCCACTGCAAATGCGCCACCTCTCTGCTTTGCCACGGTTGGCATGCCGAGAGTTCAATGTTTCCGCATACCGAATTCGCATGCTTAAATTAACGATGCCGCGATGAATTTGGCACTTAGAGCGTTCCAAATTGCCAACGCAACGCCAGCGCTAATGCTACGGCGTCGTCTGCTAGGTGGGAATCAAACGCCCTTTAACGCTCGCTGCAATGCCATGTCTGCGGGGACCTACTACGGCATCGTCAAAAACAAACAGCTAATTATCATAATAACGACAGAACCTTCATAATGCTTTGTGCTCAGCGTGAGATGAGAGTAAGAGAGGGATGATTTTACCATTTATTCCCTGCTGTCAGGGCGCAGGTCAAGTGGCAAGCACGAATTTGGATATAAGCTGGCCGTCTGTACCGCCTAGGCGAGGACCTGTTACACAACGCGGGTAGAACGCTTTGTTACCGAAGCTTTTTTTGTTCGTTTATGTTCGTTTAAGTTCGTTTTATCGGAAGAGTGGTCTCGAATTTCGGCGAGTACACTCGATGACGGGCTGGTTCTGAGATCATGCTCAGTGCCTTGACTCGAGGCACTGATCGTGATCTCAGAATTCATAATTCATAATATAGCCCGAATAGCGCGAAGCAAGGACGACCTCACCAAAGGCGAGACGACTAGCCCAAGCCCTCGTCGTCAGCCGCATCACATTCGCGCTACCGTGTCAAATCACTCGAAAAACGGTTAGCGCGCCCATAGACAAATAAGTTGAGAGAAAAATATTTGAGAATTATGTTGAAAAACATAAACATTGAGAAAGCAATTCTCAAATTATTGAGAAAATAAATTCTGTTTTTTTATCGTTATATTGCTTCGAAAATTTTTGCATGTGAACCAAAACCGTTACGAACTGTTACGGAACATTTTTTTTTCGTTCCGGAGCAAAACTGCAACGGAAGTTTTTTCAGGGGAACGAAGCTAAAACCAGAACGAAAAACAGTTCGTTCCGACACCCTGGTAGCCTATGAGACCATTCATTGTCTTACGGGACGGACAGATTTATTAACAGAGGTGATAGGCGAATCTGTGTGCGTAGCTATCGTCATGGTGAGCACCGATCAGGACAGTAAATATATTCGTACCTTTGTTCAAAATTATGTGTCACCACTGCGTCGTGCGCTAAACAGCTTCGCTGGTCATCCACCTTCACGGAGTGGAATGGCTCATGATTTTTTTTTTCCTTTAAGGCTCACGAATAGTCATGACGAGTCATATAGTGCGAGACAACTTGGGTGGTCTCGTTCACCTCTTCATTTTTTTTTCTACTCGGAAGTCGCGTAGCTTCTCCTAACCGAGTGCAGGTTTTGCGGAAGCTCGTTATCAACGTGAGCAGCGCATAGCGGAGCGCGCGTGAGACGTGAGGCAGTTTAGCCTAACGCAGGCATTGCTTTCTGTAACCTGCATGATTTTGCTGTCTGCATACTTGCGGTGTGGCTTTGCCTTTTAACTGCCTGCCTGCTGTGTCGTTTAAAAGCTGAGCTTCGGGCTGCGTTACGTCGGTTATCCGCGCTCGCTATCCCCGCCAGCATGGTATTACGAGTACAACCGGAGGTGACGTATCCGGTTCCGAAACGAAGAGGAGATGTCACTACAAGATTGAACAAGGCGCGAATGTGTCCCTACATGTTCGTTTCCTGATCGGCACGAAGAAAGAGCTCATGTGTGAGTTGTCTCGATCACCCTTACCCCATCTTTATGAAGTTCTTGATATCACTGAATTCCTTAATATGCGCGAAAGGGAACGCTTAAATTAGATTGCGGCACAGTATAGGTTATGGCGTGTGCTGTAGTTCACGGCTCCGGATTAATTTTGTCCACCCACAGGGTTCTTTAACGTGCGCGTAAGGCTTAGTGCACGAGCCTCCATCGGAATGTGGTCGCCGCGGCCGGTATCGAACTTACTATCTCGTATTCAGCCGTGCAACGTCGTAGCCACTGAGCTATACCTCGGTGGGTGAAAAGGCGAGTTTACAACAATCGAATTACAGTCAGTGCCAATCAGGGCAAAGCACTAACCTAACTAGATATTTCAATGCATGCAAGAAAGCAAAAAAGAAAAGCACACTTGCGAAGATATTGAAGGGCGCGAAACGAGGAGTGGATCGAAAAATGGTAGGGTTTAACCTTACAGTGCAGAAAGAGGGCGGCGTGCATTCGGCAGCAAAGGTGGGTAGCCGATGTTCTACTTCAGGTTGACTGGAAATGCTTCATTTGTGCTGGTCATGTGATGCGTATACCATGGAAGGTAAACGCAGTCTTCGACGGTAGAGGATTATAGGTGGTGTATTAAGATAAGGAGATTTATAGGTCTAGGATCGGGATGGCTTACGTAAGACGGTGATGATCTAAGAGCGCATGGCAAGGCCGCCGTCGGACCGCGGGCATAGCACAGGCATAGCACATAGCACACTGCAGGCATAGCATGGGGATGGCGATTGTATTTTGACGTTTTTGGTTCCACTGTGACCACCCTAGCGAGTTCACCTACTACCCCTGCACGTTCAACGGCGCCAGGCTTTCTCTGACTCCAATCTTCAGAGGGCATCCGCGTCGCTGCAAACATATTCGGAGCGCGTTATAGAACCAGTCGGATGTATACCTTTAAATATTTAAAGCTGCTCCGACTGGGATCGCAGACAGGACAATGTTCTGCAGCGTCGTACATGTACTTATAGTTTACTTACTCGGGTATTAACGAATACGCAGTGCGAAAATACTTCATTACTTTCTTACCCAGTGTGAGACATAAACTACAACTAATTTGCGAGACTATAGGATTTGTCAGGGTGACAAACTAACGCCCGTGTACGCTAGCACTGGAGCGATCAGGCATGAACATAGCCAAATATCGATCCGTCTAATTGCCTGTGTCCGAACGTAGTCATCCATATTTCTTGTGCGCCGCACTCTGTGCAGACGGCGCTGCGACCACTCCATGCGCCGTCTGCTCCGAGCGTCGTCTGCTTGTGCGGCTTGACCTTTTCGTCTGCTTCTATATACGCTCGTCCACGCGACCATTGTCGCATAACCAAGAGCAGTTACTGCCAGCGAACGGTCCTCGCAGCGTCACGCCGCGTTGTGTACGATACGTTCCGTGCATGAAACGCCGCGCGGACACGTTGTCTTGTGCGTTTCACGCGACGCTGCGGACCACCGGCCGCACAGCAGTGCGGCAGACGTGAAACAGACGACAGCGACAGACGGTCGGGCCTACGTAGCAGACGTCATCGTCGGTCGTCGTCGTCGTCACGAAAAGGGTCCCGTCGGCCCAAACGGGTCGGGATTAAAGCGAACTAAAGGTAAAGAACACGCGGAAAAGAATGTAACGAACCAAGGGAAGCGAGCCGCGCGCTTTAGAAGACCCGCCGCTAGAGCGCTTGCCGCTGCCGACAGAGCCTAAATCAGCCGGCGTTTCCTTTGTGCTCCTCTGACGTCCGCTCACCATCGGCGAAGAAGAAAAGCCTTGACCCCTTCCCGCCGTACTCCCTCCCACTTCCCCACCCCTAGCGCAGTATGCCCACCGCATGACTTGAGGAACCGGACGTTGCAGCAGCCGCGGCGGCGGTGGCAGCGACTGGCATCTCGCGCGATACGAGATGCTGAGCCCGCCAAAGTACGGCGTCGGGACCTACGCGGATGACGATAATGTAGCGGGCGGCGGTTTTCTAAGAAGGTCGACGGCGGCGTTGGGGGGCATACTCTTCAACCGTGCGGTACTCCGGGGCCGAAACCACTTTGCGTGAACGGAACGTTCATTGCTGTTATAGCATTAGTTGTTGGTCAAAAAACCGTCGATGATATCTCGCGTTCTGCTATGTACGACGTCCTGCCCAATACTGCCTGTTATATACAGTGCGTCATTTTAGCTTTCTCTCCATTTTTTTATTCAAGTGGTCATGTGCGTGTCACTGTTTACTAGCTACACCAAATTGGTAAATCTAGGTACTAGATTACCAATTTGCGAGTTTGCTGCGAGTTTTGTTTGAATAAAGAATACTAAATACTACGCCATCCCGGAGCAAGTTGTAAATTACGAAATTTTGCTCCCTTATTCATAGCGCCATTCACTAAGGCCAAAGTAAAATGACTCACGAACATTAACATATCCGAACCGAACACCAGCCTTACCAGTGGCTCAACGCTATTACGATCTATTGGTGATTAATAACAGCAATAAATCGTAATGCTATTGTTGGCATAGTATATCGTATAAAGTATCGTATACTACTAGGTGGCGGGTATTGTTGCCTGCCGTAGTGGTGGTATTTCACTGCGGACAAAAAAAAAAAAAAAAGAATGAAATAGCTCGCGTATCTAAGTTTTTTGTAAATAATACCAACAAAAAAAATGCTCGGGATTAATTAGGAGCTTTCAACTTCGCGGCGCTGCCTCATTGTGCAGATCTGAAGCAGTAATCACCAATCACGCCCGAGTAAGATGCGTTACACAGGCCTATACAAGTAGGAAAAAATAATAGTTTATTCAGCACCTTTTGGTACATGTACATAGTTCAGGCCTGCCGAAGTCTTATAGGGCTTGCATGGCAGCGCCTGACAGACAGTCGAATCCGTGCTATGTACACGTATGCATACTGCTTAAGCTGAACCAGAAAAATAAACAGGCTTTAATTAGCCATGTAAAAAAAAGACAAATATCGTAACAAGAAGTGTAAGGAAAACCGTAAGGTTGAAGCAGAGCAAAAGCGCATGAAGATATATGAAACTAGCCTCCGCAAGATACGCTTAAATATTGATGCACGTGGGTGAAACGAGACACATCTGATCACCAAATGGACCAAGCATTTGGATACAAAAATGACACAAGCTCGTGTTGACTCAATTGCACGTGCTGTCACATAAATAAAATGGACGCAAGTAAAATGGCGGACAGAAAACTGCGCAGTAACGCTGAGTGATAAAAAAAATGCAGGACACAGCTAAGCAATTGTTAGTGCTACTTTACGCATGGAATAAAAAGTTAAAGGAAACTAAGCGTTATAACAACTGGATCGATGATCCGCATCAGTTTTTTAAGCTTTCCTAAACAACACGGATGCAAGCCTGAAGAATACATGGAACGGAACCTTTCATGTCTTGTTCCGTCTTCCAAGTCAAAAATCATATAAAACTATCAATTATCAATACATGGCCGCGGCAGCCGTGTTTCGATGGGGGCGAAATGGGAAAACGCCCATGTCATGTGCATTGGAGGCACGTCAAAGATCCCCTTCGTGGTAAAAACTAATACCGAGCCCCCCAATACGGCGTGCCTCATAATGAAATCGTGGTTTTTGCACGTGAAACCCCAGGATTCAAATTAATTGGATGTTTATTTTTGCATACTGAATGTGCTGCACTTTTTTTTGTTTCCACTATAATTCAAAAATGGTTATCGTTTTGGATTATTTATATATTTCAGAATGATTGATATTCTGCTTTAGCATGATTGTGTTGCTGCCATAGAAGTAAATTTGCTTAGGACCTCAAATACACTGTTTCTCACCGGGAGGGTGAGTCTCGTTAGGCGCAGAGCCGTTAGAACCCCTCCTGGTGTGGCCTGTATGTTTGAATGTCGATATATGTAAAAGTAAATCTCTCAATACGCTCTCTCAAACTAACTAATTTTTACAGCAAAGCTGCCTATGGCTATTTGAATTCGGTGAAGCGCGAAAGACGGGAAACGTGACGCGAGATTGACGGGACAAGCGTCTATGGGCATGATCCCGGGATTTCTTCGTGGCGTAACGGCTACAGAAAACAAATGCGCTTAGCGATTTTTTTTTCGATTACAGCAGTTCTGCGTTTTGCATGTATATTGTCACGTAGTGGTGACGGTGAAGAAAGCAGTCGCAAAACTGCGAATGACAAAACGGACCTTTTATTGGGTGAACCTGTGCCCACACAAGCAAGTTGCACTCGAAGCACAACGATAACGGCGAACACAGTCGGCGATCTTCGAAGTCTGATCAGCGGCGAAACGCGTCGGCATGAGTCATCGAAGGCTTGAGTCATACATGAGTCATCGAAGGTTCCAGAGTAATCCCTGGTGCCCGCGTGTCTTCCAGAAAGTACTAGACAATTCGCTTCGCTCATACAATCAGATTACATAAGCGTCGGTGACAACAGACAACGGATAGAAGCATCGATAACGGTCGAGAAACTTCCGATATATGCAGGCTCGTCTTGCGCCGAGCGATGACGTTTAACATTTGTTAGCCGCTGAAAAGCGGTCATCGGTGAAAGATAAACAAGTACACGTGGCAATATGTATAAAGAAATGAAAATTGGACCTGAGGTAAGGTCTCCTCTCCAGAGGTCACATTATCGGTTGCATCACAAAATGCGACTAAATACTTTGCCATGATGTAACCTTAATGCGAAGCTTAATAAGATTCACCGCCATTACAGGAGGTTTATTGATCACGTATTGCAAGGGCGGTGCAATGAAGTTCAAGTTGGGGATGTTTGATCCAAATTTGGGCACACGGCATCTTCTGTACTCGCCGCCATGGATAGGGAATCTGCTATGGAGCAGCAGAGATAAATTATTTTAAAGAAGACAGTGAGGTCGGCCACAGCTAGCTTACTCTAGCATGCTACTCAGCACAACGGGAGTGGGAACGCGGCCGTAAAGGTGTGATGAGGGATGATCATGATATAGAAGAGGGATGCACAACGGTGCAGGCCACTTCAGCTGTCGGTTAAATTCAGAAATGTCACCCACGATGCCATGACTGTGTTCCAAATCTTGGCTGCAGTCACTAATTCAAATAAAACTTCGAGAATAATGTGCCAAAGCAGCAGCTTGTGCGTGAGCTTCTCCTGCGTGAGCAGCACAGGCGCCAAGAAAAATCTTTGTAAAGAGCTGTGATAAGCGGCTCCAGTACGGCGAGCCGTACGGTGGTAGTAATTGCCGCGCGACTGGCCTCTCGAGGCGTTAATTTCGCGTGCATTCGCGGGCTTTTTACGCGCTCGAAGAAGCAGATGTTTGCATCACGTATTGTGCAACAGAAAGCTCTATCGGGAGTTTTCAAACGTATCGCCGAAAATCCGGCTTCGGCGTCAAGCGGCGGCGTCTGGCGGAAATAATCATGCCGAACCACCCCGACAAAGGCCCTCCGCGTGGCGCAAGCCATTAGTGCGCAAAAATTGAATTTCTCCAAGTAAGATCCATGAGAAAAATCTTAAAGTACGACTTAACCACAACCTACAGACGTGGGAGCGTCGGATGGTAATTTGAATATACGAGAAAAAAGCCTGATAAGCAGCCAGGGATCTTTTAATGCTATCGCGTTCCACTTTTAATGGCGAAGCTTAAGCGTCCTCCAGTTCTGATGGTGTTTCGCTGTACTTTGGTTCTAGGCAACATTGAGGGGAATGGTGAAAACCGATCCTTTCTAAATTTTTCATGTTGCTCTACAATTTTCTCATTGGTACTTTTCATCTAATTACAATATTTCAGAAGTTGATTAATTAATTAAGACTAATTACGTAATTAGGTGGAATGCAAAAATAATCTGAGTATCTCCAAACGATGGCAAACAACATTACCTTGGTTCTGTCCAGCTATGCGGAATTTTGCATATTTTTAAATCTTGGTGCATGGTATAGTTGGGACAACCTGTAGAAACTTATAAATAATGTCATAACACGATTGTAAGATTAAATTGAAACCTAATTCTCAGAAAGAGTCATCAGACATGACTACGGCAACAACAAAATTGCTGCATCTACGTAGACTTCGGTAATTAACTAATATTTGCTAATTAATTTTTTTCATTATTCGCTTCGTAGAACATGTAATCGCGAAGTTGAAGCCGACGAGTTGAGCAGTCATGTCCGTTTGGCCAGCACAACTTTCGAGGAATGTGATTGCTACGAAATACGTTGGCGTTCCAGTTACCATTTTCCAAAAAGTGGGGCTCTAACAGTTTGGGACAACCTTAACCAGAGCGCCGAGGCATTCTTTAGCCGATTTTTGGAATAGATATCTCAAAAGTGGTGCTAGCCTTAGGACTTCTTTTATGCAGACATGCATTCTATAATCATCGGCTTTAATTTCCCAATTATATCTACCCTAAAGTGAATAATTAAAATGTTAATTATTACATTTTGTTAATAAGCGAAATTGTCAAACTTTTTCGTGCTGCTAGATTTTCCGCATAGATATACAGCCTCCGTGTAAAAATGACAGGTGCCTTGTTATGAGAAATTCTTGAAAAAAAAAACGTTCCGCATACAGAGAAACACCTGATAGATTCACCTGTCAAAATATCAGTCATCATCTCTGGGTCTTTTCAGGCAGCTTTTGCCACCGTTTAACCAAGTGTTTTTTTTTTTCATTTCTCAATCTTTTGATAGTTCTATTACTCATAACTGCTAGGCAATCCGTCCGATTGTGTTCGTTCGTTTGTTCATCACGCTTTAGTTCAGGCATGGGCCGACGTAACGCAAGAAGCATGGCATATCCAAGCATGTAAACAGGCGGATCAGAGTGAAGAACCAAAACCTTTTTCGTTGCAGTTTTCGTTCCTGTTCAGCGAAAACGGTGGAGTTCCGCTTCAACTCTGGAGAGCAAATAGAGGAGTTCAGACCGGTTGGAACAGGTCTATGTTCGTTTACATAGCCTAATTATTTTACAGAAAAACTCCACCAATATATTTTCTACAGGTGCTCAACGGTGCTCCTGAGCAGCACGGCAAGACTGAACAGAAAAGGTACGCGCACTATTATTGAGGCAGCGATTAGTTGGACAAAAACATTACACTTTGGAAGCCTACCTCATTTGCAATACGTCATATCTATCGGACTAATCTAACGCCGTTGCACGAAAGCCCTTACTACCGCCTAGCGAATCAATGCTTCTTCCTTTCAGCGTTGATGCAAAGGTCTCCGACCAAGGCATAACGCTTCCGATTGTATGACTAACACGCCTGCCTTCCGACGCAACCACGTTTAGAACCACATTAATGGCGCTGCCACCTCTGAAATTACAGCAACCTCGTGTGAATTTATAAATGAGGTAGCGTAGCTGACCCGCAACTGCAAGCAATGCATGGATGAAGAGCTTCAGCGAAAGTGGTCAACCTAAACCGAAGCCTATTAGTTTCTGTTTCTCGCCGATTTTGTTTGTGGATGAAAAATGTCGTAACGATCTGGTTCAGTGCTGTTTCGCGCAGAAATAGCGTTTTTTTTATTTTTTCTCGGCTCACTTGCGGTTCGATACCCTGCCCATAGATCAAAGCAATTATTGTCGGCTTTCGAGCCGGTTGTTTTAGTGCACAACGACTAGTGTGCGCGAAGGGACAGATCCCACATGCATTGTTAAATTGTCCTCCCACATCGAAAAGTAGTGAGACTGAGGAATATGCTTATCGTTAATACAACAGGTCGCTGACCAACGTCAAAAAACAAAACTTCACTTTTCGATATCTGTCGCTGCATAGAAAAGCACACACCTTGTGCCAATTCAATTCAGTGGCCGTGGTAGAGATTCATTGCTCACGATTAACCCGTCACTACAGCATTCGTTTATATATGCTCGAGCACTTTCCCAACGGTTCGAGAATACACGTTGTCAAGATTGCCTTGCGTTTTGTTGAGCGTGTTATCTGTGAATTGGACAAGCAGCGATTGTGACGTAGTCTTGCTGATATGATACTTTCTGGTATAATGGCCGTTGCCTCGTCCTAGTTTGTTCGCATGGCGTGTGCTTTGAGCGTGCTTCGCGATGGTATTTGATGCAACGTGGTTCTCGGTGACATCCTTTTTTTTTTCAGTCGCCTTTGAAAGTTTCCCGTTTCCCTGATGTAGACACATTCGCAGTCTGCATAGTGCCCAAGCATATATAAATGAGGCTTGTAGTGATTGGTTCACTATGAACAAGGGATCTGTACAGATCTCGAAACATCAATTTATGTTTTTAGACATTAATCAGTGGTCTGCTGTAAGAATAATGCGTTTGCCTGACCAGTCGGGGTTCCGCCGAACTATTTATTGCATCAGGAATATGATTAGTTGCATAAAATTTGTTTTGGTTACGGGAAGCGAAGACTGTGCATGTCTACGTCGTGAATATCTACAAGTGAATACCTACATCGTATATATTGTACAGTACCGTACACTTTCGTTTCAGTTTGTCATTATTACTCTTTCAGCAGTTTGAGGTGTTTATTTTTTATTTTTGCCGCAAACATGAAATGAGTGACAGATCGTATGAAGACGAGGGTCCCAAAGACCCAGATGGCAACGGGACCCTCAGTTATTAATATAAATGGTAAAACACAGCTTTGAAATAAAGCAGCAAACTTCACGGAACCTCACAGTAACCCATAAAATATCACAAGATGAAATAACGACGTATATAAAATTTGTTATGCATAGTTAAATTGCATGAGATGATTATGAATATTTCAGGAAATATGACAAACCATTCGACAATATTACAGCAGCAAATGATGATGTCATTTTTTCGCAATTTCAATTATAATTTTTAATTTAGGATTTAATGCGATCAAAAAGACAATGCAGTTGGGATTGCATAGATACATAAAAATTGCCTTTGTTGTTACGTAAAAACAATATAAACGGTTCTAAAGTAACACACCAATATTGCACGAATTGAACAAGAAAAACACAGAATGCGACAAACTGGATCAACCGCGACATTTCGATTATTGGGCCGCATAAAATTGCACTTACATGAAAACCTAGTGCAGTTGGTATAAGCCAAAATCTAGTGTCAATGAATTCGTGTGGAAACTGGTACCTAAGTAACACATAGAACATGATTGTGAAAATATAGCTCACCAACTTCGTCACAATAAGGTATTTAGACGAATAACGAAGTAGTGTTCGAAGGGAAACCACTGTTATTAATAATGCGTGTTACCTGTTTTTATATGCTGAATAGAGGACAGACGACAGCAATATGCATTTCCTTAATAAACAATACTATAGCGTAACTGGCTATGTAATAAAGTAAATGAAAATGATAATAACGTGCTTTGTAGTAATATGCCTTTGATTTGATTAGTGCTCTAGTAGAGAATGCTGCCTTTTGCTTGACGAAGGCAAGGTGCTGAGAAAACTACAGGTTATAATCTAATTTTATGCAGAAGCAATACTCGCAGTCTGATAGATCAGACTGTGATGAGCATGTATAAATTTATCCGGAATGCGAACACAGTATTCTTTGATTTACTCGGAAAATTGGGAACTGAGTTTTGGACAAGGTTAGTAATTGAAAGATAACTGGCAAGAATTAATGGGAGCCCTTAAACAATACTAAAACCAATACGACTGAAACAATTGTTTGGTTTTATGGAAAAGAAATGGCTGATTTAATCAACTGGACGCACATGTATACATTAGAATTTAGACCGTTGTGCTATACAGCAGTGACGTTTGATGGCAGAATACTAACTTTGTGTTTCCTTTAACAGTAGACCGTACTGTACGTTTGAAGCGTTACTCGGTAAACGGAAGGAAGAAAATGCAAAGATTGTCCAAAGGTGGCTTATGTAATCGTTGCAGCAATGCCAAACGCTTACTCTCACGCAGCAGTCTCTGAAAGAGTTAACAAGGTCTAGAAGCCATTCTAGTATGTACAGATTACCAGCTCCTCCTCATTTACAAGGTACAAAAATCTACGAAGCAAGGTTTTTGTTGTATCGATGTCCATAAAGCTGACAAAGGGTGTTAAAGAAGACGATGCTAGGAGCAGACCAATCGCACGAGTTATGCCGCGCGTCTAATACCTCTGTCACACGAGCACGCAAAAACTCTTTTACACAAGCGGTCTTTTACTAAGCTGAAAGACTTTTGAATGAATAGGCGTTGCGCAGCAGACACACGGCGCCAACGATCTCCTTTTAGTGTTTCCTTCTGGACACACTACCGAAAGCGTGGCGCTAGTGTTCAAAACAATATCGGCCAAAAAAACTTATTTATCTCAAAATATAAAGCGACAACTTATTGTTTACACGTTTTTCAATTAAATTTAACATAATAAACGTTAATATAAAGATTTCTTATAGCAGTTTAAAGAGCGTCATCACGTGACATCACCAGCCCGTTCGACCTGCTTACGAGAATACAGAAGAAAGTGAGCATTACTGGGTTTACTACACCTTCTGCGATACACAAAATTATTTTTATGATGAGCCTAGACGACAGAAAATTACGCATTCGGTTATTTTGTTTAATATATGATAATTGCTCGTGCCCACTGGTTTCGAGGCTACTCCTTTTTGGCCGTAAAGGAGATCGGCGAACTCCTCTTCCAGAAAAGACCGTTTCTGAAAACGAGATCGCTCCCTGCCGTGTGTCTGCGGGTGAAACTCTTTTTCGGGAGAAGTCTTTTTGCTCAAAAGACTTTCGAGTGCCCGTGTGACAGGGGCATAAGACTGATTAAGGTTTATTCTTAAAACAAAAAGCAGTAGCCATGACCAAGATCTGACGAAAGAGCTTTATCCTCTATGCAACACCACATAGATCCTTCTGTTATGTCATGGGCACATTAAAGCCACTACTTCCAGTTGCGTAGTATCAACACCTTTCGCCCAGGGGGTTCATAATGCACAGATACTGCCTTGTATTCCGAGAGAAAAGGACGCCATTCAAAAGCGACTAGTTCGTCTTGATACAAACTGACGCGGGCTCTCACCACCCACCGGCCGTCCCAATCCGTCCGCGTTGTGATAGTCTGGCAGATGTGGGCCTATACGTGCCATATTTGTCAAGCCGCTCGTTCCCTGCGCAAGAAAAATAAAAAGAGAGCGGCTGCACCGTCAAGAGAGTTCTTTGTGCGAAGCAGCGTTGTAAACCATCATTCGTTACTGCAGAACGTAACCGTTTAGGCACATTGCTTTCGATTAAGCAGACGACCCGATATCGTTCGCGTCGTCTGCTCCGCATTGCCGGCTGCGGCGCCATGTTTGTTTTTCTTCGTCTGCTACCATGCAACAGACGAAGGCACGTTGCAGACGAAACTGGGCGCCTCTGAAGAGCCAGGCGGGCTTAGGATACTGCGTGACGGCCCTACCAATGACGTTGGCAACTATGGCGGGGTCCTTTTTCTTCTTCTTGGGACTCTCCTTATCGTTCGATCGTTTTTCATATACCCTCGCGCGTCCTTCGTTCGGTTATTAATTCGCCGGCCTCCTTCTTCTTCTCTCCTTAACGCCGTCGCCCTTTTAGGCCGTGTTTCCTTTTCTCTTTGCCCATAGCCGCATGCACGGAACGCGCCGGCGCGGCGTTGCCGAACGGCACGAGACGTATGGATGTAAGCGGTCAATTTATGAATCATAAATCGCGCCTAATATGGCCGCAGCGACCCAGAAAGGGGATACGCCTCCTTGGTGCCGCTGGCTGAGAAAAAAAAAAAAGTACACGAAACAAACACAAATGCCTGGCACACACAGAGAGAGAGAGAGGGTGAAAGTGCAAAGATGGCGATAAACAGAAACGAGGCCTAAAGTTGACGGCGGAGACGGCGAGCGAGAGGCCGAGGCAGAACGGCACCGCGATCGTCAAAGAAACATCATATTCGACCGAGCAGAAGACGATCAAAAAGAAGCAGAAGTATGCGAGCTATAGCAGAAGTAAAAATAAAGAAGTAGCAGAAGTAGAGGTCCGATCGGGGAGAAAACGCAGGCGCCTCTCGCATGGAGCGGCGCCTACGAAGAGCGCGTACATAAAAAAGCAAACCCCCCTCCGCTTCTTCGTCGAGTGATTCGCTTTGCGGAGTAACAAATAAAGAACGTACAGAACAGGCAGGCGCCCGAACGGGCGCCGCCGCTTCGTCGTAACGTCCGTCCTCTCCACAATATGTCCTGCGATGCGTCTGACTCCGAACCACCGCTCGGCCCGGATTAAGGGCTCCGGAAATTTAGTGCTAACAGGAAAAACAAAGATGGCGCCGCGCCACCCCTGCTTCTCCTCTGCTCTCTCTCTCTCTCTCTCTCTATCTCTTGCTACGTTCCTTCCTGAGCCTGTTCCGCTGAGCGTGGGTCCATATACCGTTGTCTCGTGGTTGCTTTGCACGAAAGCTGCACGAACTAAACGCGTACTTCACTACTACTCCGACCTACTACAACAGGATAGCCAGGTGTTGGCTATATGGTTAGGATTTGCCTTTGCAAAAGCTTATTCAGCACTAATTAGACTGGATGACAGTCCTGCAGGAAATGTCTGTGGCTGCGAGGTATCGATCCCGTGTTGTGTCACTGTCCTCAATGTGACTTAAGATCACTCTCCAACGCGCTGGGAGGGCTGGACCATCGTCCACTGTCCACCGTGCCGACACTGTCTGAGTATCGTCTCTACCTGTCATCTGTCCATAAGGCAACATAGGCGCTTTCGTGCGCCCTGAGGACTATTGGCCTGTGTGAACACCTTTTACTGCGTCGTCCATATTTTTATATGGCTAGTAAAGCAATGAATACATGATTGCATTTCACTTAGTATTATACTGACGGAAGAACTAGACAACGAACATAAAAGACAAAACGAGTTGGTAGTTTGCGCCACGTACGCCCACTTTTTGTTCCTTCATGTTCGTTCCCTAATTCTTCCGTCAGTGTAATACTACGCGCATACAATCGTGATTGGTAGAGAAAAGCAGAGAGAGCGAAAGAGGAAAGGCAGGGAGGTTACCCAGAAGCGAGTTCCCGGTTTGCTACCCTACACTGGGGTGGGGAATATAGGGGTTGAAAAGAGTACAACGAGAGAGAGCGAACAAAAAAAAACTAACCCCCCCCCCCCCCCCCCAGGCATAGGTATCAGAAAAGGCGTCCGATCACAGATGTTCACAGGCCAGTCGATTTGAGGAAGCCCAGGAGCGCTTCCTTAGGTCGGCACCTGACTCAACGAGAAGCTTCGATGAAATATTGCCGAGATGGTCACGCAGAGTAAAAACGAATTTAGATAGTGTACTCATTCTGTATCCATTTTTGTACATCTCATTGCTTTTTATAGATTTCGCCTTCTGGCTATAGGTTTTGTACGCTGTTATATACAAAGGGTCGCCGACAGTATTGTTTCGAAATGGCTGTTGTAACGATGACTGTGGCGGCGGCGTGACAACGACCCCAGCATGACCAGGACAGCATGGCGACAGCGGATTAACGATAAAGGGACGACGATGGTGAGATGACTTCGGCATGACGACACCGGAATGACGAGAGCGTGACGATGATGACGTCACAACGGCTGCATGCCTGGGTTTTATTCTACGCTCGTTTACATCACGGAGGCCAGACACTACTCCGACCATCCGATTTAAAATAATGCGAATCCAAAGCACCCTCGGAGTCGGCTTAAGCGCTAAGCTATTGAGAGCCGCCAACACGAAGTGGCACATCTCGTGAAGAGACGCGTTGCGGATTTCTGTGATGAACGCGCCCAGCAACCGTCAACCCAGGCTACAGTGAACTATGGTCGGTTGCAACCAAAGAATTCAGCCAAAGCTACACTCGCAAAAAGTTGGGTCACTTAAGTACCCTTACGTGATTTGAAGGCGAAAGCATCAGGACTTGTCTAAGTTATCACCTTAAGGTAAAAATCCAACTTAATGCACCCTAATTCACATTGTTCTAGTTTGCTCTAACCTTAATCCACTGTAATCCATCTTAACTCACCTTGTTCTAATTTGTATGCTAACCTTAATCCACTGTTCTCGACCTTAATCCATCGTGCTAAAATTTTTACGAACTTTAATCCACCTTCATCCACTTTAATCCGCCTAAATTCATTTCAATCCACCTTAACGCACTTTAATTTACTTTATTTGACCATGGGATTTCGCAGTGCGAGCCGCAGCAGGTCCAGCGCCGGGGACATGGCGTCGTCACTTGGTCAAGTAGGTTTTAGTACTATCGTACGATAACGCCGGACGCCAGATTTTTCGCTTCATGGGACATATAAGGTTATCGCCTTAAAACGCAGTGCCCCTGGCCTTCACCTCTCAAGGAACCGAGTCAGCTGGAGTCCGCTTACAGCTTTAACGGCTTTGCACTGCAAATGTAAATGCCAGGGTAATGGGAAAACGGGTCGTTATTACAGACAAATTTATTACCTTCGGCTGAGCGCTGATATCAAGGTCAACCATAAAATTTGCCAAGATGTTCAGGTTTCATTCTAAAAACAGGGACGCAATACGAATCTGTACAGAGAAAACGATTGTTTTAAACATTCGAACGGGCTGACTTGAAAGAATATGCCATTTTCACAGATGCGGCCTGGGATCCTACTACATCGAGAGCGGCGCTGGCAGTCGTTAGTGGTGAGCAGCAAAACGTCCGGATTCACCAACACCAGCAAGAACCGACCATTAAGGCACTTGAACTGCAGGCCTGCTTAGGCCATTGAGCCATTCTTTTCATTAAAGTTCTCTCTCTCTCTCTCTCTCTCTCTCTCTCTAAACATTCGAACACACTTGACGTCAGGGAAATAAGCGAACCTAATTGGCTGGCTCATCTAGGCAAAGTCAGTGTCAAGCAGACACCATTTACTGTTTTGTTTGAGCTTTTGTTTTGTTCATATCAAGTACGATGTATTGCATGCCATCATCATCATCATCAGCCTATATATTGTCCACTGCAGGACGAAGGCCTCTCCCTGCGATCTCCAATTACCCCTGTCTTGCGCTAGCTCATTCCATCTTGCCCCTGCGAATTTCTTAACTTGATCATGTGCATCACGTGTGTATTGCATGTGCGATACGTTATATTGTACTTTATGTTCGTACCACAGTTGTACGCGTGCCTAGGCGCGCATACATTTTCTTGTGATCTATGCAAGTTCTATTTGAGTTGGGCAGCGTTCATATAACCTTTTATTCTTGTCACCGGCTATAGAATTTATGGGCGCTCTATAGATACCCTGCGGTGCAGAAACGTGACACAGTGGCCCAATTCACTACAGCATCTAAACCTTCAGACGCCTCAAAATGTCTCGCGCTACAGCACGTGCGTCTCAAAGAGCTAGTTAGCGTTTGCGCCCAATTACCTCTTCACTAGAGGCAATCAATCTGGACATTCGAGGAGCAAACGTAACTTCACCGTGTTTTGCATAAATATATGTCATTTCCCAATTGTCACGTACGTAGCCACAAGATGAAAGAAATGCATGTTCTTCAGGCGCGGCTGTATAGCCTACTGGTACGGCGACGCTCGCTTTGGGACCGGGGATACGCGGGCTCGAATCCCGCCTCGGCAAGAAAGTTTATTTTCTTTCTTGGTAGTTTCTTGCTACGTACCACAAATTACGGCTGGCTTGAACAGCTTCGCTGTTAAAATAGCTATAATAAAAGTCAGCTTATTTCCAGACCCCTCGTTGCAAGCATTGGGATTGCATGCGAGACCATGAAAATGAACATTTCAAGTGTGATAATGTAAGATAATCCTCGTGTGAGGACTAATTAATAACTTTGAAAAAAGTCAATGTTCAGTGAATGAGCTGTCTTTACTCATCGTAATATAATACATATAGGGGCTCGCAAGTGCTTCTGGGGAAACGTGCGTTAAATCAGAGTTCGCCATAATACATCCCGTTCCCCTCAAAGACAAGCAGTCTCGTAGCATTTGAATCTAGCATCCATTGTTTGTCCCTTGCTTCAAGAATTTGAGAACAAAGTGAGAAAGAACACTGCCCTACAATATCAATTTGAGTGAATAATCGCTTACACTTGCCATACGAAAAATATGATGCAACATTTTACAACACAAGTACAGTAGAACTGTACGCCCAGTAATATGTAACGAATTTTTCTGCCAATGAAATAACAGGCGAGTTCAAGCGCGGGACACTGATCACTGTGTAATAGGCGAAGCAGAAATCGCAGAGCGATAGCCGGCAGCGGACAGACACGGATGGGAACGCGAACCCACCGCGAGAGCGTGGTTGCCCAAGCGCCGAGCGACAGACCAGTTCTGTACTGCCCGACCAGAAGAAGGAACCAAGAAGGGACTGCAATTATCTAGTAACCCGTAACGGCGGCTGTACAACGTGACAAACGTACCCCACACGGCCGCAAAATACAGACTGTGCTAACTATCTTCTTTCAAATAAGGGTAAATCATACCCTTGAACATCCTGAATATTACGACTTACATCTTCAAGAATTGAAAGCCGCACAGAGTCAGATATGCTATCATAATTGCAATCAAGGCCTAAAAGACGAATAGAATCACTCTGTTGAAGACGGAAAAAGGGAGTTAGGCGTGTCTGTGGGGAACAAATGAACAAAAAACACATTTTGAAAAGTTTAGCGCGGCACCTAAAATATTTTCGTAGTCAGTGAAAATTCGAAAGCTACGGGATAAGCCTACTTCGTTCTATAGAGATACAATGTGATGTCATCGGAGAAGGCTGTCACTTTCGCAACACCGTTACCAGGCAGTGGGAAACAGCACACGTAAGGGTCTCTCAGTACCGATCGCATAAATGGCTTAAGGATGAGCACAAAGAGTACTGGTGATAGAGGGCACCCTTGACGAACTCCACGAGTAACGGGAAATGGTGCACTTTCGCGACCATCAAGAAACAATATACTTAGGATATTTGAATAGGCGTTCCTAATAAGTTGAACAAAATCTGACGAAAAGCCAAACGAAATCGGTACACTAAATATGTAGCTATGTTCCAGGCGATCGAATGCCTTTTCTCGATCTAGTGAAACTAATTAAACTTCAAAAAGTTGTCGCAGTTTCACCTGAAAGGCGAAGCATCAATTGCGATAGCAAATTTGTAGAGAGCTATACGGAGTAATGATAGTAGCTTTATCAGCTGTATAAACTTGGACATGCAGCAGCACCGGCAGCACGCAGAACTGTTGTCGACGCCGTCGGCGTTTTGCCCGCGTTCGCACAAAATGCGTACGGCGTTGGTGACTGTTGCCGGAGCCTCTGATATCAATAGGCACTTGGTGCCGCAGCTAAACGCCGCCTCCCTTCCCCCCCCACGGCCTTTCGTGTGTCAGAAGAAGGCGCGTTTGCTCTACATATATGGTGACTGTAAAGGAGAAAAGAGACGCCTACTTCTGCAGCCCTTAAGGGAGCACGGCACAGAACGCGCGTTTGTTCTCCGCCGTGCGTTCACTCCCCGTGAAAGCGCGCGTCTCTCGCGCCCTTTAATTCACTCGCACATACAGCGTTCGGCAGCGCGCGGCGACGATTTCATCTCCATTGACGTCATACGGAACCTCACGGCGACGGCGACCGCGACGCCGACGGCAGAAATCTGCTTTGGAGTGTCCATATAATTGCTATCGCAATAAAACTGTTGGTGTCTAAGAGAAGTTTATTTCGACAAAGACATACATGTGCACTTGGCTTAAAGTACAAGAAAACATTCAAACGCTAACGACACTGGCACATGGCCACTGGTAGCTAGAGAGCCACTAATGTCGCGCGCGCAGGGCAGTACCATGCCACTACCATCTTTGCCCCCCCTTACAGGTGTCCTGGTGCATGTGTTGTTTCCTTACGAAATTATTCAGTGATAAAACAAATGATACCAAACAAATCTTCACTGCGACAGTTTCACGTCATCAACAGCACATTTCGTTTAATAAAGCAAACCTTTCTGTGCCTGCTTTCCTTGGGTTTGGGATTTGGAGCATGTGCTTGGTCGGTCTTTCACCGACTAACGCGCAGTTTACTGTTGCAGGATCGGCAAGGATGGGCCCGCCCTAGTCAGCACGCCGACCTTGCATACAACGAATGTCACAGCCAAGGAGGTTTTAGCAAGGGGGCCCAATCCCGGAAATAGTATAATGCTCGCTTAAGTGCATCACGTGGTTGGGTCTCCGCGTCTTGGTGCCTTCACTAGCAGGCAGGTAATCGTTATGGTGCGAAACGCGGTGCAGAGTATATAATCAGTTCGTATAGTCGAGAGTTGGTTGGAAACCCGTCTGGCGAGGGAGAAACATAATGATATAAAACTAACACTCGCCAGGAGTATATTAAAAAGAGAAAACTTGACGTTTCGGAGCCCTTGTTCACAATGACAGCAAACGGAATAGCTCTTGTTTAAGTATAGGCGAAATCGCGCAATGCGCGTGCGTATACATATCGGTCAGATTACCACGTGTCCTGCTAATCGTTTGGTGCGTCATCTGAATATGCAGCGATTGTAATAGTAATCAGAACTTACTAAAGGAGTCGTTCCGTCAATTCTTCCTCTTCCTAATAGTAATCGCGAAGGTAAAAAGTTGTCGCAGTTTCACCTGAAAGGTGAAGCATCAATTGCGATAGCAAATTTGTAGAGAGATATACGGAGTAATGATATTAGCTTTATCAGCTGTATAAACTTGGACATGCAGCAGCACCGGCAACGCGCCGAACTGTTGTCGACGCCGTCGGCATTTTGCCCGCGTTCGCTCAAAATGCGTGCGGCGTTGGTGACTGTTGCCGGAGCCTTTGATATAAATAGGCACTTGGTGCCGCAGCTAAACGTCGCCTCCCTTCCCTTCCCCCCTCCCCCACGGCCTCTCGCGCATCGGAAGAAGGCGCGTTTGCTCTACATATATGGTGATTGTAAAGGAGGAAAGAGACGCCTACTTCTGCAGCCCTTAAGGAAGCACGGCGCAGAACGCGCGTTTGTTCTCCGCCGTGCGTTCACTCCCCGTGAAAGAGCGCGTCCCTCGCGCCCTTTCACTCGCACATACAGCGTTCGGCGGCGCGCGGCCACGATTTCATCTCCATTGACGTCATACGGAACCTCACGGCGACGGCGACGGCGACGCCGACGGCAGAAATCTGCTTTTGAGTGTCCATATAATTGCTATCGCAATAATAACAGGTAATCGCTAACAATTCGCTTCAGTGTCCAGACTCTTAGTGCCAGTTGTACACGTTATCTCTTTGGCGGAAGCACTGCCATGTTCGAACGCCATGTTAAAGGTACCACGTTCTGTTAGTGATGACGAAATAATGTTTTTTTTCTTCTGTCTGGCAGTGCTTGCAACCGATAAATAAGCTTTAATATGTAAGCATTAGGAATGCCAAAGTTGCAAGAAGTGCATGTGAAGCGTTGGAAGTCGGCGACGTGGTATATACGTATATATACATAATCTTGACCATATAAAGCCAACAGACAATGAAGTCAAGGAAAGCATAGGGAAAATTAGCTTTTGTTATAGTTGAAATGTTGGAAATAATAACGAAAAACGAACATTCGGAATATGCCCTTCACTGCTCGAAAAGTCAGGACCTGTGCCGAGTAAGCTCCTACACTTTGCATTAGGGTAAACGCGGTTTAAATTATGGATCACGTGACTTCAAAGATGTGTGACGCAATGCTAACGCATTTCTCTCGCATTTATCACTAAATCTTCGCAGAATTTTTTGATGCACATTGAGCAAGTAATTCAATGTTCCTGTTGTAACAAAAATAACGTGGCATGACTGAGTGCCACTACCGAAATATTTCAATATTAGGTAACTAACAAGACTCGCTACAAAATGATCATACAATCGTCCCAAGCTTAGCGTTCTTTCTGTAGAGCCACCATTGACTTGGAATAAATTGATCTAACGTTGACGCATTCATTGACACTTCGTCATAATTCGTGCCTGCGTGAGCTGCTGCCTGCACCGATTGCCTGTACTACGCATTGCAAGATCTCCCAAAGTACACTTTTAACCAGAATATCGGCTACACCGTCAGCTCTCTAACCTATGGTATACTATACCGATGTTTTACTGTGTCTGTGTCTGTATGATGTTTTCGTTCCAGCACTCAATTACGCGGTCATTAGTTGGTCTGTTCGTTCTCAAGCGTTTTCGTCATTCTACTTTAACGTGCGGGCTTTGAGCCACTATTTTTTGGACAGTCAGCAAGCGCTGCTCTTTTAAGCCGAAGCTTAAGCTCGGGCCTAACTCCGCTGCCGCCTATTCAAATACATGTAAAACGCAGAAACGCTTTTCTCAGCGAACTCCTGGGCTGATTTTAATGGAATTTGATGCATTTGAGAGAGAAAGTTAAAATCTAGTGATTGCTGGAAGCGGAATTTCGATCTAGGGCTTGATTATCTTTTCAAATTCTTTTTTTCGAAAATTCGAATGTTCCAAAAATATAGAAGCACGAAGTTTACGAATTCGTAGCTCTGGATCAAGAACAGCTACGGCGTTTCTGTAAACGGCCTCCATTAGATCATTGAAAGCGGACAAATTCGATATGTCAATTTGCATATTACGTGAATTTGTTACGTTTTGTACAAGGGTTCTGCAAAATCTGCATTTCCATATTGCTAAATTTATTCAGATTCATGTGTGACACATTGTGATGTCATTTCTCGTTGTTGAGTTACAGAGTTGTAAACATGATAGTTTCGTTTTCTCAAAATTTGTGATTTTCGCCAATTTTTAAAATTGTCATGTGTAAGAGGCCGCCGGTGGTGCGAAAAAGAAAAGGAGCACGAGAAACACGGGGTTCCGAACGGCGTGAGCGCGCGAGGCGCACGAACCGAGGCATAGTCGAGGGATAAATGGCGCTGTCCGTTGAGTTTCAACGTGGCACCGAGTCAGGAAGGTCGCATCTCCAGCTATGTTCTGGCGACGGGAGACTTGGGGGTCTGGTTGAGTCCGCGACGCTGGCCGTCCAAGGTGTGGCCGTCGACCTCGGCAAGTTCGGGCGAGGCTCCTGGACGGGCTGCAGCTTCTCACGGCAGGACCAGGCACCGCAGAGAGGATCCCCCTTCTGCGGCAGACCGGCACGTTCGAATCTCCTCGGGACGACACGTCGGCACTCCTGAAGAAGTTGCGACGCATCCCGACGCTAGGCCTAGGCAGGTGGGCCTAAGCTACGGCGAACGCCATCGATGACGAGCTGAGGAGCTCGCCACCGACGGAGCACTGATGAGCTAAACACCTACAAAAGAGACGACGCGACGACAGCGAGGCGCAGACGTCTGCGGAATCGACAAGAGCGCTGAATTCGTAGAGAAAAGGCCGACGAGCTTCGGACTTGGACAAACGTGCAACGACGAACACAACAAGGTGACTCTTATTCGCCGCGTCCCAGCGTTAATACAAGGTTGCCTGACTTTGGTGGATTAGCCGCCACGGACGAGAGTAGGCACAAATAGGAACATTCTTAGTATATTGGGCTTTAGGTTGTAACTTCGTTAGTATTGTCCCCGCGGTGTGTTTTAGTGTGCTTGTTTATTTTTTGTTTCCTTTCGTTCGGGTCTTGGGTTCGTGCGTAATTAAAAATCCTTTTGCTGTGTTGCCATGCGCCTGCCTACTCCATCTCCTCTAACACCTGCACGCCCCCGAGATCGGTGACAAAACACATCACAAAAATAAAAATTGACCACCTAAATCAAATATTCGAAACCAACAGTCACTAGATTTGGAGTTTTCTCTCTTTAAATGCAACAAACCTCGTCAAATTGGGTGCAGTGGTTGCCGAGAAAAACGAATTCTCCTTTTACATGTATTTAGATGGGAGCCCCCGATCTAAAGCTTCCTCTTAAGGAGCAATGGTGGCGTCGCCGTAAAACTCTTAAAGAACGTGGGAGTCCCGGCAGGTCAACGCTTTACTGCCTGCAAATGCAGCGCTTGTAGCTTTACGGGGTGCGCGGTACGTTACCGTGATACGAGTTACGTTAGGTCCACTGCGCATGCGCATCGTATATCGCTGACTACTGCGGCCGGTAAGCGTGATTGCGTCGCAACGTGCCAGCACCCAGATTACCCTGCGCAGCCAGCGTCGATGCAAATTCGCCCTTGCTTACTTGCTGACAGCAAGCAATAAACGGTAAAATCAGCCGTCGCTTAGTCCAATTTCAGGCAGAGGGCGAGGTATTAGCGATGTTTTACCTTTATCTTTGAGACCATCTGTTTATTTTG
Organism: Dermacentor silvarum; assembly: GCF_013339745.2. Classification (NCBI taxonomy): domain Eukaryota; kingdom Metazoa; phylum Arthropoda; class Arachnida; order Ixodida; family Ixodidae; genus Dermacentor; species Dermacentor silvarum. Next base: position 104,634,820 of record NC_051158.1, on the reverse strand, counting down.
ACGGTGCTAGGCCTATACTGACGTCACCGAGCCGAGAAAGTGCTTCAGTTTTCACGTAGCAGATGGCGCCGCAGCATTAGCGTCGATGGCGCGTTGGGGATGCGCAACGCTCCAAAAGCCTAATTCTTCAAGGCTATAATTATTAGATTCTACGTTGTAGCAAAGGTAGATGATGAAAGTATGCTAGAACTTTGATGGTGGTGGTGGTGGCCGCATATACAACAACTATACCGCGGTCTGCCATCCATCAAGTTCCCACGCAAATCACTAGCCCTTGTGAAAGAACTCAAGAACAAAGGCTTCACGGTAAAGTTTCAGTGGATTCCCTCCCACATTGGTATTACTGGCAACGAAAAAGCTGATGCGCTTGCATACGCAGCGCTCTATCATCCTCCCATAATCAAGGCTCCAAAGAGTAATCAAGTGAAAAATTCGGACATTCGAAATCACTTTGGGTCGCTTTGGTTTCCACCACATATGCCCTGCGTAACCAAGAGATTTCATCGAGAGGAAGCGTCACTTTTATATCGAATCAGGACAGGATCTGCTAGTACACCGGCCGGGTTATTTAAGACGGGACGAATCAATTCTCCGAACTGTACGGCATGTGACGAGACAGGAGATATTGAACACTTTCTGTGGTTGTGCCAGCAATTCCAAGTTGAAAGGGACGCTCTCCTGGAGAATATACAAAAAAAGGACCTTCCGCATGCGTGCCTGCAACACCTTGTATTTCCCGAGGGATCAGTTATAGCCCGCACAGAAACTTCACGTCTCCTTATGGAATTCTTAAGAGAGACTGGTTTGATGGACATATGGTGAAACCATTCAGCGATATTGTAAGAGACGCTCAGGCGGAGCAATTGCCGGCCTTGATCGCCAGGCTAAACCCGCCTGTTGCTACAATTCACCACAACCACCACCACATTTTTTTGATCTTCCAGCACGTGTACCACGCTTCTACGGAGTGCAGCGCATGTACCAATACTCTAACGTATCACGGTAAATGTATCACTTGTTACGCACAGTTAAATCATTTCAATAGGTAGCTTTGAATATAGTGCATCTAAGCACGTTGGGTACCCAAAGCCCCACGCCCTACTTGCGTTTTTTTTTTTTTTTGGCCCTCCTTTCGCGGTGTTTTGTAAGCACGTTGGTAGGCAAAACTTAAACCTCCCTGTTGGCACGCACTTACAGTCGGCGACAACGTAAGAATGCAGCTGTATATGTACCGTTGTCCCAACTCGATTAGAATTTGTATGGATGAGTCAGCCAATTACGTTCTCTCATTTCCGTGACGTCAAGAGCTTTCTGTTTTTACGCGCGAACTTAAGACAACCAATTTCACCGTGCAGTCTCATCTTTCTATCCCTCTTCATTAGTTTCAGGATGAAACCGGAACGTCTTGGCAAGTTCCAAGGAAAATCACAATATCAATACACAGTCAAAGGCAATATTTTAGCTAGAAACAACGAGCTTTCGTTTTGGTATTAGCATAGAATTTACATTAGCAGAGAAATAACACCTACGTTGTGAGCGGGCTACGGTTGAGGCGGCACCCTTTCAGAGGTGAAGTCGGGGTAAGTGCTGGTTTCATTTCTCTCGCGGACTATGTATGTTTCGGAGGGCGGGTGCGCTACGGTTTTGTGGCTGGAGCTTGCACTGAATTCTTAGGTCGCCACCAGGTATGGTCAATTTGTACAAGACTTGGCAGGAACGTGACTGACGATGCTGTCGTTCACCTCTATGTCCCTTGCTCTAGAACCACATCATCATCAGCAGCCTATATTTATGTCCACTGCAGGACGAAGGCCCTCTGTATGCGATCTCCAATTACCCCTCTCTTGCGCTAGCTGATTCAGGCTTGCGCCTGCAAATTTCCTAAGTTCATCACCCCCCCTAGTTTTCTGCCGCCCTCGACTGCGCTTCCCTTCTCTTGGTATCCATTCTGTAACTCTAATGGTCCACCGGTTATCCATCCTACGCACTACATGGCCTGCCCAGTTTCATTTTTAAGAGCGGAGCTGTTTAAGCCAGCTGTTAGTTCGCCGTCGTCGACAGAAAATGGGGGCCGATCCTGGCGGTAGTACAGAAAGGCCCAAGCGCAATGGCACATACCTCTGTTAACTAGCGAAGCTGAGCCAGGCTAAGTCTAGCTAAGCATGGTTGGGACTACTTAAATTTAGTCAGTCATCGATAGCCAACCAATAGCTAATTGATAATCGATTAATATTCAATAAATTTCGGAAAATGCTGGGGATGACTTGGTAGTGCTTAGCCTAGACCAAAAGCCAGGACTAGCTAGATGCCCATCAGCACCGGTGTCTCTTTAGCATTCCGCCTTCAGTGCAAGCTACGGTAATTTATTTTCTAGTAATGTCACTAGAATATCGGCTATCCCCGTTTGCTCTCTGATCCACACCAGTGGAGGTATGTTCTAGAACGTACCTCCACTCAACTCAACACTCTACCTCGACTCAAGAAAGTAGACGGCAGCGTCGCCCCTCGGCATATGTATAAACTACACTTCATTGGTACAACGGGGCCACTCTTGAGAAGCGTAGCGTCTCCTTCAGTCGAGTTGGGGGCGCTGTTCTAAAATCGGTGAAGTGGAACCGAGGAGGTATAAAAAATGAGAAACGACCCTAATCCTTGACTTAGGCGTCTGCTAGTGGCACTAGCACCTCGGCGTTGGTGAACCCTGGTGTAAGGCGGGAAACCGAACTCGGAGGAGCGAGCGAACGGAACTGGCGGGAAACCGGCACGCACAGAGGAGTGGGCGAGGGATAGAAGGAGGGCGAGGAGGGCGCGACGCATAGCCCCCTAGCGGACGGCACACGGAGCTCACCTTACGCGCCCCTCCGCCACTAACGTGAGAGCAAGTAACGAGCACCGGCGCGCAGCTGGCGCGTGTGAGCGAGCGACGGAGCAGGTGCGCGTGGGGAGAAAAGTGAGAGAGGAGGGAGTGACGTCACCCTTCCGCTGTGTTAAGCAGGAATTCATTCTGTGTCAGGTGGTGTGTAGCTCTGATTAGCTTGCTTTAATTAATTAATTTTTTTTTGTTTCACGGGAACCTGTGCTGATGCGGTGGGTATCTAAAGTGTACGATTGTGTTCTTTGGTATACGGCAATTAGACTTTCTTTAATTGTTTCTCATTATTACTGAAACCTAATTAGCTGGTTAGTGTGCTAAACATGTTCTCTGATGTCATATCTATCAACAACCAAAGTAGAATCATCGATATCTTTCTGTTGTTTTATTTTTCTTTATTTTTAATATTGCCCCACTTCTGTGAAAAACCGGAAGTCGGTCCCTAACAGGAAGTTACTGCGCTAGAAACAAAGAGTAGCGCACTCGGTACTCGTGCCACAATAAAATCTTTCAACCCTCCTTGAGTGGAACAAGTGCTTCGAGTCGAAGATCGTTCGAGAACACGGAGGCATGTCTTGCCCTGACAGGATTTTTGACACCAGCCTTTTAACAGCATCTGCTACAAATCATCGCAGCTAATTCCCGTGTGTGATCTGTATTATCTCCGATATATATGTACCAGGTTAAGAGACTTGAAGGGGAGAGTGGAATGATTCCTCTCTGCAGCCTGCAATTCATTGTAGCTACACATGCTGAAAAACAGCCGAGCAAAAGGGAGCGTAAAAAACCGCACCAACAAGCTTGGTTTTGGCAATGTAGATAGGCGATCTGTAAGAGCCGTGTAGTTGGCTCCAATGATGCAGTGGTTGTTTGAACTCTAATCTATGGGGTTGTATGTTAGTGAATGCGGACTCGGCTACGCAAACGTGCCGTGTGTACAGTGGTCCGTACTTTGTATATATTATCGTCCTGTAGTGGAATTGTGCCGTCAATGCGACTCAGTGTTCGTAACGTCATTTGTTGAAATAAACTTTTTCTAAACACACAACTTTTTGCCGCTGACCATGTGTGGAAAGGCGTCATAACATACGATGCGATTACTCCGCTTTACCCGAGTCTTTTCAAATGGTGCTGCTAGTTCCACAGCGTTGTACGCGATGTGTGAAAGTTTTGTGCCGTCTTCTTTCCTCCTAAGTATGAAAGTCCTGCTTGACGCGTCACGTCGTGTGGCAGGTGCGGGACCCCGTTTGCGTATACACTCAGTTCCCATTCGGCCACAGACTCGGAAATGAAATGCGCAAAGAACAGTGAATATTACCCATTTTTTTTTCTCACTTCACGCGCATAGCAACAAGTTACTCCTGGCCCCGGCGGTCGCATTTCGATGTGGGCGTAATGCAAAGGCGCCCGTGTACCTTGACTAGAGTGCTCTTGAAAGAACCCCAGGTTGACAATTACTCCGGAGTCCCCTACTACGGCATGCCTCATAATCGTCTCGTGGTTCTGGCAAATGAAACTTTCAGATGCGGTGCTATAGACAGACTATCGTCTGCGGTGTCTTCCCAGGTTGCCCAGCCTTCTCCTCGTAGCTTCTAGCGCGGCGTAGACACTTTGCAACCTGCTTCGATGTCGGCACAGATTGTAACGGAGCAGGTTGTAGCATTTCTGCGCCGGAGTAGCAAACAGTTATGAAGAATCAACCTCAATTACTATCGAACAATGCGTTTAACATACTTTTGGAGGCGGTTATTAATGAGAAGGCATTATGGGACCCATTACGCGAAAATACGTCGGTGACGTGACCGATCGATGGTACCCAAAATGGCCGACGGCGCGACCAGTAAAAACATGCCAAAAAATGCTCGGATTGGCGTCACATTTGTTAAAGAGGTTCCTGTAAACAAAGTAAATTAATGGACTCGAAAGGAAAATTTTGTACATTTCGGTCTTGGTGGGAGTCGAACCTGGGCCTTGGGGTGCGACGCCATGGCAGCTTTTTTTTTGTTTGCTTTTTGTTGCTTTATTAAGGCGAAATTAAGCATTATACTGTATGTCTCGTTTTGAGGTGACCTTATAAAAGTGGTTTCAAAAAATCGACAACATGTACAAAAATCGATAACTCATTAACGTAATTACAAACCCCTTTACATTATATATCAATCCATAGGTAATTACAAGACGAAAATAAATATCGATAAATAGTCATGACATTCATTAATATCATTATGATAATCAGCATGACAATGCCTGAAAATGTGTCGAAAAATCCGAGAGGTGGCCAAGAACCGAGAACTAACGATAGTAATGGGTGTAAGCATTGTTATGATGGTAATGATAATGGTAGTAGAATATAGTAATGATTCAATAATGACCATGACTCAGCAAAAATTGCACTGACTCAATGAAAAAAAGATTAATACTCAAACACCGGTGGAATGGGTACGGAAGCGGGTACTAAGTGAAGGAAACGCTTAAGGATGGTGCTGGAAGTCATAGTAATGACCATGGCTCAGCAGAAATGACAATGAGTCAACAAAACAAGATTAACACTCAAAGAGCTACTGAAATGGGTTCGGACGTGGTTACTAAGTGAAGGAAACACTAAAAGATGATGGAAGAAGCCATAGTCATGAGCATGACTCGGCAAAAATGACATTGGCTCACCGAAGAAAATATGAACACTCCAACACCGGTGACTTGCAAAAATAAGGATGAATTGCAAAAATGACTTTGCAAAATGTGTAAAAAAATGTTAATAAAGAAAAAAAAGGAAATGTCAAAGAAATTAAAGAAAGCATAAAGTGCACGTCGTGTCATTGAATTAGCGACGCTCGCCTTCAAGTCGTCTTAGTTGTAGCAAAGGGACCCCTACTAACTTTTTCCGAAATTGACATGAAAACAAAAGAAGTCACACACAATAAAACACTTCAGCTACACTTGAGCTGATGCGAGCTGAGTTAACATTTCCTCAATTTCACTAAATCATCAAGAAGTGCTACCCAATGAGGGGGGTCATGCTGCGTCCGCGGATACATTCCCGAAGGTAAACAGTGCTTTCAAGAAAGTTTTCAAGTGCACTGCGGATATTAATTTCTGCATGCCTTACTTGCATTCATGTTTCCACAAGCTCGGGGAGGCCAAGAAGCATGAACAAATCATGGGGCACATATTCGTGATCAATTGGTAAAAAGCTGATACATTGAAGTGTGTGTGTGTCACTCCGTTCGGGCATCGGGGAGATGTCTGCTCTTCATACGCAACACATAAGGTATAAGCGTAGAGTCTGTATTTGCATGTGAAAGTGGTCGCCTCTTGGTTGTTTATATTAGAGCGAAAGCTCTACTACGCCATCTCTCGCAAGGTCATTCATCGCGCCGCAATGACCTTGAGCCGCTGGAGCGCCAGCGTGGCAGGTGTGACGTCACGCCACGTGATCCGCTGCAAAGAGGCGTCGCAGCAGCGCTCGCTCGGAGCCTTGCAGCTGCGGTGCCACGTGACTAGGCGAGGCTTTAACGGCTACTTAGCCGGCGCCTGGTCGATCAGTCCCGCCTTGGATGGCGCGCCGGTTGGGTCGTCTGTGCGTGTGCTTCAACGCGAGCGACAGGCTGAATCCAATCGTCCAGTGGATATAGCTAGAAGGCAGGATGTGAAATCTCAAGCAAAGGCAGAGTTGGCCGCTGAAACACCGGAGCAAAGGGAAGCCAGATTAGCACGTTATAGAGAAGCTTACCAAGCGTGGAAGCGTGCAAGGTGGAAAAGAGATGAGGGGTTGAAAGGAATAATTAGAAGGCAAAATGAGAGGAGAGTTAGCGTGCACGGTAGTACACACGGGGTACCTCTACAACTGTTTTATGGTTCGTTCGTTTTAGGAACGTCATTGGAGCTCGCCTCGCTTTCTGGGTTGATTATGGATAGAGCCAAGCCGTCAAGTACATTTGCCTCTGTAAAGGGTCAACCGTCCAGTTGGCTGAGCGCGCTGTACTGAGCAAACGCCTTTGACGTTTAGGCACTCAGCATCTGTACATCGAGGTGCGGGCGTGCACTGTCGCCTTAACTGAGTTTATGAGCCGGAGTTATTGCTGAAATCTTTATTCTCTTTATTTGTTTAAATTCAGTGATACACTACGCACCAGTAAAGACCAGCATCGAAAACAGTGTATCGAAAGCCCATACTTTCGTTGCATGTGCAGGACACATTCTGTATGTGTCAAGAAAGTATGACATCCACAAATAAGCACTTCCGAATGTTGCGGAGCATACAGCGCCACTCGTAGCCGCAACCTGTTCTTAAGTTACAATTCTTAGAATAAGGCTGCCGATGACCCCACGCTTGCGGAATGCCCCGCCGGAAATGTATTGAAGTGGCCTCCAGTTTCGTAACCAAGCGTTTTATCTCCTTTCCCTCCACTCAACCTTTTGCCTAAAGTATATCGTACTGTTTTTTTTTTCTTCTTCTGTAGTTTTATAGGCCTTTGTCGATTTTTTACATCCACAAAGCTCATACGTACATAATCCCCTCAATCCGTTCGTTTCGCTTATCACTTCTATATTCCGGCCCTCCTGTTTTAATCTCCGAAGTATTTAACTTTCATAATTCCCGTGACGGCAAAAGCTTTGCGCTGTACGGAAACCCGTTGAGTCACTATGGCCACTTTTTTATTCTTTCCTTTTTCTGGTCAGGGGTCTACTCATACATATTTCTTCAGAATGCCAACCAACGTTCGTGCTTGGCACTTACAAAATGCATCGGCCGCAGACGTGGACTTGGCATTTTTTATTTGTCCAGGCTTTTCACCCCTGTTTCCGACGCCCCCTCCCCTCTTTTCTGTCTCCCACCTCCTCCTTTTTTTCTTTTAGCCGCCTGCTTTTCAATACCTCGTAAATTGCCATTTTTGACATTATTCTCTTTTGGTTTCGCCTGACTCATCGGTCCCAACCGCTTGGAACTATTCCTGCTGCCTCCTTATACTCAGGTGCATCTTCGTGATTTATTTTTCGTCTCTTCTACTCCTCTGCTTCTTCAAGATTGTGTGAATTTTTTTGTACTTATTTCTGTTCTCGCCTGGCCTTCAACAAAAAAAAAAAAAAAAAAAAAAAACGTCCACCTATTTTCCACTCACTTTTCTTATCGTCTCTTTCTCGTCTGCTTTTCTTCTGCATTCCGTCTGATTGCCGTCTGCGTTTCCGTGCCCTCGCACTGAGCTGATAATTTGTCTAGTTTCGCTTCGCTTTCCGCTTCTTCAGATAAAACTGATCCCATCGAATTCGCTTCTGCCTACTCCGCTTCACCACTGCTTTTCTTGTTGTTTCTGTTTCATTTCAGCCTGCTTTTCACTGCCGCGCAAATAGCGGCATTAGTGGGGTCGAAGCATGTCGCCACTGCTAGGAGGGTGAAAGCACTCGCGAACACGCAACTGGGTGGTGGGATGCCTCGTACGAACGTCTGGATAAACGCCGACAGCCGAGTCACCGATGACGTAGTCGAAAGGCGTCGCTCAGACGCAGCGGTCTGTGTAAGGGACCCTTCATACACCCTCCGTCTTTTACCAGAGCGGTTCGTCGATAAAGGAGGCAGGTATCAGTGGCTATTCTGACGAAAGTTCCAGTTTTCTAGCGCTAATTTCAGCCCAGATACTCAATTTTATGTTATAGTTTGATTAATATCATGTCCATGGGTAAACTCTCTGGCGCCCAGGCACCGGAGTGGATCTGGTTTGCGCGCCGTTTGCGGTGATGCCAGGCTTGAAGTGTATTATCGTGGACAAATGAAACTCGCGACAACTCGGGCCACTTTACGACGCGTACTTCCGCTTCTGCTATCGGTCCATCGTGTGACGTCTGCATGATGTCGGCTCACGTGTGTTCAGTTTGGGGCTTACGCCATCTTTGACGATCAGATAAGTTACCAGTACCGGTTCAGCGTTGCTATTAATCTGAGTAAAGCTCAAATCGCAACTATAGCTGCTAGCATGTCCGTCGGTCGAGTAATCCAGTCCCACGGCTGAAGTCCTTCGGGTATACGCAGGTCGCCGTGCGGAAGTTCAGAAACTAAAACTATCAGTTTGACTTTGACCGGTGGCCAAGATTATTTCAAACAATAACTGCGTAAAGAGGAGGATGAAAGGAAGGGCGAGGGCAGGGGTGTTAACCAGAAGAGCTTACGGTTGACTAGCTTACTACGGGGGACGGGAAAAGCGGAATCACTTCGCAGATTGCACAAGCACGTTATACTCATGGAATCACAGAAATGATAAATTAATGGAAATGAAAATTGAAAACAACTTGCCGCAGGTGGGGAACGATCCCACGTCTTCGCATTACGCGTGCGATGCTCTTACCAATTGAGCTACCGCGGCGCCGTTTTCCCATCCACTTTCTGGGGTATTTATGTTTTTACTACTCTAACTAACCCTGGGAGTGTTAGCCAGAGCCACCACTCACAAACCTTGGCGGCGGATGTGAAACATCGTTTCTGCCGCAGGCCCCACTCGGGGCCTGATTAGCACAGCAAAATTATTAGGCTGTTAGTATATTTCAGCAGGCTCGGCTCTCTTTCACAGCTGAAGGGATGGTGCACTGCGTTTTTTTTTTTTTTTTTTTTTTGAGGGTGGAGCTTGTACTGAAATCTTAGGTGCGGGCAGGAGCCCTTTTGTGATCATCGCCCTATTTATCTCGGACTACAAGGCGCGCACCAGAGTTTTTAGAGCAAGCCTTTATCGGCCGACATCCCTATAGAGCCTGGTGTACTCGAGCACGTAACCAACGTTTACTTCCGAACGGACATCAACTTGGGCCCAACTCATTCTTAAGAAATCATTCAGAATTAATATGTGCCGCTCTCATGCGGGTAGCATAGAATCCTGGAGTCTATACTTAGATGCATCTCTTACTTATCTGTGCGTGCACCGCTTATCAAAACTCGTTTCTCGATGAGCATCATCCATCCCTTCTGTCCTCGTGACACAGGCAGCTACCGGATAGGAGTTACAGCGCTGGTGTCATTCGCTACATGCTGATACAATGGTAACTGACGCAACCGCTGCTTCAACTGGACTACAACACTTGCGTTGTATCGGCGTCTTCTTAATTTTGCCCTTTTTTTCAATATGCATCTACAGTAAATCCATGGAAGAAATCTCAGTCGTGACGCTGAAGTTGTCTGATTTATGGCCTGCAGAAGTGATAACGGTGCGTCAAAATTACTAGAACGCGGAATTCTTGCGCTCTCTTCAAGTACTATTCTCAGGGCATGCGGCCTTTTCCAGATATTGCGAGGAGGGCATTATGTGCTGCGCGGTCTTCTTTTGTTTGTTTTTGTTTGTTTGTTTATCATGTAGGACCTGGGCTGAACGTTCTGAAAGCGTGCGTGATCCTTCAACATTACTCTTCTCTTCGTTCTTTCTTCCTCTGCCTCACGCTCATCTATGACATTGAGTCCTCCACTATATTATATCATATTCTTGTTTTTGATTCACGTCTATCAGTAGTTTATTTTTATTTCGAGTAATCCAACGGGGCGCCAAGTCCGTATGGCAGGAGGGAAATTCAGTAGAAGGAAGGAAATTTGCTTCCAACCTCTCCATATGATCCCCTGGCTAGACCTAACTATACCTGTCCACTGAATATCTCGGTGTTAAGTACAAATAAAGTCACCTGTGTTTAGTAATACCGCAAACATTTCTATACCTTCTTGGCTTTACAATGCACAATTGTGTTCCCCTAGAAAAAATGTGCAATATATAGTTGCGCTCCCGAATGTACCAGCATACCATTAAATCGGGTGAGCCGGAACTCGGAAACAAAGCCAAAATTTATTCATTCACGAAAGTAACTCATTCACTATGGTAAATTAATTACTAAGCCCCGAGATTTGCCCTTATCTTTTACGGAGTTTCATTGCCTGGCGGCTTCATTCGACTGAAAAAAAATTAATATGACGGGAATGTCTTGTGAGAAATTCAACTCCAGCCCGAGCCCCAGTAATACATGTGAGAACGGGCTGTGTTCATGCATTCACGTAAATTCACGTTGAACGCAAACGTTCAACCATACCACGACAGCTACGAGAAACTGGGCCGAAACCGCGCGTTCCAAAAAGCAGCGTCATATGTACACAGAGCTTAGCGAGCAGAAGAAACAGTCTTTAGTAGCACGTGCTCCGATTTCGCATCATCATGCTCACCTATCCACCTGAGGCACACTTGTCCGGCTTCTGAACTGACGGGGCAATTACAGACCTACAAAAATGACTAGAGGCAACTGTGGTGCTACGCGGGTTCGGCTCCACCACATGAATGATGGTTAGTACGCGGATTTCTCTAACCTTTGTGCTTGCGGCTTCTAACGCTTTTTTGACGTTGTTTATTACGCCTCATCTTTCTAAATTTTCCAAGCACCCAAAGCATTTTAGATAAACACTGCAAGGCAATTAGTATCTGCACACATACGTAAACGTTGCGAACTGAGGCATTTGTAACGGTATATACATGTTGTTGAAGATCATCAACTTTCAAAGCCACGGTGCCGTTCGAAACCACGAGGCCGAAGTTGAGGTTAATCCATGTACTAACCCTAATTCCTATGCTGATTGGACCGAAACGCTTGAAGTTCCGGAAGACACTGGTGCCCCGAGCTCCCTCCACTGACTTTTCTAGAAAAACGTAAGTGGCTGGCGACGTGCTAGAACGTAGGAGCGCCTGCGCTCTTAGCAATGTGCGCGGCAATGGACACAGCTTGGCCGTTTGGTGTTGGACGCATCGGGATAAAGCAAAAGGTGCGGTATAGACAGGCGCGCGTGCGTTATAGTTCGAGCTATGATGATGATGATGATGATGATGATGATGATGATGATGATGATGATGATGATGATTGATGTTGATTTATTGGCATCCCCTTTGAAACGTGGTGGTGACACATTGCCACCTAGCCTGTTTGAGTTACTCAAGTATGTTTTGACGTAATAGTTCGGCGGAAACCCGCTAGGTGGAGAGAATTAAAGTGAAAATAAGACAGCCACCCCATCGTAGCAATTGCCACAAACTCGTATACTTGTTACTCGCATACATACGCTTTCCTCGAAAGAAAAGCTTCGCAGTTGAAGAAAAATTCGTCCTGGTCCGGGACTCGAACCCGAGACCACCGCCTTTCCGGGGCAGCCGCTCTACCATCTGAGCGGCTGCCCCGGCTGCCCCGGCTGCATCTAGGTTTCCTTTGTAGCAATTGCTACGATGGGGTGGATGTCTTATTTTCCCTTGAATCAGGTATGCTATACATGCTCGTCTTTCTAGCATTTTTGTATACATCTCTTTAATCTTTTTTCACTTCCTCAAAACTTCTCTATCTACCTTGTACCGCCACCTATGGCTGTAATGGATCCGGTTGCATCAGTCTGGCCCCAGCTTTTTTTCCGCCGATACTCTAAACGTATCTTGCTTACCTCGACTGCTGACCAGTTGATGCTTCCACGTATACTTTAAATTCAAGTGCTTCTAGAACGTGTACGTTACCTATACGGGTCTCACTGGGTTAATCCTTTGACATTCCATTAGGACATGCTGAGTGGTCTCCGGATTTTTGCTGCAGCATAAAAATGCTTCATTTAGTTGCGAATATTTGGTCAGGTATGTTTTTTGTCCTTAGGCAACCAGCTCGAGCGTCAGATAGCAACGCATTGCCCTTCATGTTATCGTACAGATTTTCCCTTCTAATTTCTGTCTTCTCATTCTTGCAAATCTCCATGGTGTTCTTTCTTTCCATTCTTTCCATCCAATTCACTGTCTCCGTTGCTCTCACTTCCTTTCTGATGACTCCTGGTTGTCTATTTACACTTTCAATTATCCTGCACTTGTGCTATTGTGCTATTTGTGCATGTACATGTACATATGCATGTTGTGCTATTTTAGGGCTCCCCCTACCTGACGGTGTCCGCATGTGTTAGTTGCACACTGAAAACTGCCGTATCAGCTACTGACCAACGTTGGCTTCCTTGAAAGCGGTAACATGCTTCCTACATACTACCTTACAAAGCCTCATGCTCTCTTACCTCACGCTGAGTTGTTTCAACGATGAGTACGAGCGTTACAAAGTCTCTTAATAAAACTCATGCTAGTTTGCCGTTAAGCTGAAGCACGAACAAGTAAATGCAAACTACAATGCAGCCTCGAGTCTCAATGCAGGCTTGAACACGCACGTCATGCTGGCATTGTCGAGACTCGGTTGCTGAGTTTCGGGAAGTACTCCGTATAGCACAGCACCAACCACTGGCCGATGGCGTAACTCACGTCCATGGAATATTCCCATTCTACATTACGATGGAGTTCATTTATCTACAGGCGGAAGAGCAAGGACGATAGAGTGCCAGTATAGCTCGTAAAGTTACTCCACGTAGATACAGTACGCCAAAAAGAGAAGCATATTCATATGTGTGACAATTACACCACAGATAATGTTACGCGTGGGCTTTCTCGCCACACCTTTTTTTGTTTACATTGTACAGTAGTTGCAAACTTGCCGTGCTCAAATGCCACAGATCCTGCATTAAATTTCGCGTGGTGCTTCAGAGGCAGCAACGCATTCTGGTACGCCCACCGTAGCAAGTCCTGTTCCAGGAGCCATTAAGGCGAACAGCGCAGACCTGACAGGCGCCGGTTTCGTTCGCGCAAGCCAATGGCGTACATGTATATATACACTTCCATTTACGGGCAAAATGATTCCCCGAATTTAGAACTCGTTGCTTTCTTGAGTGGGGCGGTTGAATAGGGAGTAGTGACAGCAGCAGGTCTTCTAAAGAAAAGAACGGGTCAACAAAACGAAACCACGTTTGACACTGCTGCGGAACGCAGGGGGAAGAAAACGTTTCACGATCGCGTGAATTGAGGCAATGAGCGTTGAGATCGAGGTTTAGCGGCGGTGGGGGAAAAGAAAGAAAAAGAAAAAAAGGCCTAGAACGATAATTTAGTGGGCGCCGAGTCGCCGAACACAGGAGACGCGTAATCCCTCGGCGCCACCTCGACTGGAATGAAGGAAGGCTCGCGTTCGCGCATTCCAAGGGGGATGTTTCTGTGCGTGTGTGTTTCCATAGCGTGCGGTAACTTGTATAGTAATGATTCATTTGTTTTGCACAACGACGGAGGGACCACCCCGCCAAATGCGGCCCTGCGCGAGAGAAGATGGAGAGAGAAATGTCCTTCTGACTTTTTTTTCCGCCCACCTAGTATTCCATATATCAGTGCTCTGAAAGCCAACATCGGCCGTTTTCTTTTATGAAAGAGCGTTTATCCTCTTCAGTCACGAATTATGATGTACTGGTGGTAAACGTGTCGAGGGTACATAAACGAGAAAACAGGGGAATAAGGGACCGGATTTTGGTTAGTCACAACCTAAGAAGACAAGAAATAATGAAGCCAAGGAAAACATAGGGGAATGTGTTTGCTGTTTTTAATTGAAGCATAGGAATGATAAGGTATACGGTAAATGAAAGCGGACAAAAAAAATTAACTTGCGCCGGTGAGAGCCGAACTCTTACACTAACTCACGTCGAGGCGGCCTAAACCCACGAATACCCGGGCGCCCCGAGCGGCGACGCGCGCCCGCCCGGCAAGCAAGGCTCCTCTGCAACATTTTATTGCGATAGCAATTATATGAACACTTTAACCGGATTTCTGCCGTCGCCGTCACCGTCGTCGTGAGGTTCCCTATAGATAAAATCTTCGCCGCGCGCCGTATGCCCGAGCGGAAGCGTGCGGGGACGCGCGCTATCACGGAGAGCGAACGCACTCATCTCCCACGCGCAAGCAAGGAAGCAGGAAGCCAGCGCCGGAGGGAGCGGGGGGGGGGGGGGGGGGGGGGGGCACTTCTACTCTGCCAACAACCGCGCTCGTCACCCGTCCACACCGTCTCTTATCTCCACACGGCTCTGACCTTTATGCGCCGTGCATTCGCCGCTCAGTTTCCGTTGCAGTGATAGACCGCACGTACCTTCGCCCGCTGCGGCGTATGCTTGCTGCCAGCGTTTTGACAGTCGTTGTCTGCAGTCATTCAGCGTGATCTATTCGTGTTTGTTTGTGCGCGCTCACACCACGCTTGTTCATTCAGTTAGTAATAGTCGGGCCACATTTTCCAACGCACGCTACACATGCAATGCTGCCCGGATCGGCAGTGCAGCGCTACAGGTGTGTCCCTTCGCACGCGCTGCCCACGGGAAGCGCTTCTCATCAACACCATCGTTTCACACGCGCCTTCTGGTGGTCATCGAGTCTCTCTTCATGTCGTTCTACTTACGCCGCAGCACACCTGCTTACTTAATCAGCTCGTGTTTACTACAATTCATATTGCTACCAAAGCCACTCACCTTACTTCGTATGACATTGCTGTGTTGCTATCGCATTCATTGCTTCGCCCTTAGGGCGAAACTGTGACATTTTTTTAACCGCCTTGGTCATACCGCAATAGCTAACCCCCGTATTCAGAACTGCATCTTAACTTGAAGCCCATGTTCGATTTGATCTAAATGACACCTGTCGTGAATGCGCCGAAGGAAACGCAAGAAGATCGGCGTCATTTAGACCAGGTCGAGCATGGGCTGCGAGTTAAGGTGCATTTCTAAATGCGAGGGTTAGTTTCTGACTGTGAAACATACGTTGTGTTTTTTCTTTGTTTTTTTTTCCTCGACTTTCTTTATAACAAGTTATGTGGTACAATAAACACTCTCATTTACTGCAGTGTAGTTCAAGCCAACGAAGAAGGCTCCCGGGATGCAATACTAGACATGAAGAAAGCCATCTTAGGCCACTTAGGTTCGTTGTGGTCTCCACCGCGTCAACCTTGTGTGATTAAAGGACTTAACAGAACTGATGCCTCTCTCCTATGTCATATGCGTACAGGGTCAGCGCAAACTCCATCTTGGCGGTGCAAGACAGGACTTGGCCCATTATCGTCGTGTCAGCATTGTCAAGCTCTCGGTATCATTAAACATTACATACTAAAGTGTGCTGAATTTGAAGCGCAACGTAAGATACTAATAAACTCAATCGCAAGACGGCATCCAACTCAACTGCAAGTGATATATTGTTCCCACTAGGACATTGGATGTTTAGGGGATAGGTGCTTTGTTGCCCACTAAATTTCATCCGTCACACAGGGTTGGTAAGAGAATGGTGAGTCATATGGGTCGTCGTGGTTCGCAAAACGCACGGCGTATTGGGCTCCGTGTCAACTTGTTTTTGACAGCTGGGGTTGTTACATGGACTGCGACGTGATTCAGACCGTATCGCGGTTGATAGGTGGCGTTAAGGCGGAGCAATTGCCGGCAACTTTTAAAAGGCT
Organism: Dermacentor silvarum; assembly: GCF_013339745.2. Classification (NCBI taxonomy): domain Eukaryota; kingdom Metazoa; phylum Arthropoda; class Arachnida; order Ixodida; family Ixodidae; genus Dermacentor; species Dermacentor silvarum. Next base: position 104,618,625 of record NC_051158.1, on the reverse strand, counting down.
TGGTCCACCTGCAACACCCCTCCTCCTCCAGTTTTTTTTTTTCATTTTAGTGAATGTATATAATTTGTGCATAAGTGAGTTGACAACCTTAAAATTCCTGTTAAGGTTGTCAGCGACTACAACACCTCTACAGCGAGGCTGTTCACGAAATCACGATCTTTGGCACTGACGAATTACAGCGAAAGCGGCATGTTATTTCGCGAGAGTACTTAAGTACTAATAAACCCCCGCGATTACTCAAGTGACGATCACAAAATAATGTAAGACATTTTCTTACGTTCTTTTCATACGAAAAGAAAACAAAAACAGCACGACGAATTCGAATGGCAGCACATTTTCTTTAAGCAATACACTTTCTTGGTTGATCTCACCCAAGGTGACTTTCACAAAGCCGCAGAAACAGCAGCTCACCAGTATAGGCGTATAGTCACTGGTCTCTGTAGCGACGCGCACGGAATCATAGAGTTTTTCACTATATTACTTAGAGCGAAATCTGGCGCCGCTGCGCTGTGGTACGCATGGTAATGCCGGTATGTCTTCGGACTGGCATCGTTCTCGGAGAGTCAGGATGCCTTGAAAACGCGCCATGGCTAACGCCGTTCCGTCTGTCACAATGTTTTCTTTCCTGCGGAAAGAGCAGTAAAAAGCTGTTTTAGCTTTATTATTACACAAATACATGTTTATTTAAATTTTGTGGACTTATTATTGGATGTACAATTATATGAAACGTGAAAAAGTATCAGATGGCCGCTAAAGTTGGAGGACAGACGACAAGGTTCACTCTCACTTTGGAACAACTTGTCGTCTGTTCTTGCTTTTCTTCGCTTGATTCGGCATTGTAGGTGAGTAATCTTTAATGAGAGATGTAATGTGGGTGAATGAAAGCCTTTTATTTTAAGAACGCATTATTTGTGTAGTCATATCCATGTTTTAGACGAAGCCTCGTACAACACCAGCCAACACAAGCCTCGCAGACACATATCCCGTCATTCCCACGACCGCACAGCGGCCTTTATGAAGGCTCCCACAGACGGATGCCCCGATTACCTTCTAGGTGCTACAGTGAGAAAATCTAAGCACGGATAACGCTGGCTCTAGCTGCTGTCCGCAGACAGCACTATTGGCCGAGAGATCGAGCCGAGTCGCCCCCTAACGAGCACTGGCTGAAACCACGGGTAGTCTTGATTGCGCCGCGCGTCGTCTGCTAGGCACTACGTGTTTACATCTGCCTGTACAGCGCACATATCTTTAAAGACCATTTATTCTGAAATTCTGGCGCGCATTTTTTGATTGTGTACAAAAGCATTTAGGCTTGCGCAGTTGCCTTTGCACTGTAGTAAGACTAGTGATGCACCGCCCGCTCGTGACAATCATATCAATTTATTATTGCTTCGTGTTTCCAGTACATCACGGAAAGCACGTACCTCGTTTTAAACAAATGATGTGATAGCAGCGAGACGTGAGTGGATCGCTTTAGTGACTTGTCACGATGTGTTGATCAATCCGTCCAATAATCTCGTCTGAAGCAACGTGATGATCATACTAACGTATTTTTCACTTACGGTTGCCTATAGCTTGCTTAATTGAACTCATTAACTGTTTTCATTTAACAGCAAATAAAAAAGAGGAAATGAAATAGAGATGTATGCGTACTATTGGTGATGAGTTCCCATTGACTTGCTACTTTACCTTCGTTGTACAGGAATACATGCTTTCTTAAACCAGTGCGAGATTCACAGAGAATGAGGTATTAACTAACTTGTGCAACAATAATAACAAAGTAAGCGGAACGCAAGCGAAACGTGCACCAAAGTCACCAAGAAAGTGCCGGTACAGTGGCTGTGCGGCTGAGTGCCAGTCCCCCGTTGAATGACAGTTTGTGCTGCTTAGTCAATAAAAACATTGTGCGCATTTCGTGCAAAAAAAAATTGTGCCGTTGGATGGCAATATAAGACCAGTCCACTGCATTCAGCACGTTTCATTACAAGGAATATCGCGCTAAATCATTCACAGCAGTACGCCGCCGTATGCATTTCAATGCGTGCCGTCGACCGCCTATCGAAACTGACGCGGTGACGGTGCTGCCACCGGTAGTTCGAAGTCGCGGCGAATAGTCGGTGACAACCTTGAATGCAGCACGAGCTCCACCCACAAAAATGCAGTGCGGTTTCCCTTCACTCACAGTTTTTGATCGTTTGCTCTGCTAATGTAAATGCAGAGCAAAAGAACTTATGCAGAACTTCTTATTGCCAGTTGGAAAATAAGAGCTTGTTGTTTCAAACTTAAATATTACCTCCGGCTGAGCACTGACTGACACTAGGATCGGCCATCAAACTTATCAAGGTGTTCAGGTTTCATCCTAAAACGAGCGGCCCAAAGATATATTTGTACAGAGAAAACAGCCGTTTTAAACACGAGAAACCGCTTGACATCACCAAAGTAAGCAGACCTAATTTGTTGGCGCATCTGCGCAAACTGTGTTCCGAGTTGGACAGCACACAAATAAACTTTTATTCTGACGCTGCCCCTGACTATAGTGCCATCACAGCAAAACTTGCTCTTCATGGGACTTCAACAACGGTTTTGGTATGGCGGCGGTGGCAACGAGTAGTACTAGTAGTGTTATACTAGTCATGAAGTGCACGGGTATACAGCGCCTGTTGACCAGAAGAAGATGACGACGACATAGAATGGTGGTGGCATGAGCGCTCCCAACAAGACTCGTGGAAGACGAAAACGATGTCCAGCTGCGGCTCTAGGACATAGGAGAAGCTGAGCCAATGAGCAGCCTCCTCGGTGGAAGAGAGTCCGAGGAAGTTCGGAGGGAGACGGCTAGCGTAGCAGACGTGGCAGGACCGAGAAGGTGGTGTCCAGGGCGGGGGAGTAGCGGCGTACTGAGTTCCTGGACAAAGGTCACTGCAGGCTCCCACCTCGGCAAACTCACCTTATCTAGCTCCTACCCGCCGCCTGCGGTTGGCGAACGTCGCAATTAAGGGCGTCTGGCCTGGGTCGATCCATCGTCTCTATCGCCGTTCCCGAGCTCCGGCTGGCGAACGCCGAAACGGAGTCAGCCCGTTGTCTGACTCCATCTAGGAGGGTATCTCGAGCGAGGAGGACATCGAGGCACCTTAACACCATCGAGCCCGACGCGGCACACCGCTGTTGATGGTAGCTGCCTGCTCGGAGCTCTAGCGTCGAACCTCGGTGCCGACATTTTCGCAAGTCCCATGACGTCTCCACCCTGTGTACGATGATCCGGTGACACTTCTTATTGCCAGTTATAGTGATCTTTGAAGCTTGTCATGAACACCTGATTCACTTTGTTTGTGTTGCAATTAATTTTTTTGTGAGAATATATTTTCTGCTTGCTGTGCGTTCGCACAAACAGCCTCTACTTTTATATTGGCTTTTCGTCGTCTTCTTTAAGAGCTATTCAAGGACGAACCACATAGCTTCGTGCCAGGAAGAGCCTGCAACGCAGCCTGCATCGCTGTGCCAAAGCGTCCATACACAAGAAGGTCACTTGAAAGCGCAGCCTGACGTTCCACCGACGCAGCACGAAGGAACATGCGTCGCATAACAGCGAAAGTGTACACAATATTTCTAAGTAAATAAAGAAGGGAAAATGAGACATGCACCCAATCGTAGCAGTTGCTACAAAGGAAACCCATACGGGTTCCTCGAAAGAAAAGCCTCGCAGTTGAAGAAAAATTTGTCCTGGTCCGGGACTCGAACCCGGGACCACCGCCTTTCCGGGTCAGCCACTCTACCATCTAATACGTCAGTATTTCTAAATAGGCTGTAACAGAAGGGCTTGGCTGTGTTTCATTCTTCACACTGCGGAGAGTACGCAAGTATCGCGGCCGCAGAAGTCTCCGCCCTCGCATCTCGCAACGTGGTTGTTTTTGACCTGGCACGGCTTTCTACGAAATAACTACATACTATATATATTACGACTAAAACCTGTGGACGCTAGGTTTCTTCAAAAACAAAAATTAGGGGCAGCTTCACACTAGTGGTGCGAAGACTGGGCAAACAGCGAAGCTGCCTACCCCACTTAGCTTTATCTTGGTTCGGCGAAGCTTTTGAAAGGTTATGCTTCGAGACTCGGTCACGTTTTGCGCAAGATCTACCCGGAATCAACGACAGCCAAAGCAGCAATGAACACTCGGTCATCTGGAGTATCTTGTGTATCTGGAGGCTTCTCCAGAAGTATCTGGAGGCGTCTGGACGCTCAAACGCCTTCTGTTTGGTTTCGCGGGCTCGTAATCAACTCCGGATCTTCTGCGAATCCCCGACGTTTCGCCACCGCTTCGACGGCGCGATACTCGGGATCGGACCGAAGTCGTCCTACTCGCTCTCGAGAAGCGGCGCGGCGTCCTTTCGCGCCGAGCTTCCTCTTCTTCGGGAGTGACGCTCTTCTTCGACCGCCCCATCTTCGCCATTACGGCGTGCCTTATAATCAGGACTCGTTTTGGCATGTAAAACCCGAGAAAGAAGAAGAAGAAGCCCCATCTTCGCGGCGATGTGCTCGGCGCAGAGACAGCGGGGCTTTGGTGTCGGCGCGGCGGCGACGCGGAGCCATATATCCCGTGGGTAGGCGCAGTGATGTCACGGCTTAGCTCCATGTCTGCGCAGCCACGGCAACCACTCCGCACGTCGCGGTGACGTCATGGCTCGGCAAAGCTATGGCGAAGCGATGCGGCGCGGGCATTGAGGTCACGGCTCACGCAGCTGTGGCGAGGCTCGGCGCGGTCAGCGAACCTGAAGCGAAGCGTTGCTAGGCGACGCATGGTGACGTCATCTGCAGGCGGAGGTTTTGTGGCGTACACTCGACGGACCATACTCGAGCTTAAACAGCTTCGCTAGTGCACAGGTGTATGTGCCAATGTGCTTGGACCCTTTCTACACTACCTCCAGGATCGGCCCACAGTTTCCGTTCGCACTACGCGGCCTAACCAAGCGCTTAGACTAGGGAGCCTACATGCATGTATACGCTGCCTAGCTTAGACAGCTCCGCTGTTAATAGTGTTATTTGTGCACCTTTGTGCTTCTATACTCGCTAGCAACTTTCTGCGGCGATGAAGGGAAAGCTACGGCCTTGTGGCTGCTGCACATGTGTTACCGCGCCAAGTAGTCCGGCAGCGTTTGACTGTGCTTTTGGCTGCTCGGAACAGACGCTGAATCGGCGCAGCTTCCACGTGCGACAGTTGTGCGTTTGCTCAGACGCGGAAGGGAAACGCCGCAAGATAAACAAACTTTCACACTCAGTGGTGTGTTCTGTCTTATTGAACTGTTGCTAATAAGCTGGTTGTGTTTTCTCTTCCCCAGCCTAAACCATCGTGGATTTAAACGCGGGACTGCTTTCAGAAGCAGCTCTTACTTGCGGGCGCTTTGCAACTGCGTACCTTTCGCTTCATTGCCACAGAAAGTTGTCCACGAGTATAGTTTGCGACGCACTATAGTTTTGCTCGGGAGCGCCAGCGGTGCACAAGGTCGCTTGCCGCAGAAGTGTGTCACTGCCGCTCATTTCGCGGTAAATTGGTTCACATACTACGATGCCTTCTATAAAATACGTCATATTTTGCAACATCACGGTAAGCGAATTATTAATAACTCGGATTACATGACGCATACTTATATTTTATTGTGATTAGCATTCCTTGCCGTCCGTCCATCCATCCGTCCGTCCGTACGTCCGTACATACGTAGGTAGGTTAATTAGGAAGCAAGAACACGAAAGGGGCAGAAATGTCGGGACGGGTGGCTTACACGCGCCAACATATGGAACATTGTCCATGGCCTGAGATCACGCCGCTTTAAGGCCCAGAAAACCACCACTTACCCCCTCAAGTCCGACGACAGTTTCCCGCAGCGCCAACCCAAGAGAATAGAGATCGCGTCTTCCGATATATGTGATGCGCGCAGCTACGTACGAACGCCGCATGAGCCACCAATGACACCTCGTAGTGCAAGCAGCGCACGAAAGGAGGCGTTGATGCCCTTTGTTAATGTTTCCGCTGCGATTTCGCACCCTCGCTCACGCACGAAAATGTCACGTGATCGCAGGATCTCTGAGAGGGGCGTCGTACTGTGGGGTTCGTAAATCGTAATGTTACGGCTTGCCCAGGAAATTTGTGCTTTCCTTGGGGTGGGTCTTGGCGCGATTGCAGTCTGCGGACCCGCGGTGGGCTGATCCCTCAACAAGCTGAGTCCGATTTGCCGGCTTTACCTTTACTTATGATCTGATTCACGCACATTTATTGTCTTTACTACTCGTTCGTGTGTTTATTTATTTTTTTGGCATATACCTTCTCTTTTTCTGTGCCAAGTTTTTTTTTCGGCAAGAACCACCTAACTAGCGGCATACCAGCGCAAATCGGGATACACGAACAAGCGTCTACCAAGGAGAGGCGAGCTATCGCTTGTGCTAGCGTCGACGTGAGAAACACGGAAACGTAGACAGGCTTAAATTTGAACCCCAGAAAGGACCTCATGTCGTTTCTTTTTCATACGCTGAGTATGGCACCTCAGAATGCTTATTTAGGCGTGGGAAACAATGCAAAGATCATAGTACGGTTTTGACATGCTGGAGCCGCGTTTCAATCGTTTATGACACAGTAAACCAGTCAATAATCATTTACTAATTAATCTTTTTGAGACAAGTAACATTTCATTTCTTTTGTACTAATGTACTACCCACGGCCAGACATCGAGGTGATCAAATTATTCCGAATTTCCTTGATGAGGAATCCAGGGAAAACACGGGGAACGCGGGAGATGGAAATTCAAGACAATGAGCAAGACGAGAACAAGGTGAAAGCTGGAGTCCAGCTCTCACGTTGTTGTCGTGTTGCTCATGGTCTTGATGAGGAATGGCGTTCGTACTTTGTTAGGTCAAAGCAATGTCATATGCTAAAAAAAAGAAAAGAAAAGAAACTAAACATTGCTTTCGAGCTGGACGACATGCACAACCGTTATACCTAATTTAGACATCGTATCTACACAACTGAAAATGGCCCAAAAACGTGGAGTTTGTAAGGATCATTTTCTCGCTCCGTTCTCATTCCGTCTTTTGCCGTTGGCTCGAACGTGGCCGTTCCGCTCTCGGAGAGATAGCTCGTAAGGACCATGGAAGGGGACAACAAAATGGATCGTTGCAAAATCGCGCCCCTACAAGCGTCCCTACTTAGGCGTACGGTGCACAGGTACACCTACTGGGATTTCATTGGTTCACGTTAGCGGCATATTACTTATATAGTCGAACGCGGATATATCGAGTCCACGTATAACGAATTATTGTGTACATCGAACAGCTGTAAATGTATATCGAATTACCTACTACGTTGAACTTTTTTGTGATCCTCTTCTGATTCGATATATCCGGGTTCGACGGTATAGCTGTAAAGCAGTCAATCGTCTCAAATAAAGATAAGCAACAGTATTGCTCCGGGAATGCCAGAATGGAAAAATGTACATTCAACAGCCGTCGCTCTTAGCTACGAGCGCGACAGTTTCGAATTGTGCATGCTTCACGGACATATGGGAGTACTATACGGGAAAGCAGCCGCTGTATGGAGAACGCGTGTACCTGTGTACCTGCTTTGCGGGGTAGGATGCGCTGTCCCCTTTTGAAAGCCCCCCCCCCCCTGTTTTTTTGGGGGGGATATTATTACACTTCTCAAGCACAGTGGTAGCTAAACGTTGTGCTGTAAAGCACGAGGTTGTGGGTTTGTTTCCCGGGAGCTGCGGCCACATGACGATAAGGGCGGAATGAAAAAATGTCACAGTTTCGCCCTAAGGGCGAAGCAATGAATGCGATAGCAACACAGCAATGTCATACGAAGTAAGGTGAGCGGCCTTGGTAGCAATATGAATTGTAGTAAACATGAGCTGATGAAGTAAGCAGGTGTGCTGCGGCGTAAGTAGACCGACATGGAGAGACTCGATGACCACGAGAAGGCGCGTGTGAAACGGCGGTGTTGATGAGAAGCGCTTACCGTGGGCAGCGCGTGCGAAGGGACACACCTGTAGTGCTGCACTGCCGATCTGGGCAGCATTGCATGTGTAGCGTGCGTTGGAAAATGTGGCCCGACTATTACTAACTGAATGAACAAGCGTGGTGTGAGCGCGCACAAGCAAACATAAGTGGATCACACTGAATTACCGCAGACGACTGTCAAAACGCTGGCAGCAAGCGCAGATACGTCGCAGCGGGCGAAGGTACGTGCGGTCTATCGCTTCAACGGAAACTGAGCGGCGAATGCAGGGCGCATAAAGGTCAGAGCCGTGTGGAGATAAGAGACGGTGCGGTCGAACGAACGACGAGCGCGGTTGTTGGCAGCGTAGAAGTGCCCCCCCCCCCCCCCCCCGCTCCCTCCGGCGCTGGCTTCCCGCTTCCTTGCTTGCGCGTGGGAGAGATAAGAGACTGTGCGGACGAGCGACGAGCGCGGTTGTTGGCAGAGAAGTGCCCCCCCCCCCCCCCCCCCCTGCTCCCTCCGGCGCTGGCTTTCCGCTTCCTTGCTTGCGCGTGGGAGATTGAGTGCGTTCGCTCTCCGTGATAGCGCGCGTCCCCGCACGCTTCCGCTGGGGCATACGGCGCGCGGCGAAGATTTTATCTATACGGAACCTCACGGCGACGGCGACGCCGACGGCAGAAATCCGGTTGAAGTGTCCATATAATTGCTATCGCAATAAAAAAAAGGCTCGTGAGCAACTTTTGGGGTGCATCGTTAAGGAAGCCCAAGGGGTAGAAATTACTCCGGCACCCGACCGTACGGCGTCCTACCTAACCTACAGCGTTTGTTCAGCCCGTCAAAACCACTAATTTATTTTAATTATACGACTCCACGAGGTGGCGCCGAGGCGGAGGGACGCTAGGTGGCGCAACCCACCATCCCGTTTCAAAGGGGCCGCTCATAGCATCCATCCATCCATCCAGCAAAGAAGAAGCGCCGACGGCCTAGCCTCGCTAGCTAGCCTCCCAGCAGGGCTCAACTCTAGTCGGACGCAGCGTCCAGCAGGCTTGCCGTGCTAGCCTCTCAGCCGGTTCCAACTCTACTGAAGGGGGAACGCGGCATAACAGAAGGTCGACTGGTGCAAGAGAAGAGAGATAGCGGGGGCTCAGCCGGCCGGGAGGAAGGAGGGGCTGTGCATTCAAATAGACGACGAAGCTCGAGCCAATGCTGATGATGATAGTTTTTTTCTACACGCGGACACGATCCTGGGGAATCTAGCCCTGAACAGCTTCGCTGTAAAAACATGCACCACTATGTTTAGTACTCCTTTGCACGTACACGTTTCCGTTCACAATGCATCCATGACCACTCGCAAGACGTCGCAAAAGCCTGCAAGCCATGGCTGCGTCCACATCAGGTGTACCATGAGGCCTTGATAACTTGCGTTTTCTTCGAAGCAGGATGTGTAAGTAATGAACCAGTGTTGTATGGAACGGCGTTCCTGCAACTAGTTACTTTTGGGAAGAACGGAGGAACGCCACCGTTCCGTTAAGGGTGAGTGGAACTGCAACGGTAACTCGTTAGGTTTGCGAAGGAACGGCAGAGGGAACGGTGTTCCTTCTCTAAATGTTCCACGGCACTGAACAGACGCACGCACGTACGCAGCACATTATGCAGGGCGGATGGGCGACCGCGTGAGGCGCAAAGAACTACCGCTTGCCTGTCACGAGATTATGGTGCATTTTTTTTCGTTAGTGTTTTTTTTTTCTCAAAAGAAAGCGCGAGCTCGTTGTAGCCAGTTGCTTAATCCCAAGATTTAATGAATCCCAGACAGTTTTATGCGAGACCAAGCGACCATCAACATAAAGACAGAGCTGGCTGCGGTGACCAAACCAGCCAGCGAAGATGTTGCCACCTCGTCCGCTCCCGATGAATTCTTCTCGTTCGAGAACCAAACCCTTCCAGCCGAGGCACAGGACGAGCTGTCTCGGTACCTGCTGGTACCAGTCGACTACCCGCTGTCACAGATTAAGAACTTCGAGGCACTGAACCTGTTTCCTCAAGTACAACATTGCAGTACCGTCAAGCGCTTCGGTGGAACAGCGCTCTTCAACATTGCCAACGAAGTTCTGACGAAAAAACGGGTTCCTCTGTCGGACACCAACATCGAAATGCAACTCTTGTTAAGTTTAAACATGGGACTTTACTAAGTTGCGAATAAGTATTCTGGACATTTTTTTCCCACTCACACTGCAATATTGAATCTGCATTGATTAAACGCCTATGTATTTTTCTTTTCGATGCGGTTTCATGTGCAAGAAATTTAATTATATTGGTGCATGTGAGTAACTTTCTATTTGCACATCTGCAGTATCCTGACTGCGCACTTAAAGACCGAAGTGGAAAGTGCCATGTGTTGCACTTGTAATAGACGAGCACCATAGTTGCAGTTAGACATGTCCGGGGTATGTCCGGTGCTCCCCGAAAAAATTCGTCTAGGTGCGTTTCTTTGGATTCTTTTTATCTCCAGATAATCTGCTGCTGGCGATGTTCAAATTCGTATAAGATACGTAGTTCGATGTGAGTTCTAAATTGCTCGCTTTATTTTGCCTCAGGATTATCCGGCAATATATTTTAATTAAATAAAATGAAATGTAACGTTAATGTAACGACACGTTCCAATGTTCGAAGTGTAACTGGGACGCGTTCCTTTCGCATGAAAGGAAGTTGTAACGGGAACTCGTTCCAAGATTAGGAAGGAACGAAGAACGAGCTTTCGTTCCTGTTTTAGAGGAACGTGTTCCTGTTTTAGAGGAACTGCAATGAACACATCGTGTCTTCTTTTCATAGCACATTAATTGAAACGATTCGTAAAAACTGCGCTTAACGCGGAAGCCAACAAATGTGTTGGATGTGCTCCAACTTGGTTTCCTAGCGTCACTCTTAACGCTGAACCGTATACGAAAGACGGATCACGCTTAAATGAATGGCGCTTCTGTAGTTCTCAGCCCGTTTTATATTGCATTTTGTTTCCCCTTTTTCGTTTGCACTGTCTTTTCCCTTGAGCCTCCGTTTCATTTTTCTGTCTCCCAATGGGCACGCATAAAGGCCCATTCACTCTAAGGCGACACGACACCGATTTTGGTCTGCCGACTGTTGACGACGGCAGTTTCCAGGACGGAAAACGCTGTGGCCAACGGTTTCAAGGAAGAAAAACGCTTTCGGCAACAGTCGGCAGGACCAAAATCGGTGTCGTGTCGCCCTAGTGTGAATGGGCCTTAAGGCGCTGAGTCGTGCTCCCTAAAGGACTGCAGAAAATAGCGCCTCTTCCTCTTCCCAACCAACTACTCTCGCTCTCTCTCTCTCTCGCCAATGCTCACACAGCGACACGAACTCGATGCGATCCTTGTCGGTTGCGGCGCCGCCTAGCGTTAAACGCTGTGATTGCCGGACGGGGCGGAGACTGCCCTGGTCGCGGCTAAGTTCACGCTCTCGATCGCGCAGTCGGCCGATTGAAATTCGTGCGCGACTGACTGCGGCCCACGACCAGTATACTATACCGGACCGATATGAGCGTAAGGCGCGATACGACCACGCGATATGAACTTGGCGCTCCGGCGGCTCAGAAAAATGGCACTTACAGGAGACGTGGTATAGAAGCTCTCGTCAATCGACATTTACCGTATGCACTCGTGTAAGACGCGGACCCCTCACTGTAGAGGTAAAAATTTAAAGAAATCGTCCTCTATGAGTAAGCAAGTAACGCTCACGCAACAGTTTTGATGGTGAGCGGGTCACCGTCGTCATCGTGTCAAGAAAAAATTTGCCGCCCAAACGCTCCGTACAGATGGTTATAACCAGCGAAGCTGAAACTTGCGGCCCCAGTGTTTATGACTGGGTTAATCCCGACGGTTAATAAAGTATTTCTTCAATTATTGGTTACGTCTTTGTGCTTCTTAATGAGGTTACAGACACGTTCGGCTACGACGGAGAGAACGACGTCACTGATGGTATGCCCGTACGTAGTCCGCCGTTGTCGCTTGCGTTCGATGTCTCGAGGATTGCTCGGCGGCGTGATTAGCAGCATTCGCCCGCCCATTGCTGCTTGCGATTCTTCGAAATTAAATTGCTTCAAAATTAAATGTGTCCGTTACGTAAGACATTGAATGGCTCATACCCCCCTTAAGCAATAGATCATACCCTCAGTAAACGCGGCCTCCCCATTACGACGACAGAAGAGAAGTGAAATTCTGCGCTGGAACGATAGGCGGAAACGGAGTCAGCTGTGGAAGAAGACGACGACGAGGAACTCTGGAGCAGTGGCACGAGCGCATGCCGAGCACGAGCACGGGCGCAACCCGAGGGGCGCCAACGCAGCCAGCTGCGGGAGAAGACGACGACGCTGGAGCCAATGCTGATGATGACAGTTTTCTGTACAGAGGCGACGCAGAGACGCCTTTTCGTTTCGTCTAGCTATATAATGCTTGGCGTTAATAGAGGTAATTCAGGCACTCAAACCTTAAGGGGGTACGAGCCATTCATTGTCTTACGTGACGGACACATTTAATAACAGAGGTCATACGCGAATGTATGTGCGGACCTATCGTCACAGTGGCTGTCAATCAAGACAATCAGAAGTGGTGATCACTAGATTGCGCTGCCGTGTCCCACCCCACCCCTTAAATCGACATTTACACAGGACTGGTCTGGCGATATCACCCCTGTGTCAATTCTGCCAGGAAACAGAATCCCTTAGATCACTATATTTTGATATGTCGCCGCTATACAGTATTAAGAAAAAGGCTTCTAGAAATTCCACTGGCTAAATTTGGGCTAATATTAACATCAGAAATAATTCTAACGTTCGGTGCGTCAGTTCTGGGCTTCAGCCACACGGATGTCTTTGATGCCGTTTGTGCTTTCATGCAATCAACTAAGCGAATAAATTTCTAAATGTTTACGTTTATATTGATATCTTTTCTCTTCTTTTTCTAAATTTTCTTTCTTTTTTTATTTGCTTATGTAAATCTTTAAAAAGATTACTTAAAAGTTCAGACAGCGAATTCTTGGCCAATTCCCCAGTGTGGGTACGAGCCAAAATGTGAGGCCATCATCATCATCATCATCATCATCTCAAGCTGTCGGCTGAGCTGGCCAGCGCTGCAGTTGTCTTTTGTAAATATACGTTGTAAATAGCCTCCAGTGCTTATTCCTTTCTTCGCGTAACATTTTGGTGGAGAGTGCCGTTCCCCGTCCACGCCGACGGAGCTCCGCAGCGGCCGCAACGCTGCTATCCGCCACGGCTCCCGGTGATGGCACCTCGTCTGCTTCTACTCCTACGACTCTGACAACAACGTACGCCACGGTTACCAATCCCCGCTATCCAGTGGACGAACCACCCGCCGACCCTGACACTGATGCCGACGTTTGCGTTTTCTCCATTTCTCAGCTGCTACACGTCGCCGACGAGCAACGCCGTGGTGCAACCTTGCGTGCCATCATTGATCGCTTGGGATTATTCGCGTTCTGATTCGTCCCTTCACTTATTTGTTCTCCGGGATGGTGTATTATACCGCCACAACGTACGCCCCTACGGTCCTGCCTTACTTCGCGTCATTCTTAAGCACATCCGGTCAGCTGTTCTCCAAGAACTTCACGACTTACCAACGGCAGGTCACCTACGACCGGATTCGCCAACGCTTCTTTCGGCCAGGCCTTGCCCGCTCCGTCCGGCAATACATTACGGCGTGTGAGAAATTCCAGCGCCGAAAAACACCATCGACGCTCCCGGCCGGGTGCCTTCAATCGCTCGACATTCCTTCGGAGCCGTTCTTTCGCGTTGGCTTTGACTTACTTGGCCCTTTCCCTCTATCAACGTCTGGCAACAAGTACGTCGCTGTGGCGACAGATTACGTCCACGCGCTATGCCATCACCAGAGTGCTTCCAACAAGCTGCGCCAAAGATGTCGCCGATTTTCTTTGACACGACGTGATTCTGCAGCATGGAGCTCTACACCAACTGCTCATTGACCCTGGTCGGACATTCTTTTATTGCGATAGCAATTATATGGACACTTAAACTGGCTTTTCTGCCGTCGGCGTCGCCGTCGCCGTCGCCGTGAGGTTCCGTATAGATAACATCATCGCCGCGCGCCGTATGCCCGATCGGTAGCGTGCGGGGGACGCGCGCTATCACGGAGAGCGAACGCACGGCGGAAAGCAAACGCGACCGGCGCGCGTGGGGGCATGGGAGGGAGGGAGGGAGGTGGGGTGACGCTGCGCTCCGGCACCAAAGGCCTATCTTGCAACCGGGCGCAAGGGGAGCTTCCCACTCAATCTCCCATGCGTAAGCAAGGAAGCGGGACGGCAGCGCCGGAGGGAGCGGGGGGGGGGGGGGGGGGGCGCACTTGCTACTCTGCCAACAACCGCGCTTCGTCGCTCGCCGGCCGCACTGTCTCTTATCTCCACATGGCTCTGACCTTTTCTATGCGCTATGCATTCGCCGCTCAGTTTCCATTGAAGCGATAGACCGCACGTACCTTCGCCCGCTGCGACGTATCTGCGCTTGCTGCCAGCGTTTTGACAGTCGTTGTCTGCGGTCATTCAGTGTGATCCACTTATGTTTGCTTGTGCGAGCTCACACCACGCTTGTTCATTCAGTTAGTAATAGTCGGGCCACATTTTCCAACGCACGCTACTCATGCAATGCTGCCCTGATCGGCAGTGCTGCGCTACAGGTGTGTCCCTTCGCACGCGCTGCCCACGGGAAGCGCTTCTCATCAACACCACCGTTTCACACGCGCCTTCTCGTGGTCATCGAGTCTCTCTTCATGTCGGTCTACTTACGCCGCAGCACACCTGCTTACTTAATCAGCTCATGTTTACTACAATTCATATTGCTACCAAAGCCGCTCACCTTACTTCGTGTCACATTGCTGTGTTGCTATCGCATTCATTGCTTCGCCCTTAGGGCGAAACTGTGACATTTTTTGATGTCACTGAGCTATCAGTCATGTTAGTCATACATTCGTACCCTCCCATGTCAATTTAGGTATATTCCAAGTGAACGAGACGCCAGTTTTCGACAGGTTTTCGATAGGGTTTTAGCGTGACACCGCCACCCCTACCACCACCACCGAAACTTGTGAGGCAATACAAGCTTCGCTCGAAAAACCAAGCTTACAACGATTCCCTTATAGTCGGCTTCAATTTTAAACACATATGCATTGCTGGGAAGATATTTTTTCAGGGGCAACAAAGCCGTTTTTTATCAAAATATGAAGGCCCAGAGATCTTTTTAAAAATTATTATAATAATTGTTTGCTGTTGCGCCGAGGCGCACGCGTGTCCGAAACGCATTAGGTAGCGCAAGTCCCAGTTTGACCTTGGCTCAGCTTGAAAGTCAGATTTACGGAACCGGGCGTTTTCTAGGTTCCCACCTGGACTAATAGAGCTATTATATTATTAATAGAGCTGTAAGGCTCTCGCTCGCCGTGCGCCTGTGCGCATGCGTTGCGACAACACCTGATCGCCGCGCGAATGCGGCTTTCTACGCGCCGAAATATACAGGGCACCAATCTTCGGCGATTCTGGCGTCACCGGCTGAACGAATCCTACATCGCCTGCTGCTGCCTGACACGCTGGAAACGCCAGACTATAAATGGCTCTAAAGGCTGATTCACACTATAGGCCGACACGGCGCCGATTTTGGTCTGCCGACTGTTGGGGACAGCATTTTCCTTCCTTTAAACCATTGGCCACAACATTTACCGCCCTGCAAACTGCTCGCGTCATCAGTCGGCAGACCAGAGTCGTTCTCATGTCGGCATAGTGTGAATCAGCCGTCAGAGATTCGTAACGGCGACATGCCGCCGGGTCGAAAGACAGATGTCGATGGTGAAGAGAACAAACGCAAGCCCGTCGAGGGCGCGCCTGTTCGGTGGGCCAGTGATTGTGCCGACGCGCGTTAAGCAGCATGCCAAGCCAAGCCAAGCTCGCGAGGCCTGTCTTGCCCAAATTCGGTGCTCGTATCCTGCCCGCAAGGAGCCGCAGTACGTCGAGCAGCGTTTGGAGCCCTAGTGGAAGAGGGTGGCCCAACAGATGCGTGACACCCGATACTCCTGAAGAATACAGCGTGCGTCACCTACGTTTTGTTGGACGGCCAAGGATACTCATTGGACATCATAGTAATTTGGTGTGAAATACGATACGGTTAAGATACGAATTAGGTGAAGAATAAACACGAAGAAGAGTCAGAACAGAGACATATATAATTAACATTTAGTAAGTATATAATTTGAACAACCACGTACGTCGACCATGTCTTCTTTAGCAAGGACACTTGACTTTCCTTTACTTTCCAGTTAGCCCAGTATTTACATTACCACACCAAATTTATGAAGACTGCTCGTTCGTCTCTGTTTCACAGCTAAGGGCCCGCGCACTGTGCGTTTGTGGTAGGAGCTTGTTCGCAATTCTTAGATCCATACAGTTAAGGACTGCATTTTCATAGTTATTGTAGGCCCATGCATTGCTCTTGGAGCCGAAGCTGTAGTACGTTGCTGAATGCAGCCTATATTACGCAACCATGAATGCTGTTCTGGTTCTTTCTTTGACTGCCATTGAAATATTTCGCGAAGATAATAATTAAACTATAATACAAAAGCAGCAGTGATAATAATTTCGATCTGTGTGCAGGCCTTTTAAACTTACGCTTTATACAGCACACCACAAGTGTGGCGGCGACCACAGGCCCGTTCAGCTGCCCGGCGTATACAGTTACATTTGCAGGCTAGTGCCGCCAGTACATTAACTGTATTTTATAAGGTCATATGAGAGGCTCCAGCAACAGTCACCAACGCCGCACGCATTTTGAGCTAACGCGGGCAAAACGCCGATGGCGTCGACAACAGTTCTGCGTGTTGTTGCTACCAAAGCCGCTCACCTTACTTCGTATGACATTGCTGTGATGCTATCGCATTCATTGCTTCGCCCTTAGGGCGAAACTGTGACATTTTTATAATGTCATTGCCGACAGGGAGACGCGCGAGGACGCCGACTAGACCGCCCGAGCAAATATCGGCTCCTGCTTTCGAGAATGTTTCCGGTCAGTTTCTTGTCTATTTGTGAGCGAATTTTTGTGCCACTCAACGCATAAAGTCACAAGGATTTCATCGCGACCAAGTTTTTCACGGTGGGTGGACTTTTCGACCTCTTTTTCAAGACTTTTTTGCCTACCGCGCTAGGCCTAGCTACCCATCGGCGGAGCGGCCGCCGGCCATTCCCGCAAAGGTTTTCCCGCACTCTACGCCGAAGATGTCTATGCAAATCTCCGTCGATGGAGAGGATATCACTCCCGATGATCTTCAAGACTCTGGGTGGTCCGTGGTCCCCGCTAAACGCAAACTTCGTACGACGCATACCCCCACGAATGAGACGCAAGCAAGCGTCTCGATGCCCCGCAACGCGGAGTCGTCTCATCGCTCCCGAGCTGCATTGAAGAGGCGCGTTATTGCTGCTTCGAGACTTCCTCAGCTCCCAAAAGACCACCATCGAATCATCGTGAGACCTAGAAATGGCCTCGACATGAGAAATGTGAGTCAAATCATGTTTCCCCAGTCACTCGCAATGCTCAGTGAAGAAGACGTCGAGAAGATGCGCTCAGTGAAGAAGACGTCGCAGAAGACGTGGTTTGCCCGAACATGATGCAGAACATCGCAGTTATCGGTACCCCGGCGGAGAAGAACGCCAGGGCATACTCCAAGATCAACACTATTACTATCGGTAAGGCCAGTTTTGAAGTTAGAGCCTACCGAGCGGCCCCCGACAACACATGCAAAGGTGTCATCAGGGGTATAGACTTGGACATTGGTCAAGAACAGCTTTATTCACTTATCGTGCACCAAAGGAACCCTACTGTACTACAGGTCAAGAGAATCAAGAATTCCACCACGGTGATAGTCCTCTTTGACGGACTAAAAGTTCCTAATTACATCATGTGTGGCACAAGCTTGGTGCGTTGCAACCTGTTTCGCAGACAGACGGATGTCTGTTATGCCTGTGGAAAGCTCGGTCATCGAGTCGATGTTTGTCCCAACCCAGAAGAGGCGGTCTGTAGAGGCTGCGGTATTCAATCTCCTACGGAGGGTCACGTCTGCACCCCGGAATGCAAGTTGTGCGGGGGTCCACATCCCACGGCAGACAAGACGTGTAAACAACGTTTTCAAGTGCCTTACATAGTCCGAAGAAGAAGAAGAGAGCGGCTGATGCAATATACGTCGGCCTTTGCGGAAGACATCGACGACGACATAAACTTCACAGATGGCGGCGGAGACTTCACGCCGCTACCAGCCGGCGCAGGTGGACGCGATACCGCTGCGGGCACCAGCAGCTGGCGCTCGCCTGACGTCAGCCAACAGCTACGCCCATCACGAGGGCGCTCCCGTTCCAGGGGCGGAGCGGGTGACCGTTCGGTATCCAGAGGCCGTTCGAGATCCAGGGGCCGTTCCCGCTCCAGGGTACCTGCCAGTCCGCATCGCTATGCAGCAAGGAAATCAGCACCAGACCTGGGCATCCAAGGTTAAGAGCCTACACCCACAGGTAAAGGGGGCACTCATCCAGAGCAACATACGGATATTTTTGTACAGATGCAGAGAGAAAATGCTAGCCTTAGAGCAATTGTTGAGCAACTTAGAGCTGAAATAGCCAACTTAAGGAAATCCCACCCGGTTCCATCACCGTCTCCTTCTATCACGCATCCCAGTACAGTAGCCGCATCGGCTACGATCCTCGATGAGGTCCCTATGGACGTCCAGCCAGGGGCAAAACCCACAAAAAGGAGAGCGCTAGCAAACCCAGCCAAGGACGAGGATGCAGATTTCAAAACGCAGGTCAAGGATACCTTAGCCGAGATCAAAAATGCACTAAAGGCAGTGGTCCAGTCGATAGCGGCATTGGACAGCAGAATCACAAAGATTGAAGCTGACCAAATTAAAGTTGTACACTCAGCCGAGGTCAAAGTAAATCCTAAGGTCACGATCGCACAGACGCTGCCATCCCGTAGCAATTCGCAGGAGAAACCTCCAGCGATACTCAACAATGGCGGGACACCATAACAATTTCGTAATTTGGCAATGGAACTGTTGGGGCTTCCAGTCAAAAAGGGCAGCCCTACAGCAGTACATCAAATCCCAGTCAATCCGACCACAAGTTATTATGCTACAGGAGACGCTGACGGAAATGGTGAGCCTGTCGGGCTACACACCCCACATCACGAAAAGTCCAGATGGCAGAGGTATCTGCACGTTGGTGTCGTAACCAGTACACTTCAATCACGCACAATCTACACATGAGACACAGCAAGATTGAACACTCTCTGATAGAGATCATACCAGGCAGCAAGCTAAGAAACAGCATCTTCATACTCCACATATATAGCTCTCCAAAAGGTAGGCACCATCGCTTCACCACGTTGTTATCGAAAGCTATTACGATCGCTAGCAATGCGGGCGCACCCATAGTGATAGCGGGGGATTTCAACGCACCCCATCACGCTTGGGGCTACCCTCGCACCACTGCCAAAGGAGCCGAGCTCTGGCAAGCGGCCTCTGATCTACACCTCACTCTGGTAACGGACCCCGCGTTTCCTACCCGCACTGGAAGTTCTTGCTCTAGGGATACCACCCCAGACCTCACCTTTGTTGCAACCACGGGAGAGGTCTCGTGGTCTAACTTGGCCGAGGACTTGGGGAGCGTACCACTATATTCTAAGTACAACATTACAAATTCAGGGCAAACCCCCTAGAACTTTCAAGTTCACAGACTGGGACCTCTTTCGTAAGATCAGATCTAGGAACACACAAGAAGGCAATGACCCACCGGATTTCGCCAAGTGGCTATCTCAGCTTGGCGAAGACGTCAAGTCGGCCACCAAAACGATCAAGACTGATCTTAAGGTCAGTAAAATGGATAGCAGGCTTGCCCATCTTCTGGAGGCAAAAAGCGCCCTCGTTACCAGGTGGAAAGCACACCGCCTGAATCGCAGACTACGCAAGCGCATAGCGAGTCTTAATCGGGACATATCCGTACACTGTCAGACGCTGGAGAAACAGCATTGGGACGAAATTTGCAACACGGTTGATGGCCAAATGAGAGTGGGGGGGAAATGAAACCTCCTCAAACACCTGCTGCAGGAGACCAAATCCAGATCCACACAGACACGTCTGGTAGACAGAATACTACACTCGGAAAGAAAAGCGAAATCAGACGCGGAAATAATGGAGTCTTTAGCCCGAACATACCTACCTCTGGCTATAGCCCGACCTCCTTCTGGCTACCCGCAATACACGGGATCGCCAGCCCTCGAGATGGACAAGCCCTTCCATGAAGCAGAGGTCCGGAACGCATTAACCAATCTTAACGGGAAATCCGCCCCCGGCCCAGACGGCATCACGAACCAGACGCTACGTAATCTAGACGACGATTCTGTCACCATCCTCACCAAAGAAATCAATCGTATTTGGGAGTCGGGGGTTTTCCCCGAGCACTGGAAAATGGCGTCAGTCATTTTCATCCCCAAACCAGGCCGGAGTCCCAGTCTTAACAATTTGAGACCGATTTCTCTCACGTCTTGTATAGGCAAGGTCGCCGAGCACGTCATCAACGATCGCATATCAAAACACATTGAGGAAACAAACCTCTTCCCTATCAACATGATAGGTTTCAGACCACACCTACCGACTCAGGACGTCATGAAAATGTTGAAACATCATATTATAGATCAGGAGACAAAGGACGTTAGGGCCATTCTCGGCCTCGATCTAGAGAAGGCCTTTGACAGTGTTTCACACTCCCACATACTCGAATCCATCTCTCGCCTCAACCTAGGAACCAACTTTCACAATTTCAGCCAGCTCGTTCCTTAGGGATAGAAGAGCCACTATCAAGCTAGGGGACCTCATATCTGAGCCCTACGATCTGGGTTCCTTCGGCACTCCTCAGGGCTCAGTCGTCTCCCCGCTGCTGTTTAACATTGCCATGTGCGGGCTTGCTGCCGAGCTCTCAAGCCTGGACGGCATCAAGTACTCCCTTTACGCGGACGATATTACCATATGGAGTGTCGGTGGCTCGGAGGGCTGCGTGGAGAGCTCCCTTCAGGAGGCCGTCGACTGTGTTGAAGTGTACATCAAGGAAATGGGTCTCAAGCTCTCGCCGTCAAAGTCCGAACTTCTTTTATACCGGCCCACGAGAAGGGGTGCTAAACCCAAAAACTGGAAACCACTGGCCGACGTCGACATTAGGCTGCACACGGCTGCGGGGAAGCGAATCCCGGGGTGGATTTCATACGTGTTCTGGGCATGATCATCGAACCCAACGGACAGAACGGCCGTACGATCGACCATCTGACTTCCAAGGCGGAAGGGGTCATCCGATTAATCGTTATGATCTCCAACAATCGGGGTGGTCTTCGGGAGGGCAACCTCTATAGACTGTTCCATGCCTTTTTGATGAGCCACATAAACTATGTCGCATCCATGCACAAGTGGCAACGCCACGAGAGGACTAAATTAAACACTCTCACTCGAAAAAGCATCAAGAGAGTCCTAGGTCTTCCGATGCGCAGGAGCACAGGGAAACTGATGGAGCTTGGAATCCACAATACGCTTGAAGAAGTCATCGAGGCTCAGCAAACGGCACAGGTGTCCAGGCTTTCAATTACATCAGCAGGGAGAAAGATCCTGATTGACACGGGACACAACCCCCTCACGCTCGAAGTGCAAAACACACATCTCTCTGATCGCATGAGATCTTGCATCAAGGTCTCTCCCCTTCCACGAAGCATGCACCCACAATACAACGTGGGCAGGCGTGTCGCTCGAGCCTCCTCTCTTTTAGCCCACGCTCACGCCCACTCTCCGCTAGCATGCTTTGTCGATGCCGCCCAGTACGGCGCTTCCGCTGACTTTGCAGTAGTATCCACAGATACTAAGGGTCGGATTCCATCCTCAGCATCGGTTCGAACCTCTTCTTCTCACAAAGCAGAGCAGATGGCCATCGCACTCGCTCTCCTTGATCCGCAAAGAACTGATATTTACACTGAATCTACATCCGCTGCTAGGGCCTTTGCTTCCGGGACCGTCTGCAAGGAAGTCTTTAGAACTCTCGCTCACAAGGAACTCACACACCACACCATCGCTTGGTTCCCTGCTCATCTTGGCTCGAGAGTCGGGGGCCTTTCCAATGTCAACGAGCTAGCCCACTCCCAGGCGCGAGGTCTCACTTGCCGCGCCGGGACTTGCGCGGCTCAGGCGGAGGAACCAGCCCCCAGCCTTCATTTTAGGGACATTTTGACTACTTTCAACGAGGTCACGAAACACTATCAAATGGGCCGTAGGTCCTTCCCACTCCCACACGAAAAGTTGTCTCGGCCACAGGCAATCTCTCTTCGCATGCTTCAGACGGAGACATACCCCTGTCTCTCCATTTTACAGTCACTACTCAGACATTTCAGCACATTGTCCAGACTGTAACGATCGCAGTGATTTCAGACACATGCTCTGGAGGTGCCCCTCTTTACAGGAAAAGCATCATGACTTCTCTGAAGATGAATTTCATTCCATGATCAAGAGCCCGGTCCTACTACAACAACTCTAGGCTGTCCAGAAGGCCCACGACGCAGCGGTGAGGCTAGGCCTCCCCGTCCCTACGTGGGAGCGGCCCGCGATCCTCCCCCTATAAAACGGGGGCGGAATCCTTCAGGACCTCAATAAAGTTCTTTATTTATCTATCTATCTATCTATCTATTGCCGACATCCTGCAGTCCTGCTCCACCAGGCACAAGCTGACTACCTCTTACCATCCACAGACTAATGGTCTCACAGAGCGTCTGCGTCGAACCCTGACAGACGTGCTTGCAAAGTATGTCTCGTCCGACCATACTGATTGGGACCTTGCCCTGCCCTATGTCACGTTTGCATACAATTCTTCGCGTCACGACACTGCCGGTGATTCCGCGTTCTTTATGTTGTTCGGCCGAGAATCCACGTTACCACTGGACACATCTCTTCCATCCGCCGCAGCAGAGACCAGCGAATACGCACTTGACGCCATCACCAGGGCAGCCCAAGCACGCGAAGTGCCCACGCTCGCATCCTGAGCTCCCAAGAGAACCAACGGCATTTGTGCGATCGACAACACAGGGATTTCCACTTTTCGCTTGGATCTCTGGTACTCTTGTGGTCCCCGACTCGTCACGGTGGCCTGTCAGAAAATCTGGCAGATCCCACGCCCTGTGGGAATCGACGTTATGCGAAGCACTGTGCGGGGAGCCTACCATGTTAACGAAATGACCATGAGAGCACCAAGCCGCAGGCGACAGTTTCATGACCTACATGACACCCATGTCATGACATTCATGTCGTGAGACCTCAGAAGTCCCTTTAACGACGAATAAGAGACATTAAGGCGAAAACCTTAGTCATGTTCATCACTATGACTTCGACCATCCACCTTTATGCTTTTCCTTCACTTAGTACAACACCCGAACCCATCCCATTCTTTTTGAGTGTTAATGTTTTGTGCTGAGCCATTGTCATTTTTGCCGAGTCATGGCCATGACTATGACTTCTAACACCACCCTTTAGTGTTTCCTTGACTTAGTACCTACGTCCGAACCCATTTCAGTGGTTTTTGAGTGTTAATCTTTTTTCGCTGAGTCATTGTCATTTTTGCTGAGTCATGCTCATGACTACGATTTCGACCATCAACATTTAGCCTTTTTCTTAACTTAGTACCACATGCGAACCCATTGCATTAGTTTTTGAGTGTTAATCTTTTTCGCTGAGTCATGCTCCTGATTATGACTTCTACCATCATCCTTTAGTGTTTCCTTGACTTAGCACCCACGTACAAACCCATTTCAGTGGTTTTCAAGTGCTAATCTTTTTTCGCTGGGTCATTGTCATGACCTACATGACACGCATGTCATGAAATTTATATCATTACCTATCATTTATGTTCGTCATACACTGTTGTCATACTATGCCACTTTTGGTACCTACCAAGTTTCTGAAACAACCATGAGATCACCAAGACGTAGGCGGCTGCTTCATGACCTACATGACACGCATGTTCATGTCATGACCAATCATTTATGTTCGTCATACACTCTTGTCATACTATGCCACTTTTGGTACACACCAAGTTAACAAAACAACTATGCGGCATGAAAGCACAAAGACGTAGGCGGCTAGATAGATAGATAGATAGATAGATAGATAGATAGATAGATAGATAGATAGATAGATAGATAGATAGATAGATAGATAGATAGATAGATAGATAGATAGATAGATAG
Source organism: Dermacentor silvarum (assembly GCF_013339745.2). NCBI lineage: Eukaryota > Metazoa > Arthropoda > Arachnida > Ixodida > Ixodidae > Dermacentor > Dermacentor silvarum. Next base: position 104,594,313 of record NC_051158.1, on the reverse strand, counting down.
ATAGATAGATAGATAGATAGATAGATAGATAGATACTGCCAAGCGGCAAATGTTCGCCAAGAAATACTTCGCATTTAAAAACTCCTGTCTGGGTACACAGGTCCATATCGAGTGCTGCGTGCCGTGATTCCAAATACTTATGAAATCGCCCCATTCAGTACCAGTGCCTCATCTGCCCCGAATTTCACGGACGTTGTGCATGTCGCACGCCTGACACCGTATAACTGTCCCATTACCACCGATATTTAGACGCACCGGGCCGGTGCTTCTGCCACCGATGATAATGATACACGCATATTGTGTGTTTCTTGTGGACGATGCGCGTGGGCGCCCCGACGAAGAAGAAGAACTGCTCGTTGCTCTCGAGCTGTCGGCTGAACGGGCCAGCTCTGCAGTTGTATTTTGTAAATATACATTGTAAATAGTCTCCAGTGCTTATTGATTCGTTCGCGTAACAATATGCTCGCACTTTTGTTCAAAATTCTGTGTCACCTCGGTGTCATGCGCTAAACAGCTTCGCTGGCCATCTACCTTCACAGAGTGTAATGCAGCATGATTACACGTATGTACTCCTGTAAAACACGCACCCCTCACTTTAGAGGTAAGAAATGCGAAAGAAAAAGAAAACGTCACCGAAGATTAGGGTTAAGACTCGTAGCGTTCGGTATCAGTCGATATCGTCGCTAAGGTTTTGAAGTTGATGGATTACCTAATAGCATCGACGGCAGCGAGGACGACAGGCTTTGGGGGGTGTGCCGATAAGCTAAAGCACACTCCGGTGACCACGACGGCAGTGAAAAGGGCGTAAGTGATGGAGAGTGAAACGGAACCTTGATAAATAATCCTGAATCTTGAAAGAATGTGTATGTTTAGTGTGCATACCCGGTGCTTGCATTATTCTGCAGATATCAATCGCGACGCCCTCCGTGGTATTAGCTGGCAGTCGTACACCCGGCTCATGTGAGAACCACATCCTGCGAAGATGCCGAAAAAAAAATTTTCTTGCCTTATGTCGCTCGTAAAATAACGTTAAAATATAAAACCTTCGCACATGTATGCCACTCCGAGCAACACATACATCAAACACATCGACGCATCAATGAGACCATTCTCACGCCATCCGGTAGTCCTATAGAGGTCTGTTTTACCACTGCCCGAAATGTAACCCATGACTTTTCAAATGCTTCGCTGTATCAGAGCTTAGCACTATCATTCGTAATATGCGACGCATGTTTCTACATGCTGGGCCGACTCTGCCAACGCTGGCGTCTGACCGCGCGTTCCAACAGCCTGAAAAGGGGCTACGTTGCTGGCATGCTATTAACTCATCACCGCCGCCGACACTAATGCACAGGGGCACAATCGTGTCAGCTCTGATTGGCCCAGAAGCGCTGCTACGGCGTCTATGACTGACTCACAATGTCGCCATTACCAAATTTGACAGTATGGCGGAATTCGGCAATGTCCATAGAACAGCAGCCCAGGTCATACACGACAGCTTCGGGGCTTCGACGTAAGCTGCGCTGCTGGATGCTCTGTGATTGACATTAGATACAGAGAGAGAGAGAGAGAGAGAGAGAAAAAAAAAACTCTAATCATATAGGGGTTGGTTGGTAGTCCTTGCTACCACGCCACTGCAAGCTGCTATTAGCCTTCACTGCCACCGCACGAAATCCGTTTGCGGAACTGCTGTTAACAGCTTCGCAGTAGAAGTGCGCTTACTACATGATTAAATACGGTAGTAACATCATCCACTATTCGGCAGCCGGGCGGTAGCGACGGCGACTACTGTGGTTAGTGTCGGGGTTTTCGAAACGTTAAAGGCGGACACCACTCGGTTCCTAAGTACGGCCCTTCACTTTTTGTTATCTCTTTAGATGAAGCTCGCTCGAAAGGTCACGCGGGCGCATATAGCCCGAACGAGGGTCTGTAATCAACATCAAAGTCGGAGGCGCCGTATAATAAGAAGGCTCCAGCGGGCGAGACCGTGGCGTTTCACGGACGTGATTCCACGAGATTTCTGCGCCCGCAAAGCGCATGTCTCCAGGCATGGTAGCGCGGACAGTGTCACCGTTCTTGGCATCCATGGTTTCATCGCCATCAGCATCACCATTATCATCATCGCATATCGAGCGGCCAGTGGCGTTGCAATTTTGCGTGTATTCGCTGGCATCTTTCAAGCTCGGAAAAACACTTTTATATAGCCCGTATTGAGCAACAGAAAGCTGTATCGGCAGCTTTTCATGCTGCTCTACAATTCTCTCATTGACGCGTTTCATCTAATTATAATATTTGAGTAGTTGAATAATTAATTAGGCCAAATATGTAATTAGGCGTAATGCAAAACATAATCGGAGTATCGCCAAGTAACGGCAAACAATGTTACCTTGGTTCTTTCCAGCTACGTGACATTTGCTTTTTATTAAATCTTGGTGCATGATAGTTGGAGGGTGTGAGGAAAATCAATGGGCCGTCACATAATCTTTACACGTGCGCCATACGTAAGCTCCAGCAATCCTGTGCACAATAATTACAGGTATTGGGACTGCAATGTTACGACAAAAAATAGTGCTCTTGAGCGCACATCTGTTGTGCGCGATGAAATAATGTGTCACGATATAAAACCTGTACATGTAACGTCCACTCATGGGTCCTCATAATGGAACACACCTAGATACTACTGAATATTCACGAAGTCATCAAAATGACGTCTCGCGTCTACAGAGGTTTACATGAAGGCCACTGGAAGCGCTGATGAGTTCCACACTGATTGATAAGATAAACACATCGATTCAGAAGCTTACATAAAGGCCACTGGAAACACTGGTCAGGTAAACATTGATCGATAAGATAAACAACGATTCAGAACCTTACATGAAGGGCACTGGAAACACTGATAAGTTTAACATTCATTGATAAGATAATGATTCATAAACTTACATGAAGGCCGCTGGAAGCACCGATCTGATAAAGATTAATTGCTAAGATAAGCACCGATTCGCCAGCTGCCACGGCACCCTTCGGACGGTTCATGGCCACTTTGTTAATGAACTGCGGGCTTTTAAATTTTACGATGCACACTTCAGAGATCTCGCCAGAGTGCGCAGAGTGAACCTACTCGGTTCCTTTCGAGGCTTAGGGGGAGCCTTACCTCAGGAGTTCCAATCTAAATGCATAAGAAATGGTATTACTCGGCATGCACTGCACTGAATTTGACCGGGCTTGTTCCATTTGAGAGAAAAAAAATTAAAAACCTATCGATTGAGTGAAGTAGATGTTTAGTTTAGGGCTGCATTGTTCATTCTTATTATTACTGAGAACCGCAAAATTCCGTTGAACTGAAGCGTCAAGTTCGCAGCTGTTTGCTCAAGCATAAAAAAAATGTCACAGTTTCGCCCTAAGGGCGAAGCAATCAATGCGATAGCAACACAGCAATGTCATACGAAGTAAGGTGAGCGGCTTTGGTAGCAACAACACGCAGAACTGTTGTCGACGCCATCGGCGTTTTGCCCGCGTTAGCTCAAAATGCGTGCGGCGTTGGTGACTGTTGCTGGAGCCTCTGATATAAATAGGCACTTGGTGCCGCAGCTAAACGTCGCCTCCCTTCCCTCCCCCTCCCCCACGGCCTCTCGCGCGTCCGAAGAAGGCGCGTTTGCTCTACATATATGGTGATTGTAAAGGAGAAAAGAGACGCCTACTTCTGCAGCCCTTAAGCGAGCACGGCGCAGAACGCGCGTTTGTTCTCCGCCGTGCGTTCACTCCCCGTGAAAGACGCACCCCTCGCGCCCTTTCACTCGCACATACAGCGTTCGGCGCGCGGCGACGATTTCATCTCCAAATGACGTCATACGGAACCTCACGGCGACGGCGACGGCGACGCCGACGGCAGAAATCTGCTTTTGAGTGTCCATATAATTGCTATCGCAATAATAAAACAAAACCCAGCCCTGTATAAACTACACCTATCGAGACGTGTAAAGCGGAATAAAGTGATGTATTATATACGCAACTCCGCAATATACGTTTGATTTGTGACGAGGGTTCTGAAAAACCATCGTCAACATTGTATCAATTCCGCACAAAAGCTATAGACTGGCATATCGCAAAAAAGAAAGAAAAAAAAATCAGTTTGACGAAACACTGACAAAGAAAGGAAGGTTTATCGTGGCGCTTTAACCCCTCGGGCGGTGTTCTAACTATACGCATTCGCGACATGTTCGCACAGCGCAGCACGCAAGGCAACTCCTGCTGTGCAGGAGGAACAGCGCCCCTGGCAGCTACCAGGTGTCTCACAACGGTGGAGTGACGAGCAGCTCCGCCAGGTGGCGTTGCAGACATCGCAATTCGATGGTGCGCGAGTTGAGACCGACAGGAAACCGTCGGCTTTACTCAGCGCTCGGCGAAAATGTTGGATAACGCTAGCTAGATGTTTACTTGCTCGGACCAGAGCATACGCACAATGCTCAGCAGGAACGTTAGCGCGCTTATGTGTGAGCACAATGCTCGTGCCAGCAGCTGGGAAAGCAGAACGCTGACCTTAAGCCACCGCCGAGGCTATTGAGCGTATAGCGTTAACGGGTCCGCCGCGCTTCGTCGTTTTTGCAGACAAACGGACTCCCCCGTCTGTGCACGCCCTGGAACCCCCCGCGCGCGAGCCACGCATGCGCAGTCGGTGCCGCAGTACGGGAACTGGTGACATAAAGGCAGGGGACACACAGTAAGAGAAGATGTAATTTCTTATGTGATAATAAATTCAGAACGATGTCTGTGGTTTGAGACCGCAACAATGGTGTCAAGGGCCAATCATAAGTGCTCATTAAAAGTAAAATAGCGTTTTAAATGGAACATCCATCCATCAGTCCGTCCGTCCATCCATCCGTCCATCCGTCCTTCCGTACAAGATTATCCATCCATCCACCCTCTTGTCTACGTGTCCGCTAACCCGGAACGCCTGTCCTAGGCGTCAAATTCCGCCCATAATGTCGGATTCTGTATTTGAGGCGTGTTCAACCAATCATAGAGGCCGCAGCAGCCCTGTGGACTAGTCAGGACTGGCAAGATGGCGAATTTGACGACCTGACGGAATTCGGCAACGCCCAGAATACCCCACCCGCGGCCCTCTGTAAATGAAAATGCAAATGGTCGCAGGCTAAAACTTCCGGATATATTTTTCTAAGACTACTTCAGCCGCCCCTTTTGTGTCCACGGCAACCTGCAGAGACGCTGCACAGTGACAGCATTAGATGGAATCCGCCGTATACGCCACACATGCCCGTTCGCCTGCAAATTGGTAATGGACCCGACGTCCGGCTTTTGGCACGCCGACGCTGCCCCTTAGAGGGCGCCGTATACATACCGTACGTTTTTCTACTCGGCCAGTCGCCGTCGCGCTCCGATATCGCACTCGTAACGCTCCGTGGGTGCCCATTACTCGTCGAGGCCAGCTGTTACGTGCAGCCGCCCCGAACCGACGAAGCGCCCGCGCTAACGCTTTCGATTACAGGGGGCGCCACAAGACACAAACGAGCGTACATGCAGGAAGAGGGAGGACCACTACTTTCCGCCCAAAAGAGCAGCGGCGAATCGCTTTCACAGCGGTGCGTGGCGGCTTGCTTGTGTATGAATGCCACGACACAATTTCTTTCTTTCTTTCTTTCTTTCTTTCTTTCTTTCTTTCTTTCTTTCTTTCTTTCTTGTTTGCTTGCTTGCTTGTTTGCTTGCTTGCTTGCTTGCTTGCTTGCTTGCTTGCTTGCTTGCTTTATGCTTACTTGCCTTCGTTTCGGCTAGGGGAGCGTAGTGAGCCACCCTTTCCAAATCGTGTTCGGATCTACCCATCCCACGCGGGAAATCACGACACAGATCGACCGGCGGGTCAAAGCCTTCGACGTTGCTGGCAGAGACGAATCGGTGAGTGTTCAATGAAAACAAGAGAAGCCAGGACACATGTATGCAAGAGAAATAAAAAAATAAAGAAAGAAAGAAAGAAACTAACATGGAGAAGCTAACATCATGCCATTCTTAAGGAGTATTACGCTCCGGGGTGTATGGAGAGACCGAAGGGCATAAACATCAACAAATGATATACTATACGAACGATCATCCGGTTCGACCTTCAGAAAACGACGCCGAAAGACCGAGGTCACCGTGCCCGGTAGGGTGCAACCACGCGCAAGGTGTGTTATCCGCGCGTCTGTCTTACACAATTTCGCCGCTCGCAATGGCGTGAAAAGGATTGCAGGCTTTACGCGAGCGAGCTAAAAGACGGCAACGGGGTTTGGGAGAGGATGAAGAGACAGAGAAGACGAGTGGGTAACCTTTACTGTCTTCCTGGGGTCATACATCCGCTCGGCCCTTGTATGCGGTGTACCATGGCAAGTGTAAGATCAGGTATACGCTTGGAGTGTCGTGCGGTGTGAGGCGATGCTCTTGTACGTTCGCGATGCGATCTGCGGCCGCTACGCGCAAAGCTCCTTTCCCCTTTGTGATGGAGAGAAAGAGGTAATTTGCGCGTTATTACGTGTGCGTTTTTGTGTTTGTGCGTTTAGGCTTTGATGACGTCTGAGTATTCTTTCTTTTCCGTGTGTGAGAATTTATCGCAAAACTGCGGGCGTTTGTCTGTTCTTACGAACGGCTGCCGCTCAAATTGCCTTATTAATGCGGGTGATGATTGGCGCGCATTGCATACACGACTTCCCAATATAGCGACGTGTTTCGAAAAATTATCGGATGGATTTCGCGCGCCTGTAACCTAATTGCGTGAGTAGGAGCGCATAAACGCGCTGAGATGTTCAGCCTTTCCAAAATGTGTCAGGGTGAAGTGGACTCCTCTTCAAATCGTTCACTATTTCTTTGTCTAGCTACTCGGGTAAAACGAGCACTTGAACGACTCGCTCAAAGAGGGCTTGCGGACCTACGTCACGTAAACGAAAATGCTCGCGCGATGCTGGGACGCGGAATCTATCGTCTCTTCGCTACCGTCTTTAACTCGGTGATACGCTTGGAATTAAAGAGCTGATTCACAAAACTGAGCAAATTTGCCCATTTAGATAGCATGTATTCGTGATCTGCATTCTTGGCTATAGAGTGAGTGAGTGAGTGAGTGAGTGAGTGAGTGAGTGAGTGAGTGAGTGAGTGAGTGAGTGAGTGAGTGAGTGAGTGAGTGAGTGAGTGAGTGAGTGAGTGAGTGAGTGAGTGAGTGAGTGAGTGAGTGAGTGAGTGAGTGAGTGAGTGAGTGAGTGAGTCTGGTAGCCTAACGTTTAAATGGGACTGCAGTGACTGTATGAGAGACGGCAAAGTGGACGGCTTCCGGAATAAGAAATCAGCTTGCCCCACAAACAGGCAGAAACAAAAAAATTGCCCCCTAAACGAGAACATCCACATCTTCGCAGGCTGTTTCAATCCCATATTTCTACTGCGAATTCCCGCGCGCGGCTCACGTGCCATTGAACTTTCAGGAACGCCGTTTTGGTAAAACGAGACCCTTATAGAGTGTATACTTGCCGCTAGTTTTACCCCCTCTTTGATCACTCGCACTGCCCCCTCTCTCCGCCGAAACACCAACACGCATACGCACACAGACACACACTACAATATAAAGTGAAGTAAAAGCAAACGGTCATCAGCGCGGCATTCTTTTGTACAGTAAGAATCCGTAACCCGCAAGAGGGCGCATCGGTCCTAACCGCGCATGCGCCGTGCTTCTGCATCGTCTGCCGCTTCTCGCGTGCAGACGACGCAGCAGGCGTTCCTGGTTGGCTGGTGGCGCGCGACGCGAGTGCCACCCTGGCGGCGGCAGCGGCGGCGCCCTTCTTTTTGAAACCCGATCAGGCGTAGCCGTCCGCTTCACTCCCACTCGTCTCGCAACGACGATGATGAGCGCCGTCCACGCGTCAAAGATGGCGGCGCCGTTAAAGGTCACGTGGCGCGGAAAATGGACAGACGCCGCCGCCGCCGACGGCGACGACTAATTGCCGTCGTCTGTCGTCCCTCCTCCACTCTCGCCTTTGCTTTCTGCAACTGTTGTTGTTGTTGAAGGGAGTTTGAGCTACGGCTTTCTCGGTTCTTGTATTTTTGCTCTCGTTTTTGTTTTTTGAAAGTCGTACACTGCACCAGGGACTCGCGGCTCGCGGTTCCCTCTATAAGCTTCGTAGCACGCGCGCGCGCGCGATGACGAATCTGTGCGGGTTCCTGTAACTGGCGGTCTTCTCGACTCCGCCCCCGCAACTCTCGGAAGAAGGAAGACGAGGAGACGAGAAACAACGCTCGCTCGCGATTCCGAAGCGGGGTGGAAGTACGCGGTTCTCTATGATGGGCACCCGCCGAGCATCGATTCGGTATAGTGTGCATTTGAAACGGCCTGATTTAGTGCTTCCGAGTTGATTCGCTTCATTGCAACGTTGTGCAGCGGCGGCTTCTTGCAAAGAATCCTCAGCCTTGTTGTTGTTTTCTGCTGTTGTATTTTTTTTGTCGTTGTCGTTTCTCATCAAGTGACCTGCTTCATGAGTAAGGCCACCTAATGTTTATTTATTTATTTATTTTGTAAGGAAGAATACGTGAACGCGACATTGTCAACGTCGAGCGCCTCAAGACCTACTATGACCCACTCATAGTGACCAGCTGTTAGGTCGCCCGACGGCTCCCTCTTCGCTCCCGGGGGTGATTGTATGGAAGAATACAAACGCCAAGTGAGTGAGTACGAACTTTATTTAGGTCCTGAGGAGAAAGAATTAAAGCGGGGCCGAAGCGGGACACGCTGTCCAGCCATTTCTAGTGGGTCGATCCCTCCTGCGCTTTCCTCGAGAAACGCCGCTCGTGCTTAGAGCTCGGACCTTCAAACAACGGACGGCCCAAACGGCTGGTGTCTAATAAACGCCTTTACAGTTTATTTATTTATTTATTTATTTATTTATTTATTTATTTATTTATTTATTTATTTATTTATTTATTTATTACAATACCCTCAGGGCTCAACGGGCATTACAGTGGGGGTGGGTACATTCTGTTTATACAATCGCAATACTGTGAACAACAACATTGTTATATGAGGAAAAAAAAAACAATTAACAGAGTAGGTTATTCTAACAGGTAAATAACCGAATGCCTTGAATGACAATACCGTAAGCAACATTTTTGCACATCTAAAATACAACAATTGTTAAATTAACAAATAGCTGCGCAGGTGTTTCTGAGAAGTGGTCAACAACTGCGGCCTTGAATGACTGGACATCTTCAATGCTGGTGATAGCACTGGGAAGATGGTTCCATTCTGAGGTAGTCTCTGGTATAAATGAATCACGAAACAGGCTAGTATGGCAAGAAGGAATGGCGACCTCATAGTGGTTGTCAGTACGGGCTGACAAATACGATGGCTGTGATAAAAGTTGGCGTTTCAGTGACTGGTTCAAGAACGAAGAATTATGAAAGAGACAAGGACATGAAATTTTTCTTAAGAGCAAGTTCGGAAGGTCAAGATTAGATTTCATCAGCGAAGCACCGGCAGTATGGGAGTAGTTTGAGAAGATAAAGCTAGCTGAGCGATTGGGAACAGACTCTTGCATCTGCAAGGTTACGTAAGCCTGGATCCCAGATAGCAGACGCATACTATCCTGTGTCTATACTGAAGCAATGCTATATTGCTAATGAGGTGACCAGTAGACGTTGCGCACGGAATGTCGCTGAAGCCAACGCTTCGATAAAATTGATATATCCTCGTCAAGTCCCTGAAGAAGACTTGTCTCCTTGGCGAAGCGCTGGCTCTGGACACATTCCGTGTGCAACCATTGCTGATCACTTCCAGCCTCCATCTTCATGTGAACAGCTTCTGTCATGATTAGACAAGGAAAGAGAGAGAGAGAGAGAACCTTCAGTATAAACTGGAGATGTTTGCCTGGCGGCAAGCCTAGCCTGTTGCTCGATTTGAGGAGGTTTTAAAGTGAACTCATCGTCTTACCCGATTTAACCAGGCTTTTGGCACAAAATATGGGCAAAATGCAGTAGACGCCGCGTAAAAGAAACTTGAAGGGACAGAAAATAGAGTTTCCTTTATCGTAAGTTTTGTTTATGCGAAGGACGCAAGCATCGCCAAACACATAGTTTTATTTCAACAGCGTCGAGAGTTTGAATTTCACTGCAGCGGATAGAAAGGCGTTTTAAATAAAAACGCTCTTCATTTAAATATAACAGCATATTTTGCGCACGGTTCATGCACGCTCGCTTTTTTGACAGTCGTTATGACGTTACACAAGAGGAACGGGAAAACTACAGGCGACGTGGACGAGGCAGAGCCGCCGCTAATTCCCCGAAAGCGCAACTGGTTGATGGAGTGGATTTTCTTTACTATTTGGCATCACCATTCGACATGCTTGTCGACATAGTCCGGTTTGACATGAAACATGACGGCCGAAGAGGTATAGATGGCGTTTTGGTTTCAGTCCCGTTTAACCGGACTTCACGAAAAGAACGAAGCTTAAACGTTTAAGCGAAGTTTGTTAGCACGGTTCCTATGGTATTCCAATCAAAGTTGGTACCCTCATCGCGTTTAACCGGAATTTCCGTTTAAGCAAGTTTCGTTTGTCCGGAGTCCACTGTATGGGAAAAATATACATATGCCGGAGTTCCAGTTCACGTGACGAACGCCATTGACCGGTTAATAAGAACGTATTGCCGCTCCAAAAGACGCGCTCAAAGTGTTTGCAGACTGGATAAGCGCGTAGCCAAGCAAAATTTATCTATTTTTTCATTAGTTATTTAGAGCGTACCTTTCTTAACGATATTTCAAAACCTCCTCACCCTTGCTTATGATGGTAGCACGTGCATCAAAGCGCTTGGCAGGTGAGAAAGTGGGTGAGAGGGAGGGGATGATTGCTCTCGTTGCAGCTACTGTAAGCTGGTTGGCGCTCTGTGTGTGTTGGCCCCTTACTTGTTCCCCTCTCTTGCGCTGTTCCCTTCAAAGATGTTGCCGCACCAACTAGCTCGGGTACCCGCCGTGGTTGCTCAGTGGCTATGGTGTTGGGCTGCTGAGCACGAGGTCGCGGGATCGAATCCCGGCCACGGCGGCCGCATTTCGATGGGGGCGAAATGCGAAAACACCCGTGTACTTAGATTTAGGTGCACGTTAAAGAACCCCAGGTGGTCCAAATTTCCGGAGTCCCCCACTACGGCGTGCCTCATAATCAGAACTGGTTTTGGCACGTAAAACCCCATAATTTTCAACTAGCTCGGATTCAGGCCTTAGTGCTGGGTATAGCATACTGCCACATGCCATCATCTATGAGCCTTCCGCGCTGACATGTGTACGCGCTGGGGTGGAAGAGGGAGAGAATGTTTCTGGGTTGGTTTTTTTTTTTTCTTGGTAAATACGTGCATCTGTAATCGGCAATTTCTGATTTGATATTTCCCCTCTTCTTGTCCGTTTCTTCTAACCGCCTGATTCATGGTGGTTAATGGTACTTAATCCATCAAATACATGTAAATGCAGAAATGCCCTTATTTACACCACCGATGAACCAATCAGCCCTATCGACATTCGTTGAACTTCAAAGAAAAAGATAAATTCTACCGAATGTAGCAAATAAAATATTCATTCAGATCCTTGAATGTTTTACGAAAAACAACTACAACAACTACTGAAGCAGGAGGTTTACTGATCTGTAACTATATATAAAATACTTATATCGCTATTGCTCAAACTGCATATATTTAACCATCTGAAGGGGACCGATATGATATATAAGTTTACATATTACGTGAAAGTGTTGGTATGATTACGTGGACTTTGAATTATTTACTCAGAAATTAATAGCATATTTCAGAGTGGCGTAGAATAAGTACATCGCTTGTGTCGACATTGTGGATTTGAATAGGTGAAGTTTAAAGAACAGTGATATAGACTTTGACTGACGACATACAAAGTTGAAAACTTGGTTCTTCAGTTTCTTTCTTGTTTATTCTTTTTTTTTTACTTTTCAGATTTTCAATAATTTTTGTAAAAAAATGCTGAATAATAATAAAACCTCTATTGCCTACTGTCAGTGTTCTTGAACCTGTTTGTCTTTTAAATGCAACATACCTCATCAAGATCAACGCACTGGCTGCCAAGACAAAACAATTTCTCTGTTGTTGAGCTCTTGAGGTAAGGATTCCTCAAAAGTTACGTACTGTTCCAACAGAATGAAGTAAACCTTTTAACAAAGCCAACCCCGCCATCAGGATGCCACTGTGCGACAAGTGGCCCCAGGTGGCTAATTTTGACCACCTGGGGTTCTTCAACGTGCACCAAATGCACGACACGCGGGTGGACCTTTTACATGTCGCAGCCCACATCGATATGCGGCCGCAGTGGCCGGGATTCGATCCCGCACCCTCGGGCTCTGGCCGAAGCCAAAGCCGAAGCCCCCACGCCACCTTGGCGGGTGCCGACGCCACGCCCACAACGAAATCTGCGCTGCTGTAAACCTGTGCACCAGTTTCTCCGTTGAACTTTGGCAGTAAGTGTTCTTTGTTCTGTTTGTTTGAACACGAAGGCTTGAGACAGACGGTTCCTACGAACGGAAGCGAAGTGACCGGGCGCGGCGCGCGGGGTGGGTGGGTGAGGGTAGGTAAATGTCGCTTTTACTGGCCGCAGACCAATGAATAATGACACGTTCTCTTACTTAATGTGTTAATGACACGTTCATTTATTGCAAAATGTCAATTCGCTGGTTGTGCGAAAGCTCGTGTTCATGTACGCAGAGTATGCACAGGGTTGCATGTATTGCGAAGGTACGATCGTCTCCCTCACCATGCCATGCTTCTCGCGAGGAAACGGGAAGCGGGACGAACAAGAATCCATCGACGACCGAGCCAGACGCGCTCGGCGGTCCTCAGTGCTATCGCGTCTCCCTGGGACCGCTGCGCCACAAATTACGCGCTCGGTAGGGGGTCGACTGTCGCGCGCGTCGTCACGGTTGCTATTCGATGACGTGAGTGCAGGTTGTCTCTCGCATCTCTCTTCGGATTCCGGCGCGCAGCCTCCGTCTCACTTAGTTCTTGGGGTCTTTTGTCTATTAGGCATTGGTGGCGTACTTATTTATTGATTTAGAACATACCGTTAATTCCAATAGGGATTATTGCAGGTAGGGCACAAACCATAATACCTTACAGTCAGTCAGTACAGTAGTTTCATAAATATTCGGAAATTTAAAGAGTTTAAAGATGTAGAAAATTATTCTAGGATATACTACAAACATTACAAAGCAAGTGGCAAATGAACAAGAGCCATCAATACTTTTCCCGCACATAACATCTGATGTTATTAAAAGTTGTCCAAGAATAGCAAATATCAGTTTAGTTCCCTCAAAAAAGTATTTCAGATATTTTTAAAGTACGATGTTTTTCCCATGGTATTACAAAACTGTGCAAAAAAATTTTTTTTGTATTCTCTCCTTTAAAGCACTATTTCTGCAGTGACTGTAAAATGTCTGTGAACACTATAAATGTGTTTTACAGTCTATGTGTTGGTCTATGAGAAATGTCGTAATATGTTTCCGCTCCCCTACACCCCCCCCCCCCTTTTTTTTTTCTTAAATTTAATTGCAGGTGACTGCCCCGCGTTCCGTAGGCAACATCTATATAGCTGAAATGTTTCGCTTCGCAAACACTCATACTCTAGTCATTTCACATTTCAACGTTGTAAAGAGTCTGGCTACATGTGCCTGGAGCTTAACATTTCAAATAAATAAAAAAACAATAGATAAATAAATCTCACTTTGATATTCAATACCGGATTTCGCTCTGTACTATGCCCGTATATGGCAAATTTCAAGCAGTATTTTCTTTGTGACGCTGTACAACGAAATATGCAGCACGAAAATATACTGGGTGCTCCAGAAAATGCATTCAATATTCCTGGAAACTAAGGAGGAACATGCAAGAATTAGGTTATTCTTTTGGAATTGGGTTCAGCACAAAGGCATACACTTAAACATTGCTCGAAGTAGTAAATAGGTATGAATTTATGAAGATTATACTGACGTTTTATCCAAAGGAGTCAGACAATCCATTCTAGTGCAAGACTTGCAGCCCGTCTACCGAGGAGTTCGCAACTGGTACTCGAAATGCGGATGGATAACGTCACTAATTTATATGGCGTAGTGAATTAAGCGCAATGTCACAAGGAAAAGCAATGCTGAGCTGCCGAAGGAGTGCAACAGTAACGCCCTTAGTCTACGAGCTCGAATCACCTGACTGTGTGCACCTCACCATCAGGCAAACATGAACCGAGCGTCTTTGTAAGAGCAATGTCTCGCTGTCCTTTGACTTCTGTTAAAGTGCATACCTGCGAGGTAAAAAATTATCTCGAGAGAATCGCTTAAGTGTTGCACCTTCCTTAGTTTTACGAAATTTCGAACAAATTGTTTGAAGCACGCGTATGTCAGAGTGCGCTTGGGAAGCTCGTAGAATTCGATTCACACATATAGTCAGTTTGAATGTCCTGACGGTCTACTTGGTTCATCCTAATGACCGATTGCTAAATGCGCAAAATTGGGAAACAGGACACCACACAAGAAGATAGAGCGCATGCAGCAAACTTAAACGAGCAAAGAAACTTCAGAGTTCAAAAGTTTTTCAGGCTGGCAACTCATTTAAAACGAAAGCAACAGCATCGTCTGAAGAACAATCTATTATTTGCGCCGCTCCCTATATAATCCTCATTCGCATACAGTAACGCTTACTGTGGCCTCCGAAATGCCTTCGCAGACATACATCACTCTCAATGTGAGAATGTCGCAATGGCTCAATGGTTGTTGCCTCTGTCCCCCAAATGCACACTTGTTCAAATGAATGAGGTCGATCGCAAGTGGTGGTTGTGGTCAAAGCTCTTTTTTTTTTTCGTACGGTGAGGGTGAAGTTGAGGATGAGGAGGTCACGTGACGACACGACGACGGCAACGGTGGCATGACGCGTAACAGAACGGACGGATCGAGACAGGAGACCCAGTTTCGGGCTTCTGAGTGTTGTCTGAGTAGTTTGCGAATGCCTAATTGCTCAATTTCTTTTACTAGCACATAGGGAAAAGATTACACAGTAGAGGAAGCAGAAGGATTTTCATCCTACGCTATTGTTACGCTTTTCTAACACTATTAACCATATTAACGCTATTAAAACCGGTTTGAGAGACCGCTTATAGTGTCCCTGTGCATCCTCCCACGTGCACTCAGTGATCACTCTCTCCATATTTTGCTCCTTTCATTCTCCCTTTCCCTTACCACCACTGTAGGGTAGCCAACCGGACGCTAGCTCGTCTGGTTGACCTCCCTGCCTTGCTCTCCTTGATTTCTCTCTTTCTGGCACTATTCGTGTTTTCTTCTAACATTAACTTACAAGCGCAGTCAGCAGCGAGTTTCGTAAACCGAGCCTTTCTTCATTGTATATTGGTCGGTGTGCCCACCCTTACGTCTGTCCGTCCGTTGACTCTAAGCCTCGCGCGTTCCCGTCCAAACTCGCGTTAGGCAGCTTTAGGAACGCTAATGACGTTAAAGGTGCAAAGAACTTGCTCCCTGTTACTCCGCTTCAGTTCTAAATACGCTGCAATCTATGAGATACGCAAATTATTCAGCGACTAAAATGTCGCCCTACAGCTCCCCCAGTTTTGTGCAGACCCAGCATTCCCCGTCCCTTTCCTTAGCGTATTAGCACCAACAACTAACGCACTGCCATATTGCGACCAACCAAGCAGGCACTTTGCCTCCACCCCGCTTCTCCTCAGAGAAAGAAAGAAAAAAAGAAAAAAAGAAAGAAAGAAAGAAAGAGAGGAAGGAAGAAACGAAAAGGAACAAACGGCGGACGAAACCCAGCGCTCAAGAGAAGTCGCGGAGCAGCGCGGCGTCCGACTCGCCCCCCTGTCGTGACGTTTGACGACGACTCGTCGGCGCCTCTGTCGCTGCGCTCTCGGCGACAGGGCGAGTTCCGTGCAGTGCTCTGCGTAGAGCACTGCACGGGCTCGGGCTTACCCGAAAGCCCGGGCCCGGCCCGGCCCGTGGGCCGGGCCGGGCCGGGTAGAGCAGTTTTTTCACGGGCTCGGGCCGGGCTCGGGCACGGCGTGTGCTTTTTGACCCGGGCCCGGGCCGGGCTCAGGTTTTTTGACGCGGGTCCGGGCCGGGCTCGGGCTTTCTGCGAGTTATTCTCGGGCTTCTCAACTCTGAAAAACATGTATTTTTTGGTCTCGGGCCGGGTTCGGGCTGGTTTCGAGCCGGGCTCGGGCCGGGCTCGGGCTTAAGGTAAAGGGGTGGCGGGCTGGGCCGGGCGGGTAACGTCGATTATTTCCGGGCCCGGGCCGGGCCCGGGTCTCGCCATAAAAGTTTTGATCGGGCTCGGGCGGGCCGCCCAATGTAAAAACGGGCCCGGGCTGGACCCGGGCCGCAAAAATCGGCCCGTGCAGTGCTGTAGCTCTGCGTATATCGCAGCAACAGCAGGCAGGCGCAAGAGAGCACGTTTACTATAGTCTCGAAACGCGCGGCCGCTAGCGCTCGCTGTACTTAATACTCTGCAGCAAACAGACACAAAAAACAATTACGCCGATCCCGTACACTGTGGGAATCCAAGTTATTCGAAGCAGTTTGCAGGTAGCTAGCTATCAGCTGTCGTTCGGCATTCCGCAAAGCGTTACCAGATGGTTCAGCGTGTTTGTGTAAGGTGTGCAATGGCGTGTGTGTTTGACTCGAGCAGGTGCGTGAGGACAGAAGCAAGACGACGGCGACGACGTTAGTATATGATGGCAACGATAATAGGATGTCGACTTACTTTTAACATTTTTTTTTTTTTTGTAGTGCGACTAAGAAATGTTACAACCTGTTCCGTTTTACCTGTACCGATGCTCAAGGCGGTACAGTGTCGTACACTATCTACGTAGCGCTGTGTACATACGAGGAGCAAACTGGGTCACGTGGGCCGATCCTCAGAAGGCGGTACTGTCGACACGACCCCACGAGGGAAGATTGGGAGGAATTGGTATACGATCTCGCTTTTTTTATAAGCGACTTGTTGCTATGCGACGTGATGCACTCGAAAGACAGCTAGTGCTACGGTTGGCCATCATTAATCGCGCGTTCCGTTCATGCGTTAATGTCCTAAAGGAAAGCACACGAAGCACGTGCTGGCAGGGAGAGCACGTGCTCTCTGTGCCCGTGATCTTGAAGCACGTGCTCTCGCTGGAACTATGCTACTTAATCCACGCGCCAATCGTCTCGAAGAGATAGTTCGCGTTGACACGAGAATATTGTGCGTGGGAGTGTAGCCTAATAATTTGACTTAAGTTAGTTGCTGAGGAAATAATAGTTTCAGCGTTTCGCACCAACATGCCGGTCTTCCGTAAGCTATTGATTACCACTAGTAAAGACATCTCGAAGGGCATGCATCGTCACAACTAGTTAGCACCAGATATCGCAGGGAATGAAGATCTGGATCAGTGTCTGGATATTTCTGACCGTATCTAAATTTCGTCCAGTTTTCAATTTTAAGTGGTTAAGGTTTCTATCCTTACCATTGTTTTAGGGTTCTTGTAAAAAAGCTAGATCTTCGCCTGGACCAGCGTGTCTCAGGTATAAAACGTAACCCTTACGCGGCTACACCCACCGGGGTGGCTCAGTCAGCTAAGGCGTTGCGCTGCTGAGCACGAGGTCGCGGGATCGAATCCCGGCCCCGGCGGCCACATTTCTATGGAGGCGAAATGCAAAAACGCCCGTGTGCTTGCGTTGTAGTGCACGTTAAAGAACCCCAGGTGGTCAAAATTAATCCGGAGCCCTCCACTACGGCGTGCCTCATAATCGGAACTGGTTTTGGCACGTAAAACCCCAGAAAGAAGAAGAACCTTACGTGGCTCTTCGTATGTGTCTGCGTCGCCGTGCAAGTGGATGAGACTCATTATCTCTTTTATCTCTTTGTTACCCACAAGAGCCACTCATACGCTGCGATAAATACCATGAAAGCAAACGCAGGAGTGTGGCCTAATGGTTGGAGCGTAGGGCTGTTGCACGAAAGATGGATAGTAAATCACCATCACCGGACACGTAATCCTTTTTATTTACTGTTGGTTAGCTACTCGGCAGGGCAACAGCAGCGCCAGGAACTGTAAGCAAAGCCCGGGAGGTTCACAAAGGAAGAAGCCGCGTTGTAATAACTCAAATTTATAGACTGGTTTCTGCGAAAATGAGTAGTTTGGTTAATCAGTTAAACCACATGCAAGCGCGTCGGGTCTGCAGTCGCGCTACAAAGGCCAACCCGACAGCGTTTAAATGCATAGTATATATTTAGGGGCAGGCTGGTCGAGGAAGAATACACTGAACCGGTAACAGTCGGGTTAAGTCGAAACCAACCCGACGCTGTCTCAATCCGACCCGCGCAGGTGTTGGTGCAGCCGAATGCCCAAATACCAAAGTACGTGGGCGGGAGAATAGCAGCCACTGTAGCTTAATTGGTAACCCACAGCCTCAGAGGCTGTGGGTTCGGCTGCCCCCAGTGGCATGATTTCTTTTATTTAACTTTCACTTATGTGTTGCCGCTTTTCCCATATCGGCAATATATAGCTCCATTAATAAGCAGGGTGGAAGGCTGGGCTAGTTGGATTTTGTTGATACTTGGAAATACCGGCATTTTATATGCTTTCCTTGATTTTATCATTTGTTGGTTTCATATTCTTATCGCTGTAATGCTCAACGTATAATTCTGATATCTCCAAATTCAGTTTTACGCACATGAAAGCGCACAGCCTGTAGTAGCGTTTCGGATACGCTTGAGAGAATGCTTAGTTGTGGGTAGTTCAAAAATCGAATTACTAATTAGTATTTATTACCCTAATTAAGTTTTTGATCCAATAACAATTTATTGTTTTTCTGCACAAATGTGTTCTTGGGCTCAAAAAAGCACAAACAGGTTGTTATAATGTTCCTTGATCTGGTACATGGGCTTGGGGATAACAGAGGGTTTTGTTGTCGAGAACTCGAGAAAAGTTTTGCAGATTGATGTAATCATCATCACATTAATAATAATAATAATAATAATAATAATAATAATAATAATAATAATAATAATAATAATAATAATAATAATAATAATAATAATAATAATAATAATAATAATGTGAACTGGGTAGGCCGAATGCTTCTCCAAGCAATATCCAATTTTAAACAGCACGACACGGGACATGGCAAAAGAACCACAGGACAGAGCCCTCTGTCCGGTGTTTCTTTTGATATGCCGTGCTGTTTAAACCTGCTGCTTTTCAAGCTGCACCAACCATCCCAAATGAATGATCACGCTGGTATCCAATCGCCCCTGTCTTGACGCTAGCTGCCACCCTCTTATGCCAGCGAATTTGCGTATTTCATCACACCGCCCAATTCTCTCCCGTCCTCACACTGCGTTTCTCTTCGCTTCAACTCTAATAGTAACCGACTATCTGCCCGAATCGATGGACTATACGCTCTAGATTGTACGAAGTCGACGTCACGACGGCTGCACGGAATTGTCTATAGACTGGGAGTCGACGCCTGACGTCTCGGAGCCACGCGAAGAGAGGGCCCCCGGGGAGTCTGCGGCTCGTCCGAGCATGTTTTCTCTGCGGCGCCGGGAAGACTTCGAGCCTTGGGAATGATGGCGCGCGAGAACCGTAAGGACGCCATGGCATTCCAAGCTTGAGAGACAGGCGCTCACTTCGAGCTAGCGGCGAAAAAAAAAAATTGCGAGTGATCCGTGGAACCCGATCCGTACGCATCATATATGGTTGCTCGTCTGCTCTTCGCTCCATCGTCTGCTGCGTCGAGATCCGGCAGACGCTGGCTCGCGTAGCAGACGGCATGATGTACATTCTTCTGAGACCCCTTGAATAGTCTGCACCCGGTGTCATGGCAAAGTCTGCCGAAAAAGTGTTAAGTATCGCCTGGAACAGATGGTAAAGTTCAGGCCATTGGGCTGAATATTGGCTCGTGTAGCAGATGGTACTATATATGCATTCTCCTGAGACCACTCGTATCGTCTGCACCGGATGTCATGGTAAAGTCTCCCGAAAAAGTGTTAAGTATCGCCTGTGACAGATGGTAAAGTTCTGGTCCTTGAGCTGAATATTGACTCGTGTAGCAGATGGAACTATATGCATTCTCCCGAGACCACTCGTATAGTCTGCACCGGGTGTCATGGCGAAGTCTCCCGAAAAAGTGTTAAGTATCGCTTGTAACAGATGGTAGAGTTCTAGTCCTTGAGCTGAATTACAGAAAGAGGCAGAAATTCACGAGACATTGTCATGCCATAATTGATTAATTACCGAAACAGAACTGATTTACCAGAAATATAAGGCTTATCGGCAATGTATACCTCAGTATCGTGCACGGCATGACTAGTTGGAACGGTTCATACTATAAAATACTGAGCGATAATTATTTCAATATAGATTAAGTGTATAACTAATTCATTTACTACACATATTGCAAATCCCGAAATGTAGCCAGTTATTTTGGAAGGTGTATTCACTTAAAACGAATTCTGAGGATGACACCGGTTTCGAGATATGCGCCGTCAAGCTTACGTTAAAAAAAGAAAAAGAAACGTACTATTGTTTCACTTATATCTTTAATAAAACAGCCTTTTTATTTGCGTTGATCACACAGATAACTGGAATGCCAATTTATTATGTCGATCACTTTAGGCATGAACTTGTACTTCCGGAATGCGCGGTTACGGTGAGCTGATAGGGGTGTCGTCGAAGTTAATAAGTTTTCTGCAATATTCCAATCCACGACCGTAGAGATTCTTCGCAAATCACTTTCGACTGCACAGTTCATTAACTCCAAATTTCTTTGGTTTTCATACAATCCAATACTTCAAACCACGTTCGCAATTTTAACGGGTTTTTGGAGACGGATACCAGTGCCGCTTATTTAGACTGTGGGGCTCGGCGTGTGTAACTTATTTGCTACATACATTTTATCATTGTGGTCTCTCTAAGAAAATACACGCGAAAAAAATACCCTTTTCTATTGAAAATACGCCTGTTCACAGCTCAGGGAAGCTAGTTGGTGATGTACCACTGTAATTCACATCATAATGGATGATGCCATGATATTCACCTAGCCAGAACCGAAGTGAACGTCACCGTCCAGAAGCGCTCGGTTTCAAAGCTGATTGCAGCGTTAGCTGGTAAGCGGTTGAAATAAGCCAGGCGAGTTTAGAATACGGCGGAGGAAAAATAGCAGGGAAGACGTGGATACGGAATCGCTACAAGGAATAGGTAATTTTAGCGAAACAAAATGGAGATGTAAATAGAACGCTAGCTTACGATTTGGTAACACGTCAGTAACTGACTCGTTCTAGGCGTCGATTTGTCGCCACCGTGGTTCATATGAGATGCAAATATAAAGCATCATCATTATCACCATCATCATAATACCAATCATCACATCATCATCATCATCATCATCGCCTAATTCCTGTTTATGTTGTAATCAACCTGCGACGTTTTCTCGCGCTATCATAATGCATATTGATTATCTATGTATCGTTACCTGTGCGCGTTTCTCGGTTGGGTGCTAACCGGCGTAGCACGTTCAATTGCGTCATCTTAGCCGACACTTGCAAAGTAATAGCACGGAAACAACTCATCCGCTCGTCAAATCGTTCCTGACTATCGTTAATTACGTCAAATCGTTACCGACTCGCAACAATCCTACCGTAACTTTACCAACCGACGAACACCGCTGCTGGCGGCTCAGATCCGATAGGCCCGAAGCTGCAAGACTTCCATCCAATCACGAGGACGCCAGGCTACGCGGGACTGGAGCGGAACGAAAGGGCGAACGCCTTAGCTCGAGCGCTAATTAACCGAGCGGGGCAAAACCAATCATACCATCAATCCCCACCCTTTACCTTCATGCCCCTGCCATACAATTACGGCGACCCGCTCGATATCCAGCAGCTCAACCGGAGCATTTATTCTATCCCTCACAAAAAGCTCAGCACTGAAGAGGCAGTAGTTCTGAGACTTATCCAAACTAACGCATTACCATACCTACAAAGATAGAGGAGAATGTACCCACTAGCATATCGTGGAATCGGCCCCTGGTGCGGCGACACGCGCCCTCCACTCTTCAACATCTCGTGGGTGTGCGGGGGCAAACCTCAACACTTACAGACGCCTAGCACGTCATTTGAGCGATGGGAGGTACAGCTAACAGCGATACTTTGGCGGGCCAAGAAGCTCTCGTCCAGCAAGTTCGTCGAGCAGCCATGGCTAGTGGAGTCCTGGAATGAGGACACCACCCACTCGACCTCAAGAGCAACGACCTCGATGGTTGAAATAAATGTCGTTCTCTCTCTCTCTCCGCTCGTTTTATGCACTCGTGCGTTTCCACAAATTACAAACCGCGTGAATGACAAAGTGTAGTAGTTTACGATTTGCATCTCCTTAACGGTAGCAGTTTTATTTGCTACCGGCGAAACCCCCGATCATCGCATTATCGCCTGAACGCGCCTGGTCCTTCAAGAACAACACGCACACACACAAAAAGTATCCCTTGCAGAGCGCCCTTCAATCTTGGCACTAGAGCTTTGTTTGCGCGATAGGTTTTACGACCCGGTGTTTTCATCGCGATGTCTTCGTTTCATTGTGAGCGTCGGCTTGCGCCAAAGGCAGGACCCAAGGCCGTTTCGAGAGTTCTCTGTTGAATGCTAAATAAAACCGCGCCCTAAGAAAAACAGAAAGAAAGAAGACGAGAGAGAGAAAGAAGCTGTGGACTGGTGAGTGCGTAGTTGACAAGCGAACAGTCCACCAGCTATGGGTGCCCAGTACTTCGGTTGAAGGCGCTGGTTATCGTCTCTGCGAAGTGAATCTTCGTCTTCGTCGACGCCTGCAACCCACTATTACTTTGTCATGCTCGTCCTTGCCTATATTTTGGACGGCATAGAAGACGCGATTCTGTACTACACGCCAGGCTAAGCACAGACGAAGCTGGTCCGATTCGGAAGGACTTCAGACCATCTACTTTCCATATTCCATGCTCCTCTAACAAAATGTACCAAACGAGCTACAACGAGGAATGCAAGCACTGCAAGGTTCCCAACACCCTGTGCCATATGATACGGGGAATGCGAAGGCACCAACGTACTGCCCATCAAGGAACCAAACACCGAGCAGTGGCCGGCCAGACTGACCAGCTCTGACCCTGAAGACCAGACGAGTGTGGTGGGCAGGGCCGCGGTGGACGCTTAGGGCCCACGGCCTCCTAGACAGAGACGCCGCTCGCCTAGGGCGAAATATCTCGCCTGTTCTTTTGATCAACAAGAGGGAGAGAGAGAAAGAAGAATTGAGTGAGAAAACGCAGAGATGTTTCGCCTAGGTGATCAACAGTATGTTCATGTCGAGTAAGTACTCTCAAGAAGACCCGATGAGGTTCGTGCGAGAGATTTACAGCCATCGGACAAGCGTGGTCCTCATCAAGTGTGCCAACGGTCGCCGTGCTCTAGTCTGCTACTCTGCTCGGGGGGGAGGAGAAGATTACACCATCTTCCCGTCGAGGAACCCTGAGTAGTATGCGAAGCAGCCATGGGGTCCGACTCAAGTTCCCATTAGTTTTCAGATCGGCCTGTCGCCGCTGCCGTGCGGCTCGAGCCCTCTTCTCCGCGGCGCTGTCCACGGCGCTAACACTGGCGTTGACGCCGGCGCAGTCCGTGGCACTCATCGCGGCGTTGCGGGAGGAGAATGAGAGGACGAAGTGAATGATGATGAGTGGCGAAGCACCGGGGGATCATTCGGGCAAAACGCCGGAAGCGTTCTCCGGAAGCTGGCTTCCGGAACCGGAAGCGGAGCCGGAAGTGGAAGCGGAACAGGAAGTGGAACGGAAGTGGAAACGGAACCGGTAGCAGAAGCCGGCTTCCGGTTCCGGCTTCCGGAAGCCGGAGCTTGGCGTACATATATACTATACATATACATACAAGGAGAGGAGGGAGAGGAGGATGCGCATGCGCAGTGCGGGTGGGGACGCCGCGCGGCGGATGGAGGGATGGACATAGCCCCGACCATAATCTGCTTCGCATCTAAAAGAGAGGGGTATGAGGAGTGATGATGAGGATAGGTGTAGCAGAGTGCGATTATGCAGCATACACGTTAGTGTCTAAAGGGTTCGTTCACAGTCTTGTATCTAGGCCTGTGTTAATTAAAGATTCTCAGAGTGTCCTGATCGTTCGCTTCGCTGATATTCTGTCCGGCCATGGGCTCAGTAACACATTTTTCACTCAACGGCCTGTAATTCAATGGCGTCATTCAAGAGGCCAAAGCCTGCCGTTTACGGTCATGTTTGGGGCAGGAAACAAGTATGTGTTCCACTGTCTCAGGTACATCACACGTATCACAACCTGGCGAGTCCGAGCGTCGGATGTGATGCAAATATTGTCGCATAAAGGCAATATCTAGTCTAAGCCTGTGCAACAGGCTCGCATAGCAGCGTTGGATGCCCCACGGCATCCCAAATGTCCTATGGGGATCGAGCCTATAAAGACGTTTGTGACAATTTCGTGGTTGTACCCAATCGCTTTTTGCATAGCCTCAGTAGGAAAACAATTACAATATGGCCTTTAGAATGGTACGGTGGCAGTATGGGTCGTCATTTGCGGCCATTTTCGCTGTTCCAGCAGGAAGATCATTCCCGCGAAGTCCGCTCTGTCCAGGAATCCACTTAATAGAGCACTGCACGGGCCGATTTTTTCAGCCCGGGCCCGGCCCGGGCCCGTTTTTACGTTGGGCGGCCCGCCCGAGCCCGATCAAAACATTTATGGCGAGACCCGGGCCCGGCCCGGGCCCGGAAATAATCTACATTACCCGCCCGGCCCGGCCCGCCACCCCTTTACCTTAAGCCCGAGCCCGGCCCGAGCCCGACTCGAAACGGGCCCGAACCCGGCCCGAGACCGAAAAATAATGTTTTTCAGAGTTGAGAGGCCCGAAAATAACTCGATTCACGTTACATGCACACCACCAGAAAGCCCGAGCCCGGCCCGGGCCCGCGTCAAAAAACCCGAGCCCGGCCCGGGCCCGAGTCAAAAAGCACACGCCGTGCCCGAGCCCGGCCCGAGCCCGTGAAAAAACTGTGCTACCCGGCCCGGCCCGGCCCGTGGGCCGGGCCGGGCTCGGGCTTTCGGGTAAGCCCGAGCCCGTGCAGTGCTCTAATCCACTAGGATACAATACTATGTTATTTTCTTTCGGCAGCAGCGTGGATTTCCGCAATGTCTAGGACTTGAAAGTAGCATGAGTTTCTTCTATGGCACATTGAACTATCTGTATATAGCGCAGGTCTTGAGTCGCACAATATTATTAGTGAGTGAGTGAGTGAGCAAGAAAAGCTAGTCTATCTATGGACGCACAACCTTATACAAATGGTTTTAATGTGTGATAAGCAATTACCCTATGATATGGGTAAGTATATCTCGATTTGTCCTTAGAAGGGAGGGCAGGCGAGGTGCATAAAAAAGGGGGGAAAATCAGCATTGCATTTATTTTGAAGAGACGTTAGCCCTAGACCATAGCCTCCCAATAAAGGAGGCTATGCCTAAACATTGACGATTTCGATCGATGATAACGATTATCTAATCTTCAAGCAGCTCTATCATTTCACACATTCTCGAAGCGGATATATGCTCCCTTCGGCGGCCATATAACGCGGCGAGCGTTTTTTCGTCTGCTTCGAAAAGCCGTGGCTTATTTGTCCTGTCGTCTGCTCGTATTCGCGCGGCGGCGCAGGCGTTGTTTTTCGTCTGGCACGGCGGAGGCGGGTGCCGTGAGTGTTTTCCTCGGTCGGGGGGTGGTAATCGAAAAAGAAAGAAAAAAAGCAAAAAGTAAAGCAATACGAAACTGAAAAGTGAAGTAATACCAATAATAAAGAATCATCGCCTCGGTATCGCACGCGTACGTCGTCCCGCTTATCTCCGGCGCATATACGCGGCCATTAACGTCATCCTCGGTCGCCGGACGGCGGATCATTCCCAGCGTTGATTTGTGGTTGGGGCGCGCGACCTCAGCCGGGTATAACGAAAAGTGAGAAAAACACGCTCGGATAAAGTGGGAGGGGGAGGCGGGGGGGGGGGGGGGAGGCGAAGAAGGGGGAGGCGTGTTAGTTCAGCACGCCACGTTTCCCCGCGCCTATACAACCAGCTTTTTACAACACATGCCGGCGCGGCACCCTTCAATTCGTGCCCACTCTGTGCAGTCACCGCTAAACATCCTTCTCGTGCATTTCTGCGTCCGTGTTCTCTGGAGCACCGCGCAGACGCCCCCAGCTTACCCTTCTCCCTCACTCTTTTTCTTCTTCCAACTTCAACTATTCGAGTTATTTTGCTCCAACGTGAGAACTGGCCGATTACTACAAGACCCGAATGGTTTTTTGTGGCCAGGTAATTATAGTACTTTTGAAGTCGTAATATGTGGTAGGGGTGCTTGTTCCTTACGCTCGTTCCTCGATTCGGTGCCGAGATTGGAAAGTGACGTAGCCTTGTTTGGCCTCGGAAGAGGAGACACTAAAGTAAATGCAAAATCTCAATTGGTCAATTGGCAATCAATTGACGGGACGTTTAAGACTTTCACTTTTTTTAATGAATGTCCCCCGTATATAAACTCTACAAAAATACCGTCAAGGCTCATAGCGTCCAAAATTATCTAAATGATTTCATTGATAGGTCTTCGAGAAATCACTTTCGGTTTCGTTTATCATAAAGTGCATGGGTCATGACGTGTCGTGGTCACGTGGTAGTAGGAAGTCGTGACGTTTCAGCGCTCTCTCCGGCTCGCATGATTGTCTGTCATGATTGTACTCTTTGAGCGACCTGATATACTATACCTGGCTTGGTGTTTACATTTAGCCGTAGCTTGCGACCGGTGTAGTATATAAACATCGTCATCACTGCATAAGACTACAGCTGTAAAGTAAACACAACTGTACGCATCGCATTTCGTTGAATAGCAAACGAACCGCTTCACTAAAGCTTCGATTCATGTGGATCCATACGTGTTCGCTTTGGCCTGCACGTTTTTTTTTTTTTATTTATTGTTCTTCCTGTTCTTTCTGTGTCTCTGTCTTCATTTATGCACTGGTCGTTATCAGTGCGTGTCATTCTGTTCTTTTTCTATCTCATCACCTTTTCCATTGATGTTTACTTTTGCTCAGGTGACGGAGTTGAGCGCTTACAAGTGGCGTCGCGCGCTTCCCCAGTAACGTTCCCCAATTGCTAGTTAACGTCTTGCACTGCTCAATTCTGGGGTTTTACGTGCCAAAACCATGATCTGATTATGAGACGCACCGTAGAGGGGGACTCCGGAAAACTTTTGACCCACTCGGTTTCTATAACGTGTGCCTAAATCTAAGTACCAGAACGTTTTTGAATCACCCCCTCCCTCCCCCTTCCATCGAATTGCGGCCGTCGTATAGCCGGTACCGAATCCTCGACATTGAGACCTGCATCGCAACGTCAAAATCATTAAGCTACCGCGACGCGTAGCCTTGTCCTGTTGATTCCTTCGTTTTCATATACTTCGACACTTGCCGCCCTGCGTGAAAAAGAGAAGGAATTATCATATAGCTTCACGGGAACGTTGACCGTGGTTAACTTGATCCTGCGGCTTGGACAGCATTGTATGTTTCCGCAGCCGTGGGTCCTCAAGCACTCTTCGGGCGCGGTTACCGACCGCCAGCTGCTACCGCGGTATGAAAGAGGGGCGCGGATCTTGCGAATAATCGGCAATGGAGTTTTGTAGTAATATTTACTAAACGAGGTCAATATTACTAGATATATCCTCGGGGTATGGCCAACAGAAACCTTGCTACAAGGGGCAGCAAGCGCATCAGTGTAGCTTCTTGAAGGATTAAGAATATCTGAAAGTTACGAAATCTTATTTTTGTAACTTTGATCATGACGTTGTGTAAGGGCTGCTCAATAAATACCTAGATTAATGTTGGAAAATCTTTATTTCTGAAAAATTATTCATCTGCTCTTTTATATTCGTTTCTATATATGCTCCCCGTTAGATGAAATGCACCCGACCACCACGTCAAGCTCTCTTCGCTTGCAAGCATTCAGCGCCTCTGTGAATAGCGGTAAATAAATGTGCACGCCCCGTCTTCACTCCGGTCCATCCCAACCTCTCGGTGATGCAACGTAATTAAGATCAGGTAACTTTTCTGGCATATTTAACTATAACCACCGATAAACCTGTTCTGGTACCATCAGTACACGCTATCTCTTAGCCATTGAGCTAAACGAACACGCATTCACATAAGCTTGTTCCAAACTGTCTACAAGTATCCAGCTATGGGCGCAAGGAGTTGAAGGACAGCTTTAAACGGTTCGGGCCCTCCACCTGACGTAAGCAATTTGTGCCTATAGCCTGGACCGAGACAAGGAAAGACCATTCTTTCAAACGGGGCTTATATACACAGAACGGTGCGACCGTCGCCTTCATTTTTCATCGGGCACGCTACAAACTTCCACAACAGTTGCTTCTCCGACACGCTGCGCATTCGCGTCCGGCGCGAATTCCTTCGAGACCGAAAACAGTCGCCGAATGCAGCTGTTCAGAAGAAAAAAAAAAAAAAAACGAGAAAGAAAAGAAGCAGGCACGCAACTCCGGAAAGCCCAGGGTGATAGCGTATACACCGTTATAGCTCGTTCTTCTTTTAATATCTCGTTTGTCTCTATTGCAATCTCCTTCATTTCCAGCCTCCCAAGCAAAATCTTGATCTTCAGTCTCTCGTCAGACTCTCTCGCTTTCGCGCCGCCTGTTGCGCGGTCTCTCCCTTACTCACTCACTCTCTCAAATCACACGTTCAAATTACGAGCGTTGCCGCCAGGCCTTGCCATCTTCTCTCTTTTCTTGTTCCTCGCAAGTTCTTGCAAAGCCTGCTCCCCCATCCCACCTCCACCGCACCAAACCTCGCGCCGTCAAGCGCTCGCACCGACGTCTCAAGGCACGACGGCGGCGCGCTGGCACGAACTAAAGAAGCAACCTAGACGCGAACAGAAGAAGAAGAAGACGACGAAGGAAAACCAATGCGAAGCGGCACAAGACAACATAAAGAGGAGGACAGGGCGCGGGAGGGCAAGCGTGTAGCGAGGATACGCAAGACGCGTCTTCAAAAAGCCGCCCCGCCGCCGAGCACCAGGCCTCTATATACGAAGCCGCGTCGGTCGGTCGGTCCTCCGGAGAGGCCTGCGCGGTGCCGAGCGCGCGCGCGAGCGCAGATCTGGCTGCGATGTCGCTTCGTCTCTGCCGGCCGCAGTTAATGACGCGCCCTAAATAGTCATTAAGGACAAGGGACGGCCCTTGTGTCGCTCAAACGCCTCCCCCCCCCCCCCCCCCCCACCCCAGTGCGCCTCGCGGCTAGCGAGGAGCAAGCGAGAAGGAGAGGTCCTCGAAGAAGCGCGCGCATATGACGTCTCGACGTCGTCGGGGAGGAGTTGCTCGATGTCCTTTTCTCCTCGTCACAAGCTTGCGGGTGTAGCGCCGCGTATCGGCCTCGGCTGGCAGGCGTATCACCCTGCATGCACCGCGCTCGCATAACTCTCTTTTCGTTTTCTGTGTTTCTGTCGTGTCGCGGCTCTGACGACGACGACCGGCGGGAGAGGGCGTCGCGGTCGTTTTGCCTATCTCACTTTGCTTTCCCGTTCTCTCTCTCTCTCTCTCATTCCTGTACAAATCTTGCGCTGCAACCGCCTCGCTTTCAACGCCGCCGCCAACCCTCACCCAACCCTAATTTCTCGTACCCTCTCCCGTCACCTTCCCCTATAGACGCGATATCTTCTCTTTCGGCAAAAGTGCGGTGTAGCCCACTTTCACAAATCTCATTTTCTCTCCCTCTCTCCTGCAGCAAAAAAAAAAGACATTTGTGTTTTTGTTGGCGCTCGTTCCCGTTTCCTCCCATGTCTCGTTTATTTAGGCTCAACCAACACCATTTCTACCGTGCGATCCGGGCTTCAAACACCTTACATCCCCTGTTTCAACGCCATTTGGGCACGAATTAACTTTGCTTGTTTAAAAGTTAGTTGGTTGTAACGTATTGTTCTAGATGTTCAGCGGCATCAAAGGCATACAAACTCATAATTTTCTATCCAATTTTATTCCGCCCACAAAGATGACCGCTATGGCACAACTCTGATATAGATACAGTCGAACCCGTATATAATTAATCTGAAGGGGATCAGAAAAAAAGTTCGATAGGCAATTCGAAGTATAAGATAAAATTGTTATACGAAAATTTTCAAGGGGATTTTACTGCTGTTTGTGATATACAATAATTCGTTAATATGCGGGTTCGACTATATATATATATATATATATATATATATATATATATCTATATATATATAGGTTGAGGACGCACGTACGAAAAACAATTCTGTATATACGAAGGGTGGACCCTGGCCGAAACGTAGGCAATAAAGCATCCTTTGTCTTCGCACGTGCGGCCTCAACCTGCAAGTGCCTGTTGAACTGCAGGATCCTGGCAGACTCTCCCATTATATATAGTTAAGGAATCTACATGGTCTATACGAGGGTGCGAAGTTGGGCTAGTTGGTCCAGCAACATACCTAGAACAGAGCTAAAACAGGACCAGTTGAAAGAGGAAAGGTCCCTGTGTTGCATCGTCTTTCAGTTGTCCTGTTGCTGTGGTGATGTTTCTTTTTGTCAGGACGTGTAAACTGATGCACCTTAATAGTGCTAGGAAAACAGCGAGCGACTTGGGGAGCTCACAATTGTCCGGAACAAAGAAAGGAAAACCCTCTGGACGTATATAACATCGTAACAAACGTTCCACACTTCTATCTTGCAATTCGTTTTTACTAACACGACTTGGAGCGTTAGTAATAAACTTTAGCGCGCAGATGCAATGAAGAGCGTCTTAAGATGTATGTGTATGAGATAATTACGTCCATTAGTACTTTTTTTTTATTTGGAGGCGTTTTCTTGGCACGCACAATAGTAAGCTCAGCTCCTGGAGGGGCTATATTCAATTAATTCTCCCTTTCCTTCTTCCTTAACTGCTCCTTTCCTCTTTCTTAGACACCTCTGTTTCGGGTCACTCTAACACAAAGAAACAAAGAAGGAAACAAACAAACAAACAAACAAACAAACAAACAAACAAACAAACAAACGTCTATGCTTTCATATCTTGTTATCATATCTTGCTTCCTTCTCCTCCATTATTCTCCCTGCATTTCCCCTTTCTTCTTACTCCTCTATTATAGACTAATCGTATTCCTCGTTCTCGCAAAGCACGACGCTATAAACGCGTGTACACCAGCCGCTTGAAGCATCAAGTTGCCTGCAAAAATTAATTATATAGAACTATATGATTATGAAGCACGCCGGGGGACTCCTGATTAGTTTTGACCGCCCGGGGTTCCTTAACGTGCACCCAATGCACAGTAAAGGCGCTGTTTTTTTGCATTTGGCCCACATCGAAATGCGTCCGCCGCGACCGGGATTCGATCCCGCGACTTCGGGCTTATGGCATTGGAACGCCATAGGCTGTACCCCACCACGGCGGGTGATTCCCTGGAAATTTTGAACGATCAAGGAGAAATAAATAACGCCACAAGAATTGTCTCAAACGACGAGCACGAAGATTAGAAGAAGAAAAATTGCACTAACCATCATAAGATTAGAAGAAAATGTTCCACTAACCATCAAGATAAGAAAGAAATGTTGCTCTAACCCTCATCAGATTAGAAAGGAAATCTTCCACAAGCCGTCATAAAATTAGAAAAACAAATGTTGCTCTAACCACCTTAACACTAGAATAAAATGCACTAACCATCATAAAACTAGAAAAATATCTTTGACTAACCATCATGAGATTAGAAAAAATCTTGCTCAAACCATCATAAAATTAGAAATAAATGCACTAATCATCAAAAATTAGAAAAAACCTCTTTCCCTAGCAATCATAATGTTAGGAAAATATCTTGTACTAACGCTCATCAAATTAGAGAACAATCTTGCACTAACCATTATAACATTACAAAAACCTCGTGCCCTAACAATCATAATGTTAGAAAAATATCTTGCACTAACGCTCATCTAATTAGAAAACAATCTTGCACTAACCATTATAACATTACAAAAAGCTCTTGCACCTAACCATCATGTAAGACTAGAAAAAAATCTCGCGCTAACCATCGTTCTCATACTAACTGAACCATCCCAGCTCCAGAGATCTCTCAAGTAAATTTAGCAGAAAGCTACGACTACAAGCAACATGCCGAGAGGGACCACAGCCCGCTCGTGCAGCCGCGCATGCTGCACGCTTCCGAGAGGGGACTCCGTTCTCCATTTGGGACGTCCCGTTCCGGCCCGGCGACGTTGGCGCGGTGGCGGCCGCAGCGGCGACGGACAGTTCTTACGCCAAGCACGTTGCAGCTGGTGCTGTCGATCATACACCTCTCCCGCCACGTTGTATGCACGCTTGCGTTCGTCGCGCAATCCGCACCTCTCTCGTTGCGTCCGTCCTGTTGTATATATACACCCGTCTTAGCCCACTCGCTTCAGGGGTCTAGTCTCCGCCTTTCCCCTAGAATCCTTCTCTCCCTTTCCTTGGCGGTTTTGAAGCCAACACAGCGCGTCGTGTCACAAACGGCAGAAAAGCAGGAGCGCAGCGATTTTTTCTTCTTTTCTTTTCTTTTCTTTTTTTTTTTTTTTTGCTGACGGTCGGCGCCGCACCGTACACGGGCCAGCTGACGGCACTAACTTTGTCGCTGGCGCTGAACCTGTCGTCGAGTCAGCAGACGTCATTTGCGCGTCTCGGAGACACGCTTAATCTTGTAGCCGTATCTCGTCTTAAGGACACACTTCTAAATAGCGACACTAATTGAGTTTACACTGGTGTTTCTATAGACATTTTCGCAAACCTACGTTTGAGTAGCGCCATTGCCCGACACGGGTGACGTCTAGCGTCAGAACATGTTATGCCGCCATTTTGAGCTGTGAGCCTTGCGAGAGCAGGCCGGCCGCACTTCGGTTATGTGATCTTCGCCGAGCATTATTTCGATTGTTTTCTTCCGCTTCGCTTGTCTTGTGCCGCTTGACTTGTTGCATGTTTCACGTGCTCGCGTGAGCGCTCAGTGTGAAGTACAATGGCGATAGAAAGCTCAGCCAGTGGATGTGGCGTTTCGTCGTCGGTAGTGGCGGCAGCCGCGTCTGCCTTCGTCGAGGACCTGGCGTGCTATCAGCGGTATTTTTAGTTGTTATTGCTGGGCACATGTGACTGTAGTCGTCGATTGAATCTGATCACCCTTACGTGTCACGGTTGAGGGTTACCTCATTTAGCGAAAGCAGGCGCGTACATGATCTGTCGGGCAATGCTTAGAACCAGGCGCCGGCGGCCCGACGACGAGTGTCAGCGGTTGGTAGATATGCGGTGGTTACTCCATACGCTTCCGACGCAACTCAACAGCTCAGTCATGCAAAATTTATTGATCTGGTGCAGCGCAGGGTGCTTATAACCAAATGTCAAAGCATAAGCGTGGCGCTCGAGCAGCGCGCTACCTGCGGCGAACATATACAGGCCATGGGTGCTAGATTTCGAAAGTACCTTTATG
The DNA here is from genome assembly GCF_013339745.2 of Dermacentor silvarum. NCBI lineage: Eukaryota > Metazoa > Arthropoda > Arachnida > Ixodida > Ixodidae > Dermacentor > Dermacentor silvarum. The sequence goes on along the minus strand of NC_051158.1, from coordinate 104,560,713 downwards.
TGCAGGGCCGCGCAGGGCACGGGTGAACGCAGAGACAATGTTTTGGCGGACACAGGGGCTGCATACATCTTCCATAGGACACGATTTTTCCTGATCGTTGCGAAGTGTATTTACCGACTAGTTCTCTCAGCAGAACTGCTTCAATTTGTCTCATACCGGTGTCACACAGCCACTTTTGATCGCGATCGAGACCGATCTAGATCGGAATGTTCGACCGCGATTAGCTCCCTTCCGCAGATTGAGCAAAGAAGCCAATCGCGACCGTGAAATTCGATCTAGATCGGGCTCGATCACGATCAGAAGTGCAGCCGTGTGACCCCCGTATTAGGCACTGGAATGAAGTGGTGTTTGAAGGAATAACAAATGTAGCCTCTGCCACTACATACGAGAAAATTTTGCATCGAAGAGCTGACAACTCTCGCGACCTATTGGGAAATGTGCCGTAAAGGGTTTACCAAAATGCGTTATTTACCTGATGTGTGCATTGGTTCATATTAGACTGAAATGCGAAGTCCTCAGGTGATGCAGGAAACCGGTGAAGCGTGGACATACCACATGGGCAAGTGGCCTCGCAGATTTCTGTGTTGTGGACACACTATAGTCCCCAAAATCGTTATTTTCCGCTGGTTGTTTGTGCACCCATAAACTGCGCAGTGCTGGCCTGTAGCGTTTTGATGAGTATATGCCATTATTTACGAGCGTAATTCATTCGTGACAGAAATAAACGGAAACATCGAAGGAAAGCTACCACTCCGCAACACAAGCGCAAGGCAAGCTGACAGTCCAGACCAAACAGGCAACACTGACACCTACTCTCGACGCCAGACCGTCGGAAGCGCCCTCGTGAAAACGTCTATACTCGCGGACAACGTTCTGTGGCGATAACGAGAGAGCTACGCCGGCAAAGCGCGCACTAGTGGCACTAGTGGATTTTCCTTTATTGCCATAGAAATTGTCCGAGAGAGCAGCAAGCACAAAATTTTTGAGACTTGAGCAGTTCACTTCGGAATTCAGGCAGTGGACTCTCGGTGTAACGAATTCATCCGGACAAGAAACTGATTTCGTTATAAGTGGTAGTCTGTTTCGAAACTGACGAGCTACGGTAAAGTCATAGTAACGAGGGAAGACGAGAAGCTTTGGAATAAAGCGATTTCCTTATAACGAGGGGTTACTTATATAAAAGAACTGAATGCCTGTATGTCACCAATCGGATTGAACCATATCAAGCGAGACGCACAGTAGCCAGCTTAACGTTTTACCATCTGTATAGTCAATGATAAGATAGGAATTTTGCCCCTTACCGTACGTAAACCTTTTAAGCACCCATTCGCGTGGAAGCTGAGGAGAGACCTGGGCGATGGTAGACAACCGGACACTTAATCTGGTAAACCTTTCACCTTTCACCTCTTTTTTTCTTTCTGCTCTCTTTTTTAAGCTACCCATAACCACGCTATAAGCCTCAACTACATGTTGATATACGTTATTTTGACACAACTAATGCAATTAAGTAGTCTTACTTCCCAAGAACAGCTAAGGAGCGGAAGAAGAACGTAACTTCATTTCCAAATCAATCAGATTCGAGTCCGGCGTCTTTTAGTGGGTCTGGGCACCCACCGCGGACGCGATTCCGAGACCTTGCCTCAAAGCGGCTTCCTCGGCTCGCTGGACGGCCCAGAGTTGTTCTAAAGGAGCGGAATAAATTTACATTTAAATTGGGCGCATACAATAAATAAAGCGAATTTACAATCCGGCACCACCGCCAACCTCGCAACTTGTGTGGACTCAAACTCAATTGGCCTGGGTCGAACTTCATTGAACTGTACCGGACTAGGAAAGACCCTACTCGAATGTATTACGTAGTACTCGACGGCAGTGGAACAGACAAGAAATGACTCAGCTGAACTAGAGTGCGTTGGACTAAATTGAACAGGGGGTATTCTGTAAGTGTCCACCGAGTGGACATGTCCACTAGGTGGATACTTACAGAACACCCCTCCATGATAAGAAATGACTCAACTGGGCTGGAGTTGGTTGGACTCGGCTTAACTAGACTGTGATGGGAAATACTAAACTGTACTGAACTGGGTCAGATTCTACTGAACCCCACTAAATTGACAGACTGGCTGGCGTCATGACTGGTTGACTGATTCACTGACTGACTTTTGAGTAAGCCTTCAGACTGACGGACTCTTGAGCCTTGACGACTGACGGACTCTTGAGCCTTGATGACCGACCGACCAACCGACCGACTGTCAGTCTTGAGATTCACCGAGTGATTTGTTGACCGACTGACCGACCAACTGATTGATTTGTTAATTGAATGCGTTTCGCTCGACAAGAGAATCCACCACCATCAGAATTATCAGCCACCGCCACGGGTTGTAGGTTCCCTTCTTGGAATCCTTGTCGTCTTTGCGCAGTGCTTCACTGCCCTTCAACCGACGAATGCATGGCGGCCGCACGCTACAGCTACGCCGCGCAGAGCTCTCTGTCGTGGCACCACGTGCGTTTTGTGAGGATAATACCCGTTCACCCTCGCCGCCTTTGTTCCTACGCGCCTTTGGCCTCACGCCGAACCGCGCAGAGTGGGTATAGCGCGCGATGAGCACGCGCAAAGAAAAAAAAAACTAAAGTTTGTTTGGAAACGGAACATCCCCTTCTCTCGAGCGAGGCGTAGGCGGCACTGAGGAGACTCGCGCGCGCCGCGTTTACATCACTTTCATCTTTTTATGTGCTCGCGTCGCTCCTTGGCGCGAAAGAGGAACACGTGCGCCCAGCGTGGACTCGGCGCTTCGTTCACTCCGAGTCGAGTGTTCCGCCGGGTTTCCGGCCGTTGGCGTAAGCAGCGCGTGCGGGCGGCTTCCTTTCAAGTCCCGAGCCCACGGCCGATATATCCCCTTGCGTAACGCGCGGACCCCGGGTGCTCCGGTGCCTTCGCGTACTACATATAAGGGCTCCTGGACCGTGGACGTAGAGCGTTATACGCTGTCGTTACGCGGCCCGTAATGCCGTCCCGAACTTTTTGAGCGTAACTTCTTAACGGTAGAATAGCTATTGATCGCGCACAGTTTCTTTCCCCATTGTCTACAAGACCAACGCAACATTACCAGGCACACTTTCTAACCTCTTACTTTGCAATAACTAATATTTTTCCTTTTTTTTAAGCGAAGCTTTGTACCTCTACCAGCCAAGGGTTCTGTCGTGTCCGTCGTTGTAAGCGAAAAACGATCCCGACGAACCGCTAACAATAGCAGGTATAGCAGTATAGCTTACTTGAATTCAGGCATTCAGCGTACAACTAAGCACTCGTTTTCGCAAGAAAAACCACAAAAACAAGCTTCAAAGCGATGAGCCAACATGATGGATGATAAGGGCTGCGGGCAAACAACGGAAACAGGCTCGGCGCGGTCCGTAAGATTAGATTGCAGCTGTTGCAAAGCTTATGCAGCTGCTTGAAAGAGGGTTGACGTCATTCGAAACCCTTCCAGCCTAGTAACTGCTTCGGTTCATTTTCTAGACTACCCCACTATGGGGTAGTCTAGTAGTGTATATCACACCGATCATAAAGCAGTAGTGAACATTGTTGTGAAGTAAATAATAATAAAGGCCGTGGTTAAAGTTACGCTGTAGTGTGTGAAATATCAAGTGCGCCGCAGTCACCGTGAGGGTGGCGTAAAAAGCTTCGCTTTCCAACCACCTTCACAGGGTGGATTAGCGGGCAATTTTTTCCGCGTTCTGTATCCGATTGGAATAGCCTAACAGAACCTTATGATGAACTGTACGAATAGATGATCTCCTTTTTAGTTATGTTCTTTCCTCTGATACTATTATGTTTTTTGTTATTATTATAATTATTTGTAATACAGCCATATTATAAACGGTATGGCTCGTCCTGCTTGGACCAGATTGGTCTGAAGTATGTAATAAATGAAATAAATAAGTAAACAAAATAAACTAGTCGTGGTGTGGGCTTGAATTTAGAATTAGAGACGTGCAACGTAGCAATGTATATCCGCACTCCGCCCATGAAAGGAGCGCGATCATCAGCTTCACATGGCAGAGCAAAAGAATGGAAACTTCGACGAGTCGGTACTGGTACTCAGTGCTCGTCCTGTGTGGTTAGTTTATATGTCCTCATCGTTCGCGCTGCCAGAAACCACGAACCTGCAGAACAAGCTATGTACACTGGCTAACGCTGCGAGGTTGGGTGTTTGAGAATAGATTGCATTTTCAGCTGATGACTTACAAAAGCTACCGAGGGCTGTGGCCTAGAGAGATGAAGTTGGTATGAAATTTGGAAGATGGCATTGGAAAGTTCCAAGATGAAATAGGTATTTCGTAACAGTTGCATAAAACGTGTCTCGGCTCTTAGTTGCAATCACCATTTCGCAAGAGGTGCGCACAGTTCGTATGGTCTTCGAGGTGATCGGCACAATTCGAGTTCGTTGTTTCGCTACATGACCTTTTTTATGGTCAGTCGTGTACGACAATATATACTTTTGCAAGTCTGCATTAAGTACAGCAGTGGTATGCGGAAAACAAACACTTGTGACGAGCAAGCTGGACAATCTATGGTTCAATCCGCTGATAAATGTGTTTGGGGCGGAGAGATGCGTGGAGCGAGAAACTGATATAATATATGTATGTATATATATATATATATATATATATATATATATCCCTTCGCCAAAACAACGCCATCTCCAGCTTGAAAGGCAAGCCTCCGCTGAGCAGGACCATCATCGAGCGTGAAGCGCAGTACGAGATCCCTTTGTCAAATACTCGGGTGAGAAAAGCTTGTCTCAGCTTCATAACAAAGCACCTCGAAATAAAAGCGCGTTGCAGGCAATTATGCGAGTGGGAACAACCGTTACTGGGACAGGTAAATTCAGCGTGAAAGGAAAAAAAAAGAGAGAGAAAGACACGGACAGTATGTATGAGAGAAACACCGCGCTCACTTCGAAAGCTGGCAACAGCGCATCTGCCGCCTCCACCCACACTATTCGCAAGCGCGTCGACGCAGAACGCCAAGCGCGCGGGAGCTTGCTCCAAATTCGTTCCTCAACCACATTCTCCCTCCCTCTTTCCTCGTTTCGTTTCTGTCCGTCAGACGAGCGCGAGTCTGAGCACGAAGAGGAAGGAGCGAAAAGGCGAGCAAGCGAGCGCCAATCGCTCATCATCGTCACCTTCCCAGTCAGAGAGTATAGCTGGCTGGATGGCTCGACGAATATCCGTCTCCCTCCGCCTTTCCACACAACCTCGGGTCGCGAGCACAAAGGCGTCCCTTTTTTTGATCGTCGCCCCGCGGCTCAAACTCGCGAGGCTACAATAATTCGAGGAGGAAAATGGCTGCCTCTCCGCGCGCCGAGGAGTAGTTATCAAAGGACGGCGCTTGTTTTTGACGACGACGTGGTCTGCTCTTTCGTATAGCGTCGTCTGGCTGCCGCCTGACGAAAACAGACGAAAGAATGCAGGCGGAACGCGAAGAAGCGGAAGGAACGATCGCTCATGCTGGAATCTGAAATCAGCCCGCCTTGTGTGCTCTTAATCACGTTGCACTTCGGTTCCAGCTATAAGTGAAAAAAAATGTTCAAATTTATTTCGCTCACTTAATTACTTGAATCGCAAATCTTTCTGCACTCTTCTTTAATGCCATCCCTTGCATTGTACATCGTTATTTTTATTGTGGCGTTTTTTTTCTTTCTTTTTTTCCTTCTCCTTCCAATGTTTATATTTCAATCAAAACTGTATAAACAATTCCCTCCTGCCTGGGCCACATGTTGGCCTGCAGTATACTGTAAATAAAAAAGGGGGAAATGGCATTCTATTTGAAATCACAAAATATAAAGAATGGCGTTCCAGATACTTGAACATTTCGTATTTTTTATTGCACGTGATAAATCTTTGTAAATGTGTTCCAGTTCACTAAACACTTATCGGGAGCAGTGTTCCACGTTCGTGTAACTTTTATCCAGATCATTGTTTTACCGGGAACCTTTATCCGGAATATCTATGTATAGCGTAGTTCTAAGAATTTATATAAACATGTCGAATATATGTGGGATTATATGTAGATTATATAGAGCTACACACAAACACACACATACGTGTATATATATATATATATATATATATATGATGTTTAATGGCGCAAGGGCCAAGTATGGCCAAAAACACACACATACGTGTATATATATATGTATATATATATATATATATATATATATATATATATATATATATATATATATATATATATGGTTGCACGCACGCGTGCGTGAGAAGAACGATGACCGGTGAACGTGCTTGCGGTCCCGGGTTGAAAAAGAACAGGAGGACGCTGAGTTTATCAACCAGCTGGCCGCTCTTGCGCTCACCTTCGCGACCTACAATAAACGGCCCCCTTCATCCGTAAGGGTGATAAACGGTCTCCTTCGCGCGTAACAGAGTGGTGGTGATGGCATATGCAAGTCGCTCATTAAGTAGGCCCGAGCAGAATTACACTGTCACGGAACAAGAATGCCTCGCGGTGATATTTGCGGTTCAGCGGTTTCGTTCTTACCTGTATGGACGCCCCTTCACAGTTGTCACCGAGCACCACTCATTGTGTTGGCTTGTAAATCTTCGTGACCCTTGTGGCCGCCTTGCACGCTGGGCGCTCCGACTACAAGAATATAGCTTCAGCGTCTCTTATAAGAGTGGTCGACGACACGATGACGCGGACTGCCTCTCGCGTATGCCACTTAGCACTACGGACTGTGACGCCGACGACTTCGATCACTTTGTGGCTTCTGTATCACAGAGTTTTCCAGACGTCGACTGTTTCAAAGCCGAACAACGAAAAGACGCTAAATTAACACCTCTCTTCCCCGCTACGACCGCCTCTACTACAGCAAACAACTTCTGTGTACGTGATGGACTCCTAAATAAGAACTTTTCCAGCACTGGCGCACGTTTTCTTCTAGTGGTGCCGGAGAGTCTTCGCATAGCGATTCTGAGTGCTATGCACGATGACCCTACGTCTGGCCATTTAGGTTCGGCGAGGATGCTCTACCGGATTCAGGAACGCTTTTATTGGCCTGGAATGCGACAGTCTGTTGAGGCGTATGTGGCCAGCTGCATGCAGTGTCAGCGCCACAAACGTCCATCTAATGCTCCAGCTGGTCTCCTGCAGCCGATCCCGCCTCCAAGCACTCCTTTCCAACAAGTGGGCATTGACTTTGTGGGACCTTTTCCGAAATCAGCCGAGGGAAATCGGTGGATAATTGTTTGCGTCGACTACCTCACACGCTACTGCGAGATGGCGGCCGTGCCCTCAGCAACTGCCGCTGACGTTGCAACGTTCCTGCTGCAATATGTCATCGTGCGACATGGTCCGCCTCGCGTGATCATCAGCGACCGTGGACGACAATTCACAGCAGATGTCGTGGAGGAGCTGCTTCGTTTGTGTGAATGCCACTTGCGTCACTCGACACCATACCATCCACAAACGAATGGCCTTACGGAGCGCACCAACCGAACAATTATAAACATGCTATCTATGTATGTTTCATCCGACCACAAGAACTGCGATGACATACTGCCTTTTATCACGTATGCGTTCAACACCGCCAAGCACGAGACTACCGGCTATAGCCCTTTCTTCCTGCTGTACGCACGGCCATCCCGGTACACGATCGACACTATTTTCCCTTTCTGTGGTCACGAAAATCCCACTGTTGCCGAGACCCTCTGCCTTGCCGAAGAGGCGCGTCGTATTGCTCGTTTACGCACTTTGGCATCGCAGGACAGATCAAAAGCACGCTACGACATTCGCCACCGTCCAGTGACCTATCACCCTGGTGATTTAGTGTGGCTGTGGACTCCTGTGCGGAAACGCGGGTTATGCCAAAAGCTTTTGGCCACCTACGATGGACCGTTGTTATTCTTAAGAGACTCACAGAGGTCACTTATACCATAGCTCGCCTCACAGCGAGTGGTAGAAGAGCTGCCAAGACCCAAGTGGTCCATGTCGCCCGCTTGAAATTGTTCACGTCAAGGCAACTGGATTGACTCGCCCGGCGGGCTTCGTCTGCGACGAGAGGAATGTTGCACGCACGCGTGAGTGAGAAGAACGATGACCGGTGAACGTGCTTGCGGTCCCGGGTTGTAAAAGAAGAGGAGGACGCTGAGTTTATCAACCAGCTGGCCATACCACGTGGTCATACGCTGGTTGCAAAACCGAGATATATGACCCGGGACACCGCAAGAGTAACACACCGGGGGAGGTCGAAACCTTGGTTGTTCGTCGATGAACCGAACATTGTCATTTTCCCTTGTGTAGTGGGCTGGTTCATGGCGTGTGTCATGACGATACATCGGGCGTCGAGAAGGCGTGTGCTGAGCGCGTCGGTCATAGCGCGGAGTCGGAGAGCGTGTTGTCATCCGAGACTGTGGGGCTGCGCTGTACTCTACGGCCGCTGCGCTAACCATTGGTTGCCAAGGGGCCGAGTGTGGCGCACTCATAGCCTCACGCGACGTGTACATGCCATGGTGGTTAGCTGTTGGACGTGACATCTCTTCGCGGCGGGAAAGTTCCTCGCGGACAATCTGTCGGATGGTCGAAGGAAGGTCGAGGCAGGGGCTCGTGTCCACACTGGCAACCGTCGTAAAGTTCGCCAATTCCGACCAATCTTTGGCGTAATCCGACGCATCTTCAGCGTTTCAGAGGTTCTGCAATGCCGAATGACGTCGGACACGGAACTTAGACTTTCTTTACCGATGAGAAAATTGTACACGTCCTCAGCCACTCCCTTCAGCAAATGTCCTACTTTATCTTCTTCGGACATGCGAGCACTGACCACCTTGCACAGCTTTAAAACTTCTTCAATGTACGTGGTGCATGTCTCACCTGGTAGTTGTGCCCGTTGCGGAAATGTCTGCTCAGCACGCTTCTTTTTGGCGACTGAGTCCCCAAAACACGCCTTGAGCTCTTCAGCAAAACGTTCCCACGTCGTAAGCGTGTCCTCGTGGTTCTCGTACCACACGAGTGCGGTGTCGGTGAGAGGAGAACACCACATTGGTGAGCTGAGCGGTTGAATCCCACCCGTTGGACTTGCTCACCCGTTTGTAATGGACGAGCCACTCGTCGGCATCTTCTCCCGCTTTTCCTCCGAATGTGGGTGAAACTCGGTAGTATTGCAGTGGACTGCTAGGCGCTGCCCTCGGAGCGGCTCCTTCTTCAGGCGTGTCGAAGACGGTCACGGCAGACGGCGGGAGGCCGGCAAGTCGACGGCTTCGACGAAGCTGCAGCAGTGACGGTTCCGTTGTTGTGAACGCTTACCCTGCACCTCCACCACTCTGTTACGCGCGAAGGAGACCGTTTATCACCCTTACGGATGAAGGGGGCCGTTTATTGTAGGTCGCGAAGGTGAGCGCAAGAGCGGCCAGCTGGTTGATAAACTCAGCGCCCTCCTCTTCTTTTTCAATCCGGGACCGCAAGCACGTTCACCAGTCATCGTTCTTCTCACTCACGCGTGCGTGCAACAATATATACACAAGTCTGCAAATATATTTTCTTCTACGTGTGACTTTATGTGGTACGTCGTTCCATTTGCTTCAGTGAAAGATTTTTGCGAAACTCCGGGTCTGCATTCGCCTTTGAAAATTACAGTTTAGAACTGCTGTTGACGAGGCCCCACACGTGGCTTCAGCTGAAAGTCTCCATTTTCATGAGCATTCATTAATAGACCATGAGAAGCTCTGTGTCTGGGTTCGCCTATGCAAATTGCAGTTTAGAACTGATGTTGACGAGGCCACTGACATGGCTCCAGCTGAAAGTTCCATTTTCATGAGCGTTCTTTTATAGACCATGAGAAACTCTGTGTCTGGGTTCGCCCATGCAAACTGCACTTTAGAACTGATGTTGACGAGGCCACTGACATGGCTCCCGCTGAAAGTCTCCATTTTCATGAGCGTTCTTTTATAGACCACGAGAAACTCTGGGTTGGCGTTCACCCATGAAAATTGCAGTTTAGAACTGATGTTGACGAGGCCACTGACATGGCTCCAGCTGAAAGTCTCCATTTTCATGATTGTTCTTTATAGACCATGAGAAACTCTGGGTCAGCGTTCACCCATGAAAATTGCAGTTTAGAACTGATGTTGACGAGGCCACTGACATGGCTCCAGCTGAAAGTCTCCATTTTCATGATTGTTCTTTATAGACCATGAGAAACTCTGGGTCAGCGTTCACCCATGAAAATTGCAGTTTAGAACTGATGTTGACGAGGCCACTGACATGGCTCCCGCTGAAAGTCTCCATTTTCATGATTGTTCTTTATAGACCATGAGAAACTCTGGGTCAGCGTTCACCCATGAAAATTGCAGTTTAGAACTGATGTTGACGAGGCCACTGACATGGCTCCCGCTGAAAGTCTCCATTTTCATGAGCGTTCTTTTATAGACCATGAGAAACTCTGGGTTGGCGTTCACCCATGAAAATTGCAGTTTAGAACTGATGTTGACGAGGCCACTGACATGGCTCCAGCTGAAAGTCTCCATTTTCATGATTGTTCTTATAGACCATGAGAAACTCTGGGTCAGCGTTCACCCATGAAAATTGCAGTTTAGAACTGATGTTGACGAGGCCACTGACATGGCTCCCGCTGAAAGTCTCCATTTCATGATTGTTCTTATAGACCATGAGAAACTCTGGGTCGCGTTCACCCATGAAACTTGCAGTTTAGAACTGATGTTGACGAGGCCACTGACATGGCTCCAGCTGAAAGTCTCCATTTTCATGATTGTTCTTTATAGACCACTGAGAAACTCTGGGTCGGCGTTCACCATGAAATTGCAGTTTAGAACTGATGTTGACGAGGCCACTGACATGGCTCCAGCTGAAAGTCTCCATTTTCATGATTGTTCTTTATAGACCATGAGAAACTCTGGGTCAGCGTTCACCCATGAAAATTGCAGTTTAGAACTGATGTTGACGAGGCCACTGACATGGCTCCAGCTGAAAGTCTCCATTTCATGATTGTTCTTTATAGACCATGAGAAACTCTGGGTCAGCGTTCACCATGAAAATTGCAGTTTAGAACTGATGTTGACGAGGCCACTGACATGGCTCCCGCTGAAAGTCTCCATTTTCATGATTGTTCTTTATAGACCATGAGAAACTCTGGGTCTGGGTTCGCCCATGAAAATTGCAGTTTAGAACTGATGTTGACGAGGCCACTGACATGGCTCCCGCTGAAAGTCTCCATTTTCATGATTGTTCTTTATAGACCATGAGAAACTCTGGGTCAGCGTTCACCCATGAAAATTGCAGTTTAGAACTGATGTTGACGAGGCCACTGACATGGCTCCAGCTGAAAGTCTCCATTTTCATGATTGTTCTTTATAGACCATGAGAAACTCTGGGTCGGCGTTCACAAACCATATTGCAGTTTAGAAACTGTATGTTGACGTGAAGGCCACCTGACATGGCTCTAGCTGAAAAGTCGGCCATTTTCAGAGATTGTTCCTTTTATAGACCATGAGAAACTCTGGTCGGCGTTCACAAATTGCAGTTTAGAACGGATGTTGACGAGGAGGCCACTGACATGGCGCCAGCTGAAAGTCTCATTTATCATGATTGTTCTTTATAGACCATGACGAAAACTCTGGGTCTGCGTTCACCCATGAAACTTGCAGTTTAGAACTGAGTTTGACGAGGCCACTGACAGGGCTCTAGCTTGAAAGGCTCCATTTTCATGATTGTTTCTTTAATTAACCAGTGAGAAACTCTTGGTCGTCGTTCACAAATTGCACGTTTAGAACTGATGTTGACGAGGCCACTGACATGGCTCCAGCTGAAAGTCCGCCATTTTTCATGATTGTTTCTTTATAGACCCATGAAAATTGCAGTTTAGAACTGATGTTGACGAGGCCACTGACATGGCTCCAGCTGAAAGTCTCCATTTTCATGATTGTTCTTTATAGACCATGAGAAACTCTGGGTCAGCGTTCACCCATGAAAATTGCAGTTTAGAACTGATGTTGACGAGGCCACTGACATGGCTCTAGCTGAAAGTCTCCATTTTCATGATTGTTCTTTATAGACCATGAGAAACTCTGGGTCAGCGTTCACCCATGAAAATTGCAGTTTAGAACTGATGTTGACGAGGCCACTGACATGGCTCCTAGCTGAAAGTCTCCATTTTCATGATTGTTCTTTATAGACCATGAGAAACTCTGGGTCAGCGTTCACCATGAAAATTGCAGTTTAGAACTGATGTTGACGAGGCCACTGACATGGCTCCAGCTGAAAGTCTCCATTTTCATGATTGTTCTTTATAGACCATGAGAAACTCTGGGTCAGGCGTTCACCCATGAAATTGCAGTTTAGAACTGATGTTGACGAGGCCACTGACATGGCTCTAGCTGAAAGTCTCCATTTTCATGATTGTTCTTTATAGACCATGAGAAACTCTGGGTCAGCGTTCACAAATTGCAGTTTAGAACTGATGTTGACGAGGCCACTGACATGGCTCCAGCTGAAAGTCTCCATTTTCATGATTGTTCTTTATAGACCATGAGAAACTCTGGGTCAGCGTTCACCCATGAAAATTGCAGTTTAGAACTGATGTTGACGAGGCCACTGACATGGCTCTAGCTGAAAGTCTCCATTTTCATGATTGTTCTTTATAGACCATGAGAAACTCTGGGTCGGCGTTCACAAATTGCAGTTTAGAACTGATGTTGACGAGGCCACTGACATGGCTCCAGCTGAAAGTCTCCATTTTCATGATTGTTCTTTATAGACCATGAGAAACTCTGGGTCAGCGTTCACCCATGAAAATTGCAGTTTAGAACTGATGTTGACGAGGCCACTGACATGGCTCTAGCTGAAAGTCTCCATTTTCATGATTGTTCTTTATAGACCATGAGAAACTCTGGGTCGGCGTTCACAAATTGCAGTTTAGAACTGATGTTGACGAGGCCACTGACATGGCTCCAGCTGAAAGTCTCCATTTTCATGATTGTTCTTTATAGACCATGAGAAACTCTGGGTCAGCGTTCACCATGAAAATTGCAGTTTAGAACTGATGTTGACGAGGCCACTGACATGGCTCTAGCTGAAAGTCTCCATTTTCATGATTGTTCTTTATAGACCATGAGAAACTCTGGGTCAGCGTTCACCCTGAAAATTGCAGTTTAGAACTGATGTTGACGAGGCCACTGACATGGCTCTAGCTGAAAGTCTCCATTTTCATGATTGTTCTTTATAGACCATGAGAAACTCTGGGTCAGGCGTTCACCCATGAAAATTGCAGTTTAGAACTGATGTTGACGAGGCCACTGACATGGCTCTAGCTGAAAGTCTCCATTTTCATGATTGTTCTTTATAGACCATGAGAAACTCTGGGTCGGCGTTCACCCATGAAAATTGCAGTTTAGAACTGATGTTGACGAGGCCACTGACATGGCTCTAGCTGAAAGTCTCCATTTTCATGATTGTTCTTTATAGACCATGAGAAACTCTGGGTCGGCGTTCACCCATGAAAATTGCAGTTTAGAACTGATGTTGACGAGGCCACTGACATGGCTCTAGCTGAAAGTCTCCATTTTCATGATTGTTCTTTATAGACCATGAGAAACTCTGGGTCGGCGTTCACAAATTGCAGTTTAGAACTGATGTTGACGAGGCCACTGACATGGCTCCAGCTGAAAGTCTCCATTTTCATGATTGTTCTTTATAGACCATGAGAAACTCTGGGTCGGCGTTCACCCATGAAAATTGCAGTTTAGAACTGATGTTGACGAGGCCACTGACATGGCTCTAGCTGAAAGTCTCCATTTTCATGATTGTTCTTTATAGACCATGAGAAACTCTGGGTCGGCGTTCACCTGAAATTGCAGTTTAGAACTGATGTTGACGAGGCCACTGACATGGCTCCAGCTGAAAGTCTCCATTTTCATGATTGTTCTTTATAGACCATGAGAAACTCTGGGTCAGCGTTCACCCATGAAAATTGCAGTTTAGAACTGATGTTGACGAGGCCACTGACATGGCTCCAGCTGAAAGTCTCCATTTTCATGATTGTTCTTTATAGACCATGAGAAACTCTGGGTCAGGCGTTCACCCATGAAAATTGCAGTTTAGAACTGATGTTGACGAGGCCACTGACATGGCTCTAGCTGAAAGTCTCCATTTTCATGATTGTTCTTTATAGACCATGAGAAACTCTGGGTCAGGCGTTCACCCATGCAAATTGCAGTTTAGAACTGATGTTGACGAGGCCACTGACATGGCTCTAGCTGAAAGTCTCCATTTTCATGATTGTTCTTTATAGACCATGAGAAACTCTGGGTCAGCGTTCACCCATGAAAATTGCAGTTTAGAACTGATGTTGACGAGGCCACTGACATGGCTCTAGCTGAAAGTCTCCATTTTCATGAGTGTTCTTTATAGACCATGAGAAACTCTAGGGTCATGCGTTCACCCATGAAAATTGCAGTTTAGAACTGATGTTGACGAGGCCACTGACATGGCTCTAGCTGAAAGTCTCCATTTTCATGAGCGTTCTTTATAGACCATGAGAAACTCTGGGTATGCGTTCACCCATGAAAATTGCAGTTTAGAACTGATGTTGACGAGGCCACTGACATGGCTCTAGCTGAAAGTCTCCATTTTCATGATCGTTCTTTATAGACCATGAGAAACTCTGGGTCAGCGTTCACCCATGAAAATTGCAGTTTAGAACTGATGTTGACGAGGCCACTGACATGGCTCCAGCTGAAAGTCTCCATTTTCATGAGCTGTTCTTTATAGACCATGAGAAACTCTAGGTATGCGTTCACCCATGAAAATTGCAGTTTAGAACTGATGTTGACGAGGCCACTGACATGGCTCCAGCTGAAAGTCTCCATTTTCATGATTGTTCTTTATAGACCATGAGAAACTCTGGGTCAGCGTTCACCCATGAAAATTGCAGTTTAGAACTGATGTTGACGAGGCCACTGACATGGCTCTAGCTGAAAGTCTCCATTTTCATGATTGTTCTTTATAGACCATGAGAAACTCTGGGTCAGGCGTTCACCCATGAAAATTGCAGTTTAGAACTGATGTTGACGAGGCCACTGACATGGCTCCAGCTGAAAGTCTCCATTTTCATGATTGTTCTTTATAGACCATGAGAAACTCTGGGTCGGCGTTCACCCATGAAAATTGCAGTTTAGAACTGATGTTGACGAGGCCACTGACATGGCTCCAGCTGAAAGTCTCCATTTTCATGATTGTTCTTTATAGACCATGAGAAACTCTGGGTCAGCGTTCACCCATGAAAATTGCAGTTTAGAACTGATGTTGACGAGGCCACTGACATGGCTCCAGCTGAAAGTCTCCATTTTCATGAGCGTTCTTTTATAGACCATGAGAAACTCTAGGTATGCGTTCACCCATGAAAATTGCAGTTTAGAACTGATGTTGACGAGGCCACTGACATGGCTCTAGCTGAAAGTCTCCATTTTCATGATCGTTCTTTATAGACCATGAGAAACTCTGGGTCAGCGTTCACCCATGAAAATTGCAGTTTAGAACTGATGTTGACGAGGCCACTGACATGGCTCCAGCTGAAAGTCTCCATTTTCATGAGCGTTCTTTTATAGACCATGAGAAACTCTAGGTATGCGTTCACCCATGCAAATTGCAGTTTAGAACTGATGTTGACGAGGCCACTGACATGGCTCCAGCTGAAAGTCTCCATTTTCATGAGCGTTCTTTTATAGACCATGAGAAACTCTAGGTATGCGTTCACCCATGAAAATTGCAGTTTAGAACTGATGTTGACGAGGCCACTGACATGGCTCTAGCTGAAAGTCTCCATTTTCATGATTGTTCTTTATAGACCATGAGAAACTCTGGTCGGCGTTCACCCATGAAAATTGCAGTTTAGAACTGATGTTGACGAGGCCACTGACATGGCTCCAGCTGAAAGTCTCCATTTTCATGATTGTTCTTTATAGACCATGAGAAACTCTGGGTCAGGCGTTCACCCATGAAAATTGCAGTTTAGAACTGATGTTGACGAGGCCACTGACATGGCTCCTAGCTGAAAGTCTCCATTTTCATGATTGTTCTTTATAGACCATGAGAAACTCTGGGTCAGCGTTCACCCATGAAAATTGCAGTTTAGAACTGATGTTGACGAGGCCACTGACATGGCTCCAGCTGAAAGTCTCCATTTTCATGAGTGTTCTTTATAGACCATGAGAAACTCTGGGTCAGCGTTCACCCATGAAAATTGCAGTTTAGAACTGATGTTGACGAGGCCACTGACATGGCTCCTAGCTGAAAGTCTCCATTTTCATGATTGTTCTTTATAGACCATGAGAAACTCTGGGTCAGCGTTCACCCATGAAAATTGCAGTTTAGAACTGATGTTGACGAGGCCACTGACATGGCTCCAGCTGAAAGTCTCCATTTTCATGAGCGTTCTTTTATAGACCATGAGAAACTCTAGGTATGCGTTCACCCATGAAAATTGCAGTTTAGAACTGATGTTGACGAGGCCACTGACATGGCTCCAGCTGAAAGTCTCCATTTTCATGAGCGTTCTTTTATAGACCATGAGAAACTCTAGGTATGCGTTCACCCATGCAAATTGCAGTTTAGAACTGATGTTGACGAGGCCACTGACATGGCTCCAGCTGAAAGTCTCCATTTTCATGAGCGTTCTTTTATAGACCATGAGAAACTCTAGGTATGCGTTCACCCATGAAAATTGCAGTTTAGAACTGATGTTGACGAGGCCACTGACATGGCTCCAGCTGAAAGTCTCCATTTTCATGAGCGTTCTTTTATAGACCATGAGAAACTCTAGGTATGCGTTCACCCATGAAAATTGCAGTTTAGAACTGATGTTGACGAGGCCACTGACATGGCTCCAGCTGAAAGTCTCCATTTTCATGAGCGTTCTTTTATAGACCATGAGAAACTCTAGGTATGCGTTCACCCATGAAAATTGCAGTTTAGAACTGATGTTGACGAGGCCACTGACATGGCTCCAGCTGAAAGTCTCCATTTTCATGAGCGTTCTTTTATAGACCATGAGAAACTCTAGGTATGCGTTCACCCATGCAAATTGCAGTTTAGAACTGATGTTGACGAGGCCACTGACATGGCTCTAGCTGAAAGTCTCCATTTTCATGATCGTTCTTTATAGACCATGAGAAACTCTGGGTCAGCGTTCACCCATGAAAATTGCAGTTTAGAACTGATGTTGACGAGGCCACTGACATGGCTCCAGCTGAAAGTCTCCATTTTCATGAGCGTTCTTTTATAGACCATGAGAAACTCTAGGTATGCGTTCACCCATGCAAATTGCAGTTTAGAACTGATGTTGACGAGGCCACTGACATGGCTCCAGCTGAAAGTCTCCATTTTCATGAGCGTTCTTTTATAGACCATGAGAAACTCTAGGTATGCGTTCACCCATGAAAATTGCAGTTTAGAACTGATGTTGACGAGGCCACTGACATGGCTCCAGCTGAAAGTCTCCATTTTCATGAGCGTTCTTTTATAGACCATGAGAAACTCTAGGTATGCGTTCACCCATGCAAATTGCAGTTTAGAACTGATGTTGACGAGGCCACTGACATGGCTCCAGCTGAAAGTCTCCATTTTCATGAGCGTTCTTTTATAGACCATGAGAAACTCTAGGTATGCGTTCACCCATGAAAATTGCAGTTTAGAACTGATGTTGACGAGGCCACTGACATGGCTCTAGCTGAAAGTCTCCATTTTCATGAGCGTTCTTTTATAGACCATGAGAAACTCTAGGTATGCGTTCACCCATGAAAATTGCAGTTTAGAACTGATGTTGACGAGGCCACTGACATGGCTCCAGCTGAAAGTCTCCATTTTCATGAGCGTTCTTTATAGACCATGAGAAACTCTAGGTCATGCGTTCACCCATGAAAATTGCAGTTTAGAACTGATGTTGACGAGGCCACTGACATGGCTCCAGCTGAAAGTCTCCATTTTCATGAGCGTTCTTTTATAGACCATGAGAAACTCTAGGTATGCGTTCACCCATGAAAATTGCAGTTTAGAACTGATGTTGACGAGGCCACTGACATGGCTCCAGCTGAAAGTCTCCATTTTCATGAGCGTTCTTTTATAGACCATGAGAAACTCTAGGTATGCGTTCACCCATGCAAATTGCAGTTTAGAACTGATGTTGACGAGGCCACTGACATGGCTCTAGCTGAAAGTCTCCATTTTCATGAGCGTTCTTTTATAGACCATGAGAAACTCTAGGTATGCGTTCACCCATGCAAATTGCAGTTTAGAACTGATGTTGACGAGGCCACTGACATGGCTCTAGCTGAAAGTCTCCATTTTCATGATCGTTCTTTATAGACCATGAGAAACTCTGGGTCAGCGTTCACCCATGAAAATTGCAGTTTAGAACTGATGTTGACGAGGCCACTGACATGGCTCCAGCTGAAAGTCTCCATTTTCATGATTGTTCTTTTATAGACCATGAGAAACTCTAGGTATGCGTTCACCCATGAAAATTGCAGTTTAGAACTGATGTTGACGAGGCCACTGACATGGCTCCAGCTGAAAGTCTCCATTTTCATGAGCGTTCTTTTATAGACCATGAGAAACTCTAGGTATGCGTTCACCCATGAAAATTGCAGTTTAGAACTGATGTTGACGAGGCCACTGACATGGCTCTAGCTGAAAGTCTCCATTTTCATGAGCGTTCTTTATAGACCATGAGAAACTCTAGGTATGCGTTCACCCATGCAAATTGCAGTTTAGAACTGATGTTGACGAGGCCACTGACATGGCTCTAGCTGAAAGTCTCCATTTTCATGAGCGTTCTTTTATAGACCATGAGAAACTCTAGGTATGCGTTCACCCATGAAAATTGCAGTTTAGAACTGATGTTGACGAGGCCACTGACATGGCTCTAGCTGAAAGTCTCCATTTTCATGAGTGTTCTTTATAGACCATGAGAAACTCTAGGTATGCGTTCACCCATGAAAATTGCAGTTTAGAACTGATGTTGACGAGGCCACTGACATGGCTCCAGCTGAAAGTCTCCATTTTCATGAGCGTTCTTTTATAGACCATGAGAAACTCTAGGTATGCGTTCACCCATGAAAATTGCAGTTTAGAACTGATGTTGACGAGGCCACTGACATGGCTCCAGCTGAAAGTCTCCATTTTCATGAGTGTTCTTTATAGACCATGAGAAACTCTAGGTCTGCGTTCACCCATGCAAATTGCAGTTTAGAACTGATGTTGACGAGGCCACTGACATGGCTCTAGCTGAAAGTCTCCATTTTCATGATTGTTCTTTATAGACCATGAGAAACTCTGGGTATGCGTTCACCCATGAAAATTGCAGTTTAGAACTGATGTTGACGAGGCCACTGACATGGCTCTAGCTGAAAGTCTCCATTTTCATGAGCGTTCTTTTATAGACCATGAGAAACTCTAGGTATGCGTTCACCCATGAAAATTGCAGTTTAGAACTGATGTTGACGAGGCCACTGACATGGCTCTAGCTGAAAGTCTCCATTTTCATGAGCGTTCTTTTATAGACCATGAGAAACTCTAGGTATGCGTTCACCCATGCAAATTGCAGTTTAGAACTGATGTTGACGAGGCCACTGACATGGCTCCAGCTGAAAGTCTCCATTTTCATGAGCGTTCTTTTATAGACCATGAGAAACTCTAGGTATGCGTTCACCCATGCAAATTGCAGTTTAGAACTGATGTTGACGAGGCCACTGACATGGCTCCAGCTGAAAGTCTCCATTTTCATGAGCGTTCTTTATAGACCATGAGAAACTCTAGGTATGCGTTCACCCATGAAAATTGCAGTTTAGAACTGATGTTGACGAGGCCACTGACATGGCTCTAGCTGAAAGTCTCCATTTTCATGATTGTTCTTTATAGACCATGAGAAACTCTGGGTCGGCGTTCACCCATGAAAATTGCAGTTTAGAACTGATGTTGACGAGGCCACTGACATGGCTCTAGCTGAAAGTCTCCATTTTCATGATTGTTCTTTATAGACCATGAGAAACTCTGGGTCGGCGTTCACAAATTGCAGTTTAGAACTGATGTTGACGAGGCCACTGACATGGCTCCAGCTGAAAGTCTCCATTTTCATGATTGTTCTTTATAGACCATGAGAAACTCTGGGTCGGCGTTCACCCATGAAAATTGCAGTTTAGAACTGATGTTGACGAGGCCACTGACATGGCTCTAGCTGAAAGTCTCCATTTTCATGATTGTTCTTTATAGACCATGAGAAACTCTGGGTCAGCGTTCACAAATTGCAGTTTAGAACTGATGTTGACGAGGCCACTGACATGGCTCCAGCTGAAAGTCTCCATTTTCATGATTGTTCTTTATAGACCATGAGAAACTCTAGGTATGCGTTCACCCATGCAAATTGCAGTTTAGAACTGATGTTGACGAGGCCACTGACATGGCTCCAGCTGAAAGTCTCCATTTTCATGAGCGTTCTTTATAGACCATGAGAAACTCTAGGTATGCGTTCACCCATGAAAATTGCAGTTTAGAACTGATGTTGACGAGGCCACTGACATGGCTCTAGCTGAAAGTCTCCATTTTCATGAGCGTTCTTTATAGACCATGAGAAACTCTAGGTCTGCGTTCACCATGCAAATTGCAGTTTAGAACTGATGTTGACGAGGCCACTGACATGGCTCCAGCTGAAAGTCTCCATTTTCATGAGCGTTCTTTTATAGACCATGAGAAACTCTAGGTATGCGTTCACCCATGCAAATTGCAGTTTAGAACTGATGTTGACGAGGCCACTGACATGGCTCCAGCTGAAAGTCTCCATTTTCATGAGCGTTCTTTTATAGACCATGAGAAACTCTAGGTATGCGTTCACCCATGAAAATTGCAGTTTAGAACTGATGTTGACGAGGCCACTGACATGGCTCTAGCTGAAAGTCTCCATTTTCATGAGCGTTCTTTTATAGACCATGAGAAACTCTAGGTATGCGTTCACCCATGAAAATTGCAGTTTAGAACTGATGTTGACGAGGCCACTGACATGGCTCTAGCTGAAAGTCTCCATTTTCATGAGCGTTCTTTTATAGACCATGAGAAACTCTAGGTATGCGTTCACCCATGAAAATTGCAGTTTAGAACTGATGTTGACGAGGCCACTGACATGGCTCTAGCTGAAAGTCTCCATTTTCATGAGCGTTCTTTTATAGACCATGAGAAACTCTAGGTATGCGTTCACCCATGCAAATTGCAGTTTAGAACTGATGTTGACGAGGCCACTGACATGGCTCCAGCTGAAAGTCTCCATTTTCATGAGCGTTCTTTTATAGACCATGAGAAACTCTAGGTATGCGTTCACCCATGAAAATTGCAGTTTAGAACTGATGTTGACGAGGCCACTGACATGGCTCTAGCTGAAAGTCTCCATTTTCATGAGCTGTTCTTTTATAGACCATGAGAAACTCTAGGTCTGCGTTCACCCATGCAAATTGCAGTTTAGAACTGATGTTGACGAGGCCACTGACATGGCTCTAGCTGAAAGTCTCCATTTTCATGATCGTTCTTTATAGACCATGAGAAACTCTGGGTCAGCGTTCACCCATGAAAATTGCAGTTTAGAACTGATGTTGACGAGGCCACTGACATGGCTCCAGCTGAAAGTCTCCATTTTCATGATTGTTCTTTATAGACCATGAGAAACTCTAGGTCTGCGTTCACCCATGCAAATTGCAGTTTAGAACTGATGTTGACGAGGCCACTGACATGGCTCTAGCTGAAAGTCTCCATTTTCATGATTGTTCTTTATAGACCATGAGAAACTCTGGGTCAGGCGTTCACCCATGAAAATTGCAGTTTAGAACTGATGTTGACGAGGCCACTGACATGGCTCTAGCTGAAAGTCTCCATTTTCATGAGCGTGCTTTTATAGACCATGAGAAACTCTAGGTATGCGTTCACCCATGAAAATTGCAGTTTAGAACTGATGTTGACGAGGCCACTGACATGGCTCTAGCTGAAAGTCTCCATTTTCATGAGCGTTCTTTTATAGACCACGAGAAACTCTGGGTTGGCGTTCACCCATGCAAATTGCAGTTTAGAACTGATGTTGACGAGGCCACTGACATGGCTCTAGCTGAAAGTCTCCATTTTCATGAGCGTGCTTTTATAGACCATGAGAAACTCTAGGTATGCGTTCACCCATGAAAATTGCAGTTTAGAACTGATGTTGACGAGGCCACTGACATGGCTCCAGCTGAAAGTCTCCATTTTCATGATTGTTCTTTATAGACCATGAGAAACTCTGGGTCAGCGTTCACCCATGAAAATTGCAGTTTAGAACTGATGTTGACGAGGCCACTGACATGGCTCTAGCTGAAAGTCTCCATTTTCATGATTGTTCTTTATAGACCATGAGAAACTCTGGGTCGGCGTTCACAAATTGCAGTTTAGAACTGATGTTGACGAGGCCACTGACATGGCTCTAGCTGAAAGTCTCCATTTTCATGATTGTTCTTTATAGACCATGAGAAACTCTGGGTCGGCGTTCACCCATGAAACTTGCAGTTTAGAACTGATGTTGACGAGGCCACTGACATGGCTCTAGCTGAAAGTCTCCATTTTCATGATTGTTCTTTATTCACCATGAGAAACTCTGGGTCGGCGTTCACCATGAATTGCAGTTAGAATGATGTTGACGAGGCCACTGACATGGCTCCAGCTGAAAGTCTCCATTTTCATGATTGTTCTTTATAGACCATGAGAAACTCTGGGTCAGCGTTCACCCATGCAAATTGCAGTTTAGAACTGATGTTGACGAGGCCACTGACATGGCTCTAGCTGAAAGTCTCCATTTTCATGAGCGTTCTTTTATAGACCATGAGAAACTCTAGGTATGCGTTCACCCATGCAAATTGCAGTTTAGAACTGATGTTGACGAGGCCACTGACATGGCTCTAGCTGAAAGTCTCCATTTTCATGATTGTTCTTTATAGACCATGAGAAACTCTAAGTCGGCGTTCACAAATTGCAGTTTAGAACTGATGTTGACGAGGCCACTGACATGGCTCTAGCTGAAAGTCTCCATTTTCATGATTGTTCTTTATAGACCATGAGAAACTCTAAGTCGGCGTTCACAAATTGCAGTTTAGAACTGATGTTGACGAGGCCACTGACATGGCTCTAGCTGAAAGTCTCCATTTTCATGATTGTTCTTTATAGACCATGAGAAACTCTAAGTCGGCGTTCACAAATTGCAGTTTAGAACTGATGTTGACGAGGCCACTGACATGGCTCCTGCTGAAAGTCTCCATTTTCATGAGCGTGCTTTTATAGACCATGAGAAACTCTGGGTCTGCGTTCACTCATGATAACTGCAGTTTAGAACTCTGAGGTGCATGGACCAGTGACAGAGTCAGTGCATTTTGCGTTACATATCGACTAGCAACATGATGCGCCCTTGAACGGCGCCTGTTATTGCCTACATAAACAAAAAAGAGGCTGCTTGTCTAGTGGGCGGTGGTGGGGCGAGAGGGGAGAGGGACGTCGTAGTCAGTTGGTGGCGTCCAATCTTCTGCCACGGATATGATAAACCTATCGCTCATGATGAACACCAAGAAAAGCACAAGGGAGAACGGGAATCAGCTGTCAACAATCAGTGTTCACCCGAGTTGTGTACCTTCTCACTATAGTGAACAAACCATGACCTCCGAAATTCGGCGTAGCCCGATCTCGGAGGCTATGAGCAAACACACCGTTGCTTAACCACGGTGATCTGACGAGTACCGGCGTATTCAGCCGATAACGCGAACAATCGCCATCATCAAGTTACCAGGCACTCGAATGTAACTTTCCTGTTTAATGCAACAAGTGCTTTCACATCGATGCCGTGGTTGGCCCAATTTCTGCCTTTCTCGCGCACTGAAAAGCGGTAATCGTTCTCAAGCGTTTTTTTAAACGCTTTCCCGAAAAAAAAAAAGAAACCGGGCGTTGACCTTTGACGCTCGTGGTCGACCTTTCCTGTGCGATCATTGACCTCTCGACCGGGATGACGATGTGCACGTGCTGGGCGCGTGAACAAAGCGCTCATTTTCTCAGGAGCCGAAGCCCTCGTTTAAATAACCCGCGAACGATCGCAGTGCACACGGCGAAGGAAAACAGTGTTAAGAGGAGTAGAATAACAAATAACCGTAAAGAAAATGACTCGAGCGTCGACTAATAACCACTCGCACAAGGGAACTCTATGTATGACTGCCGCGCGTTCGGCGTAACGGCCGCCTTTGCTAGCTCCGTGTTTAGTGGAGGCCGAAAGGCTCACGTGAACAGAACAAAAAATACATATATAAATACAGCAGACGTAAGCGATTTCTGCGCCTCTGTAATCATTTACTATGAAAATGTCACGTTTCCACAGTGGACTCTGCGATGTTCATGACGGTGATGCTATTGAAACTCATGGAAGCGAACAAGACGAGAAAGAAGAACACGGCGGGCTCCAAAGGCGCGCGCGCTAAAAAAAAAAAGAATAAAAAGAAAAGAAAAAGAAGAATCTTGATTTCGTTCGCATCTAACGCAGCTGTCTCGTCTCGTTTCTCCGACATGGTGCCGTGACCAGGAATCGAACCTGGGCTATTGCGATGCCTTATGAAAACGATGCCTTATGAAGACAAGAAAATGAAGCTGAAAGAGGCAGACAGATGTTTCTGCTGTACCAGGCCTCGCCATACTGCTAAAATATGTAAGGCAAACATTAGGTGCAAGATATGTCGAAAATGGCATGCGACGTCAATGTGCCGAAGCAAAGAACTGACAGCACAGTGCACAGCATCTACTCTTGGTGAAATTGAAAATCAGGAAGAGAAAACGTCTACTGGCCCGTTCATTAACATTTCATCAAGTGTTCTTCTGCAGACTGCAGTTGCATTAGCAGGAGGTAGAAGGCAGACGTGTTATTGTCGTGCTCTGCTGGATACTGGCAGCGAAAGATCATACTGAAAAGCCTATCTGAGAAAATTGGCTGTAAAGTTAAAGGAAAAGAAATACTCACGATAGGCTGATTCGGAGGAGGTCAAAATGAAAGAGTCATGAATTCGGTTGAAGGTAAACTGAAAAGTGCCTACAGTAATGAAGAAGTGTTAGTGGAAGCACTGGAGGTAGGCATAATTTCAAAAGAAAGATTACCGTTCCTGCCTATGTCGCTTCAAAGGAAGTATGAAGAGGGCGGATTCAAGCTGGCTGACGGTTCATGTGGAAGCACATCATGCGTGGAAATCAGAATACTTATTGTATCAGACAAGTGTTGCCAAGTAATGACAGGTGGGATGCGAAGACTAGACGAGAGGTCGACAGCAGCAGAAACCATATTCGGCTGGACTGTACAGGGTCAAGCTAAGATATCAGCAACAATAATCGAGAAGTCAACCGTAATGGTACTTAACGTCAACGTGAATAACTCTGGCATACAGACAGAACTCAGCCATTTCTGGGATATTGAAACTCTAAGCATAAAGGGCCCTGAGAAAGAAACCAAGAGAGAAACCAAGAGAGAAGAGGAAGTTATTCAGCACTTCACGAGGGCCTTAAAATTTGAAGAGAAGCGATATTCTGTGAGACTTCCATGGAAAGATAACGTGGAACTTGATGAAAACAAGAACGTAGCTATGAAAAGATTACAACTCAATCGACGGCTAGAGAAGGACGAAAGTTTACTCCGGCGTTACGACAGTGCGATTAGAGATTATTTAAATAGTGGAACAGCAGAAGTGGTTGAAGAAAAAAGTAGATCAATGTTACACTGCTACTACATGCTGCATCAGGCAGTAATAAGGGAATATCGACAAACCACAAAGATAAGAATAGTATTTGATGCGTGTTCATTGTCGACAACAGTGTTTTCTTTAATCGATAACCTCGAAACAGGAGCGAATTTCAATTGTGATCTGGTGCATATGCTGATGAACTTCCGACACCATCACATAGCAATGACAGCTGATCTACAGAAAGCAATTCTGCAGATTTCAATACATGAAGAGGATAGAGAAGCATTGCGTTTTCTTTGGTGGGACAGAATTCCAAGTGGTAGCGACGCAAAGTTGGGACATGGAGAATGTCAAGTGTAACGTTTGGAACAACTCCGAGTACTTTGTTACTTGCAGCAACTGTGCAAAACCACCTAAGCAAGTTGGAAGACAGCTTTCCGGAAACGATTAAGTAGCTGAAGAACAACATTTACGCAGACGACGTGATACTGGGAGCCAACTCACCAGAAGAAGCCGAAAAAACTTTATAAAGAGTCAAAATACATTTTTCAATAGGCGTCAATGACACTCAGAAAGTTAAAAACGAGTGAGCCTCGATTACAGCGAACTACAACCATATAAAAAAGAAAAACACAGGCATGGAAACCTCCACCCAGGTAAAGGTACTTGGCAACAGATTGAATTATGAGGAAGATAGACTGTACCTCCCATGTTTTGACATAGAGGACATCGATACGAGGGTTGCAATTACAAAGAGGCAAATGTTACAGATAACAGCAAGAATATACGATCCGTTGTATGTCTTCATTCCATTCACAGTGACAGCTAAGCGAGAAATACAAAACATGTGGAGGAAAGGAACATCTTGGGACGACCCACTACCAGAAGATGAAACGGCGTCGTGCGGAAACTGGATTCAAGAGCTACGAATAATAGAAGACTTCGGAATACCTAGATGGTTTGATATTAACCTAGGCAGCCAGCCTCTTCATACGGATCTTCATTTGTTTTCCGATACAAGCCCGTACGCTTACGGAACAGCAGCCTACTTGATAAATACCTGCGAAAACCAAAAACAGTATGAGTTACTCATAGCAAAAGGACGAATAGCTCCAATGAAAGAAATG
The DNA here is from genome assembly GCF_013339745.2 of Dermacentor silvarum. Lineage (NCBI taxonomy): Eukaryota > Metazoa > Arthropoda > Arachnida > Ixodida > Ixodidae > Dermacentor > Dermacentor silvarum. Next base: position 104,533,795 of record NC_051158.1, on the reverse strand, counting down.
TCTTAGCCATGACTCGAGCTAATGGTTGCGACGCTATCTGCACGCCTCTCTGAATATATCAGAAGAGGACTTGTAAGAAAACTAAACGAAACGAGATATTGGACAGACACAATTATTGTTCTAAGTTGGTTACGCGGAAAGAAAAACGCGACAATTTTGTCGAAAACAGAGTGAAGGAGTATGCTTTAGTAAGGTAGTGCGTTGGGCGAGTTGGTGCATAGCTGAACAAATGAGTTGTGGCGCAAGGAAAGAAGAAGCAAAAACCAAGGGGAGACAGGCTAGGGCGCCCTATCCTGTCTCCCCTTGGTTTTTCCTTCTTCTTTTCTTGCGCCACAACTTATTTGTTCAGAGTGAAGGACATAAAGGAAAAAATGAAACTGTAAGAATTGAATTACCTTGCAAGTTAAGAAAACCCAGCTGATTTGATGGCTAGAGGTGTAAGCGCAGAGTGTCTGATAAACTCAGAACTATGGTGACATGGTCCAAAATGATCAGTTCTGAAAAAGAAAACTACAGAACAAACCGAAGTAGAAGAAGACACTGAGCATGGTGAATGTTATGCGATTAATACATGCACGTGAAATGCGGCAGTAATTAACGCGGAGAAGTATGGCACATAAATACGATTACTCAGAGTCACAGCTTGGGTTCTCAGGTATATCCGGAATATACGAAAAAAGAGCCCGATCATCGAAGATGTGAGTTTTGAGGAACTGAAGAAAGCTGAGACGACAATAATAAAACTAGAACAACAACACATACGGGAAAACATCGTACAGAGCAAGAGAGTTCCTACGAAGACAACAAGGATGTTTCTTCATGGCACGGAAGTCGTTGAAGACGAGCAAGCTCTGATAAGACACAAAGGTCGGCTACTTCAAAGCGGATTAGCATACAACGAAAGGCATCCTATTGTGCTGCCAAAGTTGACGGCTGGTACAAAGCTTCTGGTACGCCATATTCATCAACTCACGCTGCATGGAGGAATAAGCGTCACATTATCACAGCTTCGAACTAAGTGCTGGATGATACAAGGAAGACAGCTGGTGAAGAAGATAATTCATGGATGTGTAAAGTGCCAACGATTTGACGCCATACCGCTGCACCAAGAAACAGCCCCACTTCCTGCTGACAGAGTCAACGAGCGACAACCCTTTGAAGTGATCGGAGTGAATTTCTCGGGCCCGTTACTTATAAAAGTCGCGATGAAAGGCACTACAACACCGTATGTTGCAATATTTGTATGTGCTGCTACACGAGCTGTACATTTCGAAGTTGTGGACAACACGACAACCAGAAGCATTCTTACATGCATTCCGAAGATTTACAGCGAGACGAGGGCTATGTTGCACCATTTACAGTGACAACGCAAGGACGTTCAAGAAGTCCAACAGAGACATCAATCGAGAACTACAGGAAGAAGTCTGCAAAAGAGCAAGCCAAGGAGATCAAATAAAATGGAAGTACATCGCAGAGCCAGCACCTTGGTGGGGAGGCTTTTTATGAAAGAATTGGTAGGAAGCATGAAATCGGCGATGAGAAAAGTTATTGTAAAAAGACTGTTATCAACAGAACAAATGCAAACAATAACAACTGAAGTTGAAGCTGTACAGAATACAGACCGTTGACCTATGTGTACATCGAACCGAATGAGCCTCTACCTATGTGCCGGCTGATATAATAGGTGGAAAGCATAGGATCAAAGACAGTACCGAAGGTGAAAGAAAGGTTAGCATAGAAGTAATGTGAAGAAATAAGCAAAAAATCACGAAACATTGGTGGAAAAGATGCAACAGGGAATACTTAAAAAAATTGAGAGAGCAGTGTAACGCAAGAAAGCAATAATGACAGTGAACCGAGGAGATATCGTTTTGATCGGTGCACGCACTCCCAGATCCTTCTGGAACCTGGCTAAGGTCATTGAAGTATATTCTGGAGTTGATGGGAATCCACGCTCCTGTCTCTTAAAAGCCAAAGGAAGACTCGTTCGGAGACCTCTACAACATCTTTACTCACTTGAAGGTTGCTTCCACTAATGAGAAGAAACCTTTTCGCGGCCGGAAGCTGTATTGCAACTCATGGGAACGGACAAGGCGAGAAAGAAGAAGCTGGCGGGCTCCAAAGGTGCGCGCGCTAGGAAAGCAATAAAAAGAAAAGAAAAAGAATAATCTTGATTTCGCTCGCATCGAACGCAGTAAAGTCATAAAACCACAATTATGTTATTATTATTATTATTCAAAATCTACGTATTTCCTTTGCTGTATTTAATTTATTATTAAATTCATATTACTATTCCTATTCTGGCAAGGCTGACTAACTTAGTAAACACTACTAAATTCTTTTATTATTGCTTTATTTCTCATTTTGAATTACTCATTTATTTTTATTCTTATACTTATGTATTTATAAATTAATTTATTTCAAATTTCTATCATAATACCACCCGGTTCGTGGCCTATCCCCCTCAGTGGGTTGTGCCAAGTATTGAGGCATCATCATCATCATCATCATCGAACGCAGCTGTCTCGTTTCGTTTCTGGGACAGATGCCTTGTAAAAGTGCCATCTCTTCAAGGACGACTTTGTCATATTCTCGTCGTCATTTTCGCCCACTACAATACTGCTTACTGTGACTGCCAAAATGCATGTGTAGATGCCGTTAGTGTCCGTCATTTTCGCCCACTACAATACTGCTTACTGTGACTTCCAAAATACATGCGTAGATGCCGTTAGTGTGCGAGTCTGTTTGGTGCACACACCTCTCTACGTAATCACCCTAGCATAAACCTTCGTTCTTTTTTACTCGAACAGCGAGCGATTGCAATCATCTACCCACGTGCTCTACTCTCTCGAAAATGTCAGCTCGACGGATGCAAACATTAGATATGACGAAGAATTTCCAATATGCACACGCTCATGTGGTTGTTATTATATAGCTTTAAAATGAAAGAGTGCCAGTTACCTTTAAATGTGAAAACGTGCGACTTTATACAAGTGGCTGTAATAGAGTGCCGTTAGCCACCAGCAGCATTGACATCAGAAGCATCACAATCGGCGCCTACACTTTAAGGACAAACGCAGTCTTGGAAACTCCTTTTTGTACGAGCGGCTGCTTGGCCTTACGCTTGACTCCATCTTACACACTCTAATAAACGCTCAACACCCTTAAGGGTGTAAACCAGTTTGTACGTCGGATCCTTAGGGTACTGCTGCTGCTGACATCACATACTGTATATACCTGACATACCAATGTAGCTCTGTAGCACCCCGGAAGAGGAGTGCCCAGCAAATGAAGTTTAGAGTTAATTTCGATGGTGTCCGCAGCGCACAAAGATCTAAGGTGATCAGGGAAACACAGTGAATGAGCTCTCTAACTATCTGCCTGCCCTTATTTTGTATTTCCTTAGTTTTGTGTGCGCTGTCAACACCGTTGAAATTACCCATAGAAATTAACCAACACCATCCAAGTTACCAAATCGCCCAAGCTTCAACATTTGAATATTATATTCAAGGTGTTACAGCGATACCTCGGACCCACATTACAACTCTTACCTCAAGGTGCTTATGGAGAAGTACACGCTCTTTATCTTATTGACCTAGTCAACGTAACTGTAAATGGCAGTTATTCATGACATCCAGCCAAGCCTGCTTGACTGCACGAGTAAGAATTGTTTAAGCCGGCCGTAATAAGTGCCGCCTGCCACTGCTTTGCCTAGCAACCACCTCGCAGATCGTCGCACGGGAGAGAAAAAGAGAGCGAGAGAGTGTGTGCGCGTCGCGCGCTATGCTCGAGAGAGAGAGAGAGAAAATGACAGTGAGTGAGAGAGAAGCAAATTGTAGCAGCAACAACGAGACAACGGGCAGAGGTGCTGCCGATGTCATCCGCGCTTCTCCGTTTCTCCGCATTAGCGCCGAACGCTCGCGGTGTCTGCGGCTGCAGCAGGCGCCTGTGGCGGCGGCACGGCCGAGCTCCCACCAGCTTCGCGCTACTGCGCATGCGCCGTGACGTCATCGCAGCGTGTCGTCTGCTGCGCGCCGCCCGTATACTCTGCATAGCTTTCGCTCCACTTTCCCTACGTGTGCTCGGACTGCAAGTGCTTCGCGAGGTGTTCCACGATGCCACGGACCACGAGGAAATGCTTATACACTTTGCCTAACTTAGCAACACTTGCCATCACTTCGTATAACTTACCATCCCTTCGCATAGCCAGGGCTAGCTAGGAACCGATCAGCTCCACTGTGTCTTTAGCCTTGCGCCACTAGTGCAAGCTACCCCGATGTTTTAGATGCGAAGCAGCTTATGGCGGGAGCTTTGTCCGTCCTGCGTCCCGCGGCGTCCCACACCCCCACAGCGCATGCGCGTCCCCTCACCCTCTCTTTCCTCTCCTACCCCCCCCCCTTTCTCTCCTCTAGGAATCCGGAGCGGCGCGCACGACAGGTGGTGCTACAGCCGCATACTCCGCTGGGGGCGCCACGGTAGTTCCGCGGTATGAAAATGACGGAGCGCGCGCGCCTCATGCTCTTTCCTGTGCAGCGCCGCGATGAGCGCTCGGGCCGCTACCGCGAAACCATCTCCCGCTCAAGCTAACCATCTCCCCGCTGCTTCGCATCCACACATGGTTCCCTTTAGCGGGAAATGGAGTAATTTTTTCAATCAATCGATGAGTGTTTATTGCACGAATAGAAAAAAAAATAGGACGAGCCTTCCCGGCCCTGCGAAAGGGGATGTCTAGCAAAGCTGTTGAAAATCACCACTACAGCCACTGGGTGGGTGGGGGTATGCGATACTTTAGTGCTCAATTGCCCCTAAGGCGCATTATTAAGCCACACGAGAATGTGGACATGCGGATTTCTCCTGTGCTGGATTTCCCCTGCAATACCACCAGCGGCATCACGCCGCTGCCGGTCGTATTGCCGTTTCTTTTCCCTTTGCCCCTCCTTGTATTCACGCTGCTCCTCGCGAGTCCTAACTACGCGTTGCCTACCCATAGCGGTGCTGCAACAACAGTGAAATCAGTTGCTAGGCTGGTTCTTTTAATATGAAAGGCTAGTGACGTCACTCCCCACGTCGCAAGCTGCCGTCGCCGCGGCAGCTTGCGCAACAGTGATCTTTACCGGGGAAGCGTATGCCGGGAGCGCTAGGTGCTTCGCATTGTTAGCAGGAGCGCCTTATCATCAATTATGTGGTTTGGATGCTTGTTTTGCGCTTGTTCATTATTGAAGCGAATGCTGCGCTCTATGTTGTATGCATGATACCAAAGAATGTATGCATTTTTCGCTTCAGTCGCTGAAGGTTGTTGTTTTCTTCTTTTTTTTTTTTTTTGGTGAGGACGACGCCGCGAAAAACCCCGATCAACTAGAGGCTAGCAGCTTCGCTGTAATACATCGGAAAACTTACAGAAGGAGGTCCCAGTGCAGAAGGTTGCATGGCGACCTCACAGCCATCTTTGGCTCTTATCATCCGAAGCTGCATCGCCGTCAACATAAACAGCGTTCGCTAAGCGAAGAGCTAAGATAACAACACGGAAAAAAAAAGCAAGTCACGTTAGCTTTCAATGCAGTCTCGCACCCATAGCTCGCAGGCCGCCTGCTCTTCCGTTAAAAAGCAGACGAACGACTCGCGTGCACTCGTCTGCTGTGCGGGCAAACCAGGCGAAAAAACCACCGCGCGGCGTAAACTCGTTAATGCGCTCCTATTCCTCGCTCATTGGAGGGCGTCGACAGCTCGCCCATCGCGCAGGCTAACGGGAAAGCAATCCTGCAGAAAGATCAGCGATCTCCGGTATATGGGGGAGGGAGCGCGAACGCTCTTCGGGTGGGAGGTAAGAGAGAGGGAGGGTGGGCGTCTGCTTAACGTCGAGTTTACGGCCAACACGCTTTCTCGGCTCCCCCCCCCCCCCCCCTCTTACCCCTCCACACTGCTGAAGAAACCACCACCGGGAGACCCCGACCGACAATGGCGGTCCACTGTGACGGCTATACGACGTGGTCGACCGGCTTTAAGCCGCGCTTGTGTTGTGGTGTGGTGTGGTCCTCGTCGCCGGCGCGAGGCAGCGGCGATACGATACCGCGACGAGCGAGCGAGCGCGCACGCGCGAGCCCTCGCGTGCAAGCGCGTGTGTGTTTAGCGTACGCGAGAGGAGGAGGACCCTGACGCTCGGCCGGCCTAGCGCGGGTATCAACGAGGGTTCTTTGTCTACTACGGCCGGGTCCGCCCGCTGTGAGCGGAGGAAACAAGGCCACCTCTTTGAAGCCCCCCGAGCCGAGCGCCGCCGACGCCGCCTAGGCTTAGCCTCAGCTCCCGTAGTTTCTCGCTGGTTGCGTGGCTTCTCGGCAGTGTTGTTTAACGGACGGACTGGGGGAGGGGTTCAAGTAAAGGGGGATCGAGACCGCGGGTGAGAAAATAAAACCCCACGAGCCGTTCAAGCGAGCAAAACTATAGCCGAGCCGAGAAAAGAAGCAATCAGCTGCAAAAGAACAACGACTTCCGCCGGAAGAGTGCGCTCTGCTTTTTTCCAGAACTTCAGCGTACGAGCCGGCTTCTCTGCTTAGGCCTAACGCTCCCTCCGCAGGATGTTCTGCGCTGTGATCAGCGCGAGGGCGAGGCCTAGAAAGGTCAACTCCTTCTTGCAGATAAAGCGTGTGTGCGCCCTCGGTGATCAGTGACCGCGAAGACACGAGCGTAAACACTGCGGATGCGTTTGGGTCTTCACTTTTTTATGTTCTGCGCCCACGGGTCCTTTCAAGCGCGGTTATAGCGGCTCTTGCAGCTGTTTGGAGGGAGGGAGAGCTGCGAAGAAAAGCAAAGTCGATAGCTTGTGGTATACTCTGTGCACAGCGTTGTTCCACGCGTTCATTCGCAACGTCGCTTGAATGAAAAAGGAGAAAGTGACAAATCACGCGCTCCATAACTCGCAATCGGAATTACGTAACGACGAAACTTCTAGCTTCTGCCCGGAACTTTACGTCAGCCATTTAGTGTACACCTGAAACTAAAAAAGAAAAAACCTCTCAAGACGTTTCTGAGACCTAATTAAGGACCCTTAAAGGTGTAAATTGGTTTACAGAGTACGATTTTTCACAGAAGAGATAGCATGTTTGGAATAGTACTTGATGAGCACGTGATGTGAAAATTTGGGAGTACCTGCAGCGACGCCGCAAAGCCCCAGCTCTCGATGAGCGCGTGGTTACCTGCATACTTTTCTTGATGAATCACTGACTGATTTTACTGCCCCAATGTTACGTCAATGATACGAGAGATATTGATGCGAATGATGATCAAGCTTGAACAGCTCGAGTTCTTTAACGCGCACCTAAAGTTAAATGAAGGGACATTCCTGCATTACACCTCAACGGCAATACCGGCTGCTGTTGCCCCGAAGTCGAACTGGCAGCAGTGACGGGTACACTCAGCAGCAGAGCAGCGTAGCCAACCGGGCTCAGTCCTGGTTAACCTCCCTGCGTTTCATTTATAATTTTCTTTCTCTGTCTTTTGCACTCAGCAGGAGAACACGTGTGGCATAGATATGTATGTTTACAATCCCTCCTAAGATGATCGAGTGGCAATGCTACGATAAATTCAGACTCAAAAGTGGCGGTCACACTAAACGAACAGACATCCTAAAGGACCATGTGTACCTTCTAAAGCTGCTGAGTTGTCTTCCAGGCGTTTTTCACTTAAAGCTATAAATGTGTGAACCTTCCCAGACCCAGTGATTTCATTTGGAATCACACAATTTACCCGCTTACAAAAATGCATCAATTAAAATGTTCAGAACCGAACTGCTGTAATTATAAAGATTAGGCCTTTGTTTGCATATGCTAAAACTGTTGCGCATGGTAGTCAACTGCTGCCTAGTGTGTAATACCAGCGAAATCTTCGTTCTGACGATTTTCCCTAAATTCACGCACCACCTCGCTTTCTCCACTAATTGCAGCTCAGGCAACACGCTTCGAGATGTTTCGTTTTGTGGACACTTACTTCTATTGAGCCTGAAAAAAAAAAAGAACAGCGTATACGAAGTATGGTAAAAACAAATGACGCGTGGGCCTTGTGAAAACGTCTGACACTAGCGGGATTCTTTGGCATTGTTGATATTTTTGGCCCAGGCGGACTGCACGTCAATATAATGAGCTTGTTCTGGACACGGACTGATAATTCCGGAGTAAAAGAGGTAAACAAACACAAGGCCTACGTTACTGCGTGAATATCGACACGAAGGCACAACTACGGCGGTAATGCGCTCTACGCAGTTGCATGCTTAACAAGCCACTTGTTTACAGAAGCGAAACCGATTCAGAGATCGCGCGCACCGGGGGACGGGAGGGGGGGACCCCGAAGATGGTACGGTCGTGAACGGTTTAAATGGCCGCGTCGTGATGGCATAACGACAGCAAGCGGTGCTTCCTCAAACACACACGCACGCACACACGCACGCACGCACAAAGACACAAACACCGCATTTGTTCGCCGCGCGAAACGGAGGAGCGTGCGAAAAAGCGCATGCCATCATTTCCTGCGACGCCCGACCAGAGGGCGCACAGGTCGACCATGCTGCTCTTGGGCTGTTTAGGCCGGCGCGCGCGCGAGCCGCATCGTACAAACGAATCTCGACGTCACTCCAGGAATGCTCGCAGCGACTCGGTGCGACCCTTCTCGAAAGCTCCCAGATGATCATCAGCGGCTTCCTTTGTGACCGTGCGCCGCTGTAGGACATGAGAAGAGCAAGGCGAAGACGGCCCCGCACTGCAAGAAATGCCCCCACGCACCCTACATACCCCCCCCCCCCCCCTTTTCTCAGCTAGGCCGGCGAAACTTCCACTTCCTGTCTCCTCTCAAAATGGCGGCGGCGCCGTAAGCAGACCATTTGGTTCGCGAGAAAGCAAGCTGCACACGTGGGGGGCGTGCTCGTCACTTTCAAAACCCGCCCACGAAAATCGCACCGCGAGGAAAACGGCCGCACGTCTTCGCCGGACGCGTCGCACCGCCGCCTATTACCGGGAGAGGGCGTGCGCGTCTGGACGCAGCTAAGCCTAACGGCTCGAGAGCACGCGTTCGCCTCTTCCTGTGGGAAGGAAGCGCCTCTGGCGTTATAGTTTCCCAAAGCAACCGCGCTCACATCCGCTGGCTGCGTGCGCCAGCGCGGAATATATCCTAGTTTTCCTTTCTCTGTTACGCACACACACACACACACACACACACACACACACACACACACACACACACACACACACACACACACACACACACACACACACACACACACACACACACACACACACACGCGCGCGCGCGCGCGCGCGCACGCACGCACGCACGCACGCACGCACGCACGCACGCACACCTCGAAACGTCAAAGACTATCCGGCCCCTCCTTCTTCCTTCAGGTCTTCGAGGGTCAAGGGGGGCTCACGTCTTCAGAGCGTCTACAGGTCTACTGCTATAGCACGCCTTCTTAAGCACCGTATAGGCTCGGAAGTGGGACGTTTGATGGAAGCAGGAATGAACGATATCTCGCCGCTGCGGCGTGCAATGCGACCATCCGCTTTCCCGTCGCATGTCCCGACGACCATGGTGGACAAGGCGGAGGTCTTGTATACATAGTTTCACCACCGGAGGGTGGCTCGGAGAGGGCGCGTCGAGAGGGGGGACTCCGCACGCCCTAGGAATGGACCAGACCGCGGGCCGACTTGCGACGGCAGGGCCCTCGGGGATTCGGGCCCCGGGCGCACAGGCATGCGCCCGAGATCATTCATCAGTGTCACAGCCACGGGCGGTTGCCTTGGCACGCTGAGCGACCGCGAACAAAGGGCTCCCGTCTTTACCGGACTGCTGCGCAGCGTCTGAAGCTCCGGCTGGCTGCTGGCTGCGTGATGCTCTGCATTGCTTTCCCGCTCACACTCTCTCCCTCTCGCGGGCATGTCTAGCGTTCAAGCCGCGGTCTTGGAACCGTGTGGCCAGACGGTCTCCCAGGCAGTCAGGAACGCGCGTCAGTTCCTCTGGGACTCGTGCGAGCATGAACGAGTGTGGCGTATATATATTCCTGGAAAACGGCGGTAGCTCCCAGACTTGACGGCGATTTAAGAGCTTCGCGTCGGGAAGTAAGCTACATGCGTAAGCTTGCTCTCGACAAGGCCAGTCCCAGATTTATGTTCACAGTGTGTATTTCCGTGCGTGGGATTAACCGTGGCAGCTCCCTGATTCGAAAGACGCCAGAGCAAACACATTTGGACACTTTTGTACAGAGCTCTACCGTGGCTGCAACTCCTGGTCTTGCGGTCGGGTGGTTATTTGCGGTATACAGGGCGCGGTCTTGGTATAGACAAAGCTATTGCTGGCGCTAGCTCGATGTGATAGTCGTCTTTCGGCACTAAACCGTCGCCCTCCAATGCAGCCTGCCCCCTTGTGAGTCGGCAATCTGAATTCAGACTTGATCTACGTCCTATCCTCCTGCTCCCCCAGTTACTGCGCCGCGCTGTCTCGATATCATACGATGTCTCGATATAACCAGGAATGGCGGTGTGCTGACGATTTTCGTCCTGCCGAAGCATAGTTGAAGCTATCGACCTGCACAAGACAGTTACTACAGTTACGGTGTCTACAAGTATTTGCGTCCCCAACTCCCAGTCTTTACGAGCCCTGTATTTAGCTTCTTGGTCTTTCTTCCGTTTTTGCTTTTTTTTTCAAATCTAGGCTTGTTACAGGGGTCGTGTCAAGGCCCAGCCATGTGTCTGGCCAAACGCTATGCAGTTGTTAAACTTCTTCACAGACTTCACCTGCCGTTGTTAAGCGCTGTTGATCTATAGGATTCTGTCGTACAGCTAATCTGCAGACACTGCCCGTATGTCACATCGAACACCGCAAGATTGCCCAGCAGAGCACGGGTGAGAACCTCCTCTAAGTGACTCGTTAAAAAGCAAGCTCGCAGCTAAGCCCGAGTCCACGTTTTGCCGTACAGAGCCGAAGCACAAGAGCGTTCCGCCAGGATCCCGCACAGCCCCCAAACAAGGCTCGACGGTTGTCTCTCGAGGAGCAACCAGGCAGGCACCTCCCACAACTCGACATGGGTGTTCTGCCGTCTTCGTTCGCATTCCCTCGCCACCCCTCGCAAAAAAAAAAGAAATCTCCGGTCCCCCCTCCCCAAAAAAAGAAGAGAGATCCCTCAGTCCCTCCTGTCGTGAGCTCCTCCTTTGTTCCTCGTTGTCGTCTCTGGGACCCCGACGCGCTAGACCGACGACGAATGCGGTAGCACCAGGAAGGCCACACTCGAAGTTTTCACTGCACGGCTTCCGGGCGTCTCGGAAGCAATGAGTGGTCCGGCTTTGTGTCCCCCCTTCCTCTTCCAACGCGGTGTTCAACCCCTTTTTACGGGGGACGCCTCCACGGGGTGATGACATCTGTGGTCTTTTCTGGCATCCCGATCTGGTGTTGTTTCGCAGTGCGCGTGTTACCGCGTCAAGGGAAGAGCCTTTCATCGCTCGACTATACCTTCCTCTCGTTTCTCGGGTTATGTGTTTGTTTCTCTGTTTACGCAGCGCTTCCATTCGCCATCTACGAGCTCGACATATAATGGGCTCCAATTGTCCGGAGTCGCAGAGGAGCTCCGCGCCGGGGTTTTTTGATATGGAATGCGCCACCGCGGGTGCCTGAGGCGGTGACGACGGTAACGCGCGTTGGTGGGATCCTTCGAGTTGCGCCGGAAACATAGTCGAGAGCTTTGCGAGCGCACGTGACGCATTTCCGAAGAAAGAAGCGCGGTTACTAAGTCGAGGATTAATTGACGTTTCGTAACCACTGTGAGAGCTTGCATTACAAGCGTGCTCTGTGTTCACCAACTAGTGAGAATTACGAACAAGCAACCTGAAAAGACCCTGACATGGCTCTCAATTCTTGCTTTGAATCGTTCACACTGTCGGCCAATAGCTTGCGGTTTGTAACTGCGAGTGATTTACTCGTATGAACGTTTGTAATCGCCGTAAAAGACAGTGTGTAGCATGCGCTAGAATTTTATGCTTTATATGTGGTTTATTTTCTGTATTGTTTTTATTCGTTAGACTTTCTTGAACTTAAAGCTAATAAAACGCGAATGCTCGACGACTGCATTGCACAGCATGGGAATAATAACGAGGCTCGCGTGATTGGAGGAATTAGATTCTCGGACTCTGCGTGCCCAAACCACGATATGATTATGAGGCACGCTGTAGTGCGGGACGAAAGATTATTTTGACCACCTGGGGATCTTAACGTGCACCTCAATCTACAGAACGCGAGCGTATTTGCATTTCGGCTACATCGACATGCGGCCGCCGTCGTCGGGAACCGCAACCACGACCTTGTGCTTAGCACTGCAACGTCATAGCCGCTTATAGCCACCACGGTGGGCGAGGCTCGCATGATGCAAGATGTTTTGGTTAAAGCGAGCATTCAATACTAACATTACCTTGACAGCGTGTCATGTTTGACCCTCTTGTGCCCAAACACATCTTCCACATCACCGAAAATTGAAACAACTTGGTGACCTTCATTTCTGGCCACGGAAAGTAGACAAGTACAAAAAAATGTTATTTGGGTTATATCATAATTAGTACATTAATCAATGAGTAATCGGTTCACTGAATTATCCGCAACTGAAAACTCTCTACAGTGTATAAGAAATGCTACTGCAGGTTGTGCGTCGCGTTTCCCGTGCTTAAATCACAATGCTGAGGTATCAAAACAGCGTAGCATATGCATATACGAGACACTGGGCATTACAACGTTAAACAGAACGTAATGTTTGGCTCCCGGCACACAAGAGACATCTTTTCCGACTGGAGAGTGATAAGAGCACCTGAATGTTAGGTCGCCAGTATTACACGTTGTTGTGAGAGTATACTGTGGCATGTTGGCCTCGACGCAGCGTATCCTCCTGAGATCCTGCGCCGAAACTACGATGTTGCAGGGTTTTCGACTGGAGTGTTGCAGGGCATGACAGGAGTCAAATTAGTAGTTGGGATCTGAGAATATTAGGAGATTTCGAATAGCGAATCGTATGATGTCCTATTCGATTCAGTCTTCGCATCGAATGGTCCCGAACTGTGTATGCGGTTAAGTTCCAAATTGTTTTCAAATATTTCAAGACGTCCGCTGCACCCAATTAAAACATAAAATTACAGCAAAATTACGGCGTGTTTTATCCCCGGTCAAAGTATAGACATAAAAACATGAGAACTTGCGTAGCGGAGCTGGCTACGTCTCTCAGGGAGTCAGACTTTACTGGATACGAAACGATCATTCACGCTCTCAAGAATAGTTTTGTGCTTGCGTATAAACTGCTTGTTTCCATAATGCTACATTTGTGCTTTTAATAAACAACGCGTCATAAGGTGCTACGGAAAGACAGAAACTTGTCAACGCTAAGAATACTAGGATGCGAACATCGTTTTACATTGTGACAATGGCCTATTCATTATTCGAAAAGTATTCGATTTGAAATTGATTCGCTTCTTGCACTATTCGATTATTATTCGATTGGGTCTCACAAATCGCTATTCGCACACTCCTAATTATGAGGGTTAGCGTCCGCGAAGCAAATCGCAGGATATGAAAGGCATCGCACTTGACGGCCGAAAGGAACAATTTCAACAAACTGGAGTTCTTTAACGCGTACACGAAGAATGCTGCATGAACGCTATTTGGTATTCGGGCCGCGTCAAAATATTGAGCCCGCAGCGTCGTGGTCAGCAGTGTGAATTCCAAAGCCACTGAGCAGACGAAGCATGCTGGAAGCTGCTGCACCAGCAGCAGCAGCAGCAGCAGCAGCAGCAGCAGCAGCAGCAACAGCGGCAGCTAGGAAATGTGTCAGCACGACAATAGATACAGATCTGCCAATCTACGTAGTCGCGTTTCTTTCAGGACAGATGCGCCGGCGAGTGCAACCGCTATAGCTTTATCGAGAACGGTGTTGTCTATAGCGACGGTGACACCGCGCTCCATATTGCGCCTTCCGCTTTCTTGTGTGCACACCGTGTATACGGAGCGAAACGTTGTTAATGTCAAATCACTACTGCCAGCACTAAGCTATAAATGCAGTTTCCTTCATGCAAATTTGCTTGTCATTTAGTTGAGATGCTCTGGTATAGCTGGTGCACGAACTCGTCGGCTATGCTATAGGCCTAACCTCCCCTGAATTCCAGACCGACTGCGGCTCATATTCGATGTGGACGGCTGAGAAGGACTGGCAGTCAGACATTTCGACTTCGGAAGCCCGTTTCGACGCGCTTTGAGCCCGAATAAATATATATGAAAGTGAAGTTGCAACGGAAATCGCATTGTGGGTGCGACTTTTTCGCACGATTAACGGTCGAGCGTGCGAAGATCGGCTGATCCGAGGGTCGGCAGGCTAGTTTTCTTGGCGTCGTCGGCACGAAAGCCTGACACACTACGACGACTATAGTTGTTGTCGAACGCGCTGACGAAATTGTCGTCCTCGGCCTCACGGTCTGCCGACTAGCCGGCGATGGCGTCGATGCCATCATGTCGAGATCGCTGTCGATCGTGTCTGTATCGGCCTAGCGTGACCGCACTTTTACTGAATCAACCGGCTTGCAGGACAAAAGTCAGGAAAAAAAGGTTGCACAAGGTTCGCGCGATGAAATTATCAGTGTAGCATGGCCCGACGGTACGGCACAGACACGTGTGACATCACACTCACGCTAGCCGGTGCGTTCCTGTCCTCAACACGGGATATTCAGAAAATTTTAAGTTTGATGAATTAATTGAGAAAATAATTAGGATGCTGTGGTGTTGCGGCTTCCGCTTAAAGAGTAAAACTGTGCACCCGCTTTCTTCCAAGACCATTTGGTTTTGTTGGTAAAATGGCCATTTGCCTTTAATTTTCTCATTTTCATAGCGAGGTTCTCGACATTGGCATCCTTGATGTGCCGTGAAGTAGCATACAAATATTTATTGGCCAGTTGCGTGTCGCTATGCTCACGTACAACGTGACGCCTGAGTTTGAAAAGATGCTCCACATCCAACGCCAAAGCCCCAAGAGGCGCTGGTTAACAATTCCAGAGCTTATCTTGTACGTGCTATCGTATTCAAATGAAACGCCAAATGCGGAGCGAGTGCTCGAAGCATATAACTGAAGGTACAGTGCACGCCGTCAACCAGTCATCACCATTGACAGGCGCGCACATCCTGTTTGACCACAGTGTGCAGTGAAGCTCGCATTATACTGCGATACTATCGTTTCTGTTTTGGTTCTCTGTTATTTTAAAGCGAGAAAACGAAAATAAAGGAAAACGGAAGCGACAGTACTGCAGTAGAGGGCGAGAGTCATCGCACAGTGTCATTGATTTGTACTGTGTTCTAAAGTAGAGATCAGTACACCGTGCGGCGAAACCGGATGTGCGCGCCTGTCAATGGCGACGACTGGCCGACGGCGCGCACTGCACCTTCAGTTATGCTTCGCGCATGCGCCGGCTCCGCAGTCCGCGTTTCATTTGACGCCAGTACTATAGATAGATTCAAACCCTCAAGAAAGCGGACGGGAAAGGATCGGCCACCGCCTTGAGCGGAAGATTTGTGCTCGGCTACGAACCGCGGCAAGTTGTCTTTTGGCCTATTTTCATTTTTGAGTCTCTCATGTCCCTGTGCATGCTCCCACATGCACTCATTGCTGCCTCTCTTTCTATTCCCCCTTTCCCTTGCCCCCAGTGTAGGGTAGCAAACCGGACGCTCGTCTGGTTTACCTCCCTGCCTTTCTTCTTCTTGCTTTCTTTCTCTCATCGTTTCTCCCATTTCAATAAAGAATAACAAGCGATTTGCCCTACTCTTTCTGCGGCTTCGCTGCCCTGTTGGCGTTCATGTGGTTTTAATCAACATTCAGGTTACACAAGTCACGTGTTTCCGACCATGACGTGTCGAGGAGAGCGGAAAACAGCCGAACGGCGGGCTTGCAATCATCTACAGCCACGGGCGTGTTCATATAGCAGCGGTCTCTCGGCGGTGTGTGTCTGCCGGCGACTGAGGTGATCGGCGAAGCCCTCGCCGAGCCGTGACGGCAAAAGACACCGACAGCGCGCGCCCCCTTCCCTGGTCCCTTATAGCTGCAAGCGCGCCACGGTGAATCGGGCTCCCCGATCTCTCTAGCTCTTCCAGATCTCGGCTCGAGATAAAACCGGAGAACTGCGCGTCCAGATGAGAAAGATACGTGAGGAGGAGACTCGCAGATGAGCTCCCCCCCCCCCCCCCCCCCCAGACCCTCCCGCGGGCAGGCGCATATGACGGGTCCCCGTTTTCTTTTCTGAGTTGTGTCCGCGTCACCGTCACTGCGCAGGCTGACGCTGTTATTTTGCACACGGTCGCGTCCTCTACGCACGCGCCACTCGAAGAGTTAAAGACATCCTAGAAGGCGGGACGTCATGAGGCTCTGAAGGGTACTACTGCCCGCCAGTTTTAGCGCAGGCTAACGATATCTGTTGACAAACACGGCTGGGCCCCGTGCATTTTTCTAAGAGAAACTACGCAGATCCAATGGCATGTGGGAATCTATGTGGAGGGAAGCTCTAACGAAGCGTGTAATGAAGGTCTTTGCAACGAAACACGATGCACATAATTGTGTTTATTATATACGACCCTATGATCATCATCATCATCAGCCTATTTCTATGTCCACTGCAGGGCGCAGGCCTCTCCCTGTGATCTCCAATTACCCCTGTCTTGCGCTAGCTGATACGAGTTTTCACCTGCCAATTTCCTAATTTATGAACCCACCTAGTTTTCTTCCATCCACGACTGCGCTTCCCTTCTCTTGGCACCCATTCTGTAACTCTAATGGTCCACCGGTTATCAAACTTACGTATTACATAGCATGCCCAGCTCCATTTTTTTCTCTTAATGTCAACTAAAATATCCGCTATACCCGTTTGCTCTCTGATGTACGATCCTATAGCTACGTGTAATCTCATGCAATGTCCATGCTTAGGCAATGTCCATGCTTAGGCTATAGGGCGGTGCGTGAGACGTCTACGCAGCCATTTTACGAAGATAAAGGTGATGTATGACGCTCGTCGACGGAAGAATGGTAATAAATGGGGTGCAAATGTATAAGTACGACATGTATATCTAAATGCATTTACATATCCTATACCCCTTGCGTTACTGTTGCAGACACCACTTGCCGAAGAATGGGGCGACAAAATTTAAGAAATTTACACAATTTAATGAAGTCGTTGAATATTACGCGCTATTTTTGTGAAGAGGTCTGCGTGCTTCAGATGTACAGGTCAGCGGATAGCATATGTTGTACACATAAAATGTGCAGGTTTTGTGACGTGATTTATTGTTTGATTATGCAGAACAGAGGAGCGCTCACTGGAACGCACTACGTTGTCAGTCAACATTCAGTACTATGTAGTACTGTAGTCAGCACTAGTACTATATTGTCGTCCACTCAGAGGTAAACTTACGTACTTACACCAAACCCTGAGGGAGGTAGGAAAAGGAGGCTTGACCCTCAAAGAGAAGTTGCACTATCCCACAGGGGACAGGTGGTAGACTGCATCTCGGCCACCGGAATAGACATCACAGCCATGGAAGAGGCCGGTATAGCCTTAGGCATGCGTAATCCAAGAGCCACCTTTGTCCTCACGGATTCCCAGGCGGCGTATCGCAATTTCGCAAGAGGTCAAGTCGGCCACCTCGCACACTCAATACTGCAACAGGCTGCGGCCAATCGTCAAGAGGGTCAGTGGAAACAGCTGCTGTGGGTACCAGGGCACGCGGGAGTTCGAGGCAATGAGATTGCTCATGCCTCCGCCCGAGAACTTCTACACCGGGGCTCCGCCGATTCCTCCACAGCACAACTTCTCGCTGACCAGGACGATTCTCAGCCCCTTCTTTCATATTCTGAGATCCTACAACACCTCCGGCTGAGTAGACGCACTTTACCCCCGCCTGATCCCAAATTAGATAAGGCAACGCAGGTAGCATGGAGACGCTTACAAACATTGTCCTTTCCAAATCCTTATGTATTATCAAAGATAGATTCTATGACATACAATCCGCAATGCAAATTCTGGCCCCAGACGGCCACGTTATACCACATGGTCTGGGCGTGCCAACAGAATCCGCAAATATCGGCCAATCATAATCCGACGACAGTCGAGTGGGAGGCGGCCCAGTCCTGCTCGGACCCAGAACAGCAACAAGCCCTGGTCAACCGAGCCCGGACGGCGGCAAAAGCCAATGGTCTTCCGGACTAGGAGGTCCGACCACAAAACGGCTATTAATTTTCAATAATAAATGTTTTATTCTCTCTATCCGAAGTTCAACTTGTTAGACGTTAATATTTAAGGCGACGTATAGTTAAAGCAAAACGACGGTCAAATATGTTTGCCTCCTCTTCAGCTGGATCGTACGCCACGCAACAACACGCTGCTTTTCTGTGTACAGGCTACAACATGTTCTGTGCTTTGTTGAAATGTATTTTTTTTCTGACCCCAGTTTCACGAAACAGAGAAAAGAAGTGAGAGAGATTGCTTGAAACAGAAAATGGAAGACTGCTGACCGCACCGTAACTGTTTAGCGCGTTGCTGACGCCTGAGCAGCGGTCAGCAGTGTGGGGAAGGGGGCGAATGGACGGAACGATGACAGAGATAGGGAGGACAGGAGCGCTCGGAGTTGATACGTCATGATGATTCTTTTCGCGTCGGTGACGTCCTTTAAGCACTTTGCTGAGAACTACCCATTTATGGTATAATTATCTATCCTCGCTCATCGCAGATAACTGATCTCCAGTGCCCGTAGGTTAACTGCGCAGAATTACGCACATTTTGCAACTTAGCATTGTGTTCTCTGCATATATAGTGAGGCTTATTTGAGGTTTTAATATTTCTACTTGTTTCTATGAATATTTTTCTGCTTTTGGTGCTTTGTATTTAGCTGAGTTTTTGTCGTAGCGGACTATTAGTATACATAATTCACATTTGCCCCAGCTTACAACAGAACTATTGCACAGAACGAGACATTATATAGACTGCCTTTCATACGGTTTTCTGCATAAGGTTACCTTTAAGCGCTTAGTATAGCGAAGTGAAGAGCCAAGTTATTGTCATGCATTTTTTGTGGCCTCGGCGCAGGGCGTGTTCTGGAAGCTTTCTACGTTGAGTAGCAAGCTTTTGGAAGGCTGTGTTGTACACCTTTACTCACAAAGAATTAACTATACCCGCGTAGGTGCTGCCAAAATCAATGACGTCACAGTGACCTGGAACGCGAGCTGCAGGGAAGTGTCGCCATCAGTCTTTCGTTTTGCCTCTTTTCTGGACTACTAAGCCTCCTCTCAAGGCAAGAGTGACCACTTTGCTATTGCAAGGACTGTAAATAACCAATGCTGCTGAACTTACTCCATTGTTCTTGAGCGTCTCTTCAAGTTCTCCGGGGAAGACTAGTTTGATGCCTACGTGCCTAAAACATGCTGCTGTTATTTGTGCAACGCTATACTTCAGAAGTGGCCGTTGTGATTTAAAATTTACGTAACCTCTTTACCGTTCTTATGTTAACCATTTACCGTCACCGTTTACAGTTGCTGTTTAATGTGGCGGCTTACAATTTACCGTTACCTTAAGACAAAGGAAATGGCACTAACCTGCCAGGAGCTGTTAGCTGCAAGCCGACGTCTGTATGGAAAAGTAGGGCGCCCATTTTCTTGACGTTGCGCTGTAGATGTCCGCAATGCAGCTTACAAGGCGGAGTGCTTGTCTACCCTACAAAACTTTGTAGCGCGTCTTTTCCTAGCAAGCACGAAGTATTAGACCAATTTACAATGACGCATGGTTCGTCTGAGTGGGGTTGCAACTCGCTCGGAATAGTTGACGCATGCGCAGTGACGCAAAAGCGTTATCGAAGACGCGTGTTTTGACTGGCTTATATGTTTACCACAGCGTGCTGTGAACGTTAGTGCGCAGCCACATGCGTTCTAGCGGCTCATCCTTGCAGGTACCAGACCGAATTGTTGCTTAGCTCAACCGCACTGCCCTCGACGCAATGCCGGACGTGTGGCCAGAAAAATAACAGTGGTGGTGGCGCCACGTGACACTGCCTTCAATGCGGCAATTGTACAAGTCTTATTGCAATCACTGATGGTCATCTACACAGCTACAATCATATAAGGATCGGCTGCAACGAAATCTTCATGAACACTCTGTCTTCATATCCATTCCTTGTCCGTGAAGAGAGTTGTGCAATGCAAAAAAGAAAAAAAAAACATATATCTCGGTACACAAAAGCCGCTACTGCTACTGACTCCATTTTACAGAATTCCGATAAGGGTACTAGTCATCATTCAGAATATAGCTGTCATTGAGGCGAAATTTCTTCACGTACTACATTTTATATCTCTTGCCTTGTTTGAACTTTTCACAGTTAACTTGTGCACATTCTTTAGAATGAAGAATGAGACCATCTTGTCAGAAAACAAAGCAATTTATTTGGAATCTATTAGGAATCTGTGGCTAAACTAAAGCCATATTTTGTAAACATTGAGCGCTTCTATTTATTTGGCAAGTGCAGTACTCAAGCTCACGGAAGGCAGTAGGTTGTATGGAAATAAACGCATACAACCAACTGCAGTATGTACAGCTGCTGTAAAAAGGCTAACGATATGCGCTTTTAGTAGACATACGCATCCATTGACTACCTTTAAAAAAGTGAGTTTAGACAGTCTTTAGATTGTTTATAAGCCTTCTACCCGGTCGCTTATTAGCCTTCTTATAACCCTTTTGCCCCTTTTGGCTACTTAGAGTCTCGGCGCCATCGACAAACGAGCCATCAACAAACAAAAGTCTTTAACAAGTATGGCATTCTTTCGTCTGCTGCAGTCAACAGTCTTCTTTCCTCGCGATTAGGTTGCAGAGATGAAATGAGATTTAGGGAACGAAAGTGTTAGAACATGATAAGACCACAAGCTGTCCGCGGACAATTTTAGAGTTCTTAGAAAATGTCTATAGGTTTTCTATAGACTGTTCAAACAAGTTTTGACGAAGTTGCCGCGGTTATGCTAGAGTGACATAGACAAAATTAAAAAAAAAGCTTTTTCTTCTGATGCGGAGGTTCAAAATATGTATGCACAATGTCGTCAATGCTGAATGGAACACATCAGTGCAGAGCCCCTGCTACATTTTTCCTCTGGCACTCGTACAATCGCCAGCTTTTTGAGATCATTTTGTTGCTGGTGGCTCTGTCACCTTTTTACACAAATCCGCAGGGCAGCGAGATAACTTCAGCCGGCAATTGCAGGTATACACCGCTAGCAGAATGAGAGCGGTACATTAGAATGTTCCCTTACAATGGCGCTCAAAAAAGAAAAGAAAGAAAGTAAGAATTCAAGGACGGCTTAGCGCTAAATGCGCGACGAATGCGCTAGCATTAGGTCGCACCTCGTTGATTTCTAGGTTCCATGATTCATGATTTAAAGCGCGTTCACCTTATTGCAAAGTGCTGTTCAGGAGCTCAATCGACACATGTCTTGCCTGTTCGGGGAGCGGGGTGGAACTGACCTTGGTTCGGAGCATCCATCCAGCAGTATCCGTCAGTTGTACTATATATATATATATATATATGCTCATCTATCACGTGACCGGCTAGAACACTGCATGGGGTTCAGTCTTTGACGCGATAACTCTACATAGGTCTAGCAAATGAGGTTCTGAATGGCACATTGGCTGTAATCTCTGTTTTAACAGAGAATAAATGTTCTCTTTTATGATGCCACCGATGTGAAAGTTGCTGGCCCTTCTATGGCCATTTAGCTTCATTTATGAAAGAAGCACGTACTAAACGCAATGAAAAGTCGATGCATATGAGCTTAGTAACGGATGGAACATGCTCGTATTTCTTTAGATTACGACGGAGTCCCACATCATTCCTCTGTGATGAGGGTAACACTAAACATATTGTTTCTTTTCTCCTACAGTTCATGCTAATGTGATATTGAACACAACACATGCTCATGTTTTTCCATATGCCTATGTTATCCGACATGCTATACGTATTCTCGTGTCTCTCGCGAACGTTCTCACGAGTGATGTGTTTGCCAACGACGAGCGACGCCATTTGTACTTCCACACACACAAACGTTCCAATTTTGTGCACTGCTCAGGGAAACCCGCTTTTGTTTATCGATTTTGCATGCATGTGTACGCCAACTTTAGAACTTTCGTCACTACCGTCGCTCTCTTTATTATTCAACTTTTACATCCGTTGAAGCAAATCTATGAATTATGAGATCAGGAATAGCTGGCGTCGTTCAACAGGTATCTCCTTGAACACAGATGACAACAAATACTGAATTCAAAAAAACAAAACTAGCGTCTCTGCCCCTGCGACCTCCTTCCACAGTTGGAGGGCGAATATGCAAGTGCTTTGCTGCAAAACAATATAAAAACAAGGGGAAGTTTGAGTACATTTCCCAACTGTTGCTCAGCACGCTGTATATATAGACTGCCTCGATGCCTTGTGCGCTTCGGAGATTCCAGGCAGGAACACCGCGTATCGGAGCAGTTGCTCCTCCCGGGAAGCTCTGGCGCGGCGTCAGCGTTTGGAAGGTTTCAGCCCACTTGCGTAAGGACGATATTTACTTTTCCCGGGCTATTTTATTCCGTTGGCGCGGAGCGATGACACGAGAGATAAATGAGGCATGCGAACACGAGCCCATTTTGCTTTGTGTTTTTCTGAAAGCAGATAGGTACGTTTTTTTTTTTTTTTTGCTTCTTCTTTCTACTTTCGGCTGCAATTTCTTCGCACTAAATGTAGGACGCAGGCTGAGCGTTGAGTTTCCAAAAGAAAATGAACAAAGAAAAGGAAACCTGAGCGTGTTTTCGCCAAACACAAGTATAGCTACATGGAGCTGCTGCCTTTTAAGGTTCGCAAGGCTTTAAAACAAAAACTTTACAGTGATATTGAGCACCCAACAACAGGTAACGGAAAAGGCGGGCCCTCTGTCTAAACCCTATATCCCCCACCCCAGCGCAGGGCAGCAAACCGGGAACTCGTCTCTGGTTAACCTTCCTGCCTCTCCTCTGTCACTCTCTATCTCCCTCTTGAGCACCCAACAATGTCACACGTGGCGAGAAATTATCCACAGGTATCTTAACACCCCGCTTTCCCTTGATTAAGTGGTATGGGAAGATAGGGCACAAACTCTGCATGAAATGTTTATGATGTGGTCACTGCGGAAAATACTTGAACCCTGGTTGCAGCCTAGGAAACAGAGATTCGCTCTCGAAGCTCCCCAAGACTTTCCCTAGGACAGTGGTCTGATCAATTTTGTTTTCTGAACAGCAATATACTTCGAATTTTCTTTCTTTCTTTTCTGTATGTTTCTATGACTTGTGCATGCTTATGTCGCTCTTATTCTCTCGTAGCCACTTTGTTTTCCTTCGTGTCTCGTTTCAATATATGCACATGTTTTGATAGTCCTTTACTATTTCATTAATTGTTTTTCCCCGTTTTGTTGTTCTAATTCTTGGCTAAGACTGAGGGACAGACGGTTCCTTTAGGGGTCATCCTTGCCATCTTATACAGTTAATACAGTTAATAATGTAAACGGAAGGGTTTAACTTTGGGAAGAAAGCGAAATGAGCGGATGCGAGTCCTTAAGTACGATCTGCATGTCATTCACGTAGAGTATTATCACTAGAAAGAAAACATAGGTACACGAGTAAGCACCTCAGACGAAGCTACAATCATCGCAGTGGAATACCCTACATCTAAATGAGCAAAAAAAAAACTGAGAAAACGAAAAAGAAAAAATAAAGAAACAAAAAAAGGAAGAAAGCCAAGCATGTCCGCAGCTCGACAAAGTGCACGCTCATTGCGTTCTTCGGCAATCACGGTATCGTGCATGAGGCTGTTCCTCCAAAATGGCCAGCCTGTGAAAAACTAGTTTTACTGCCCAGTTTTAGGGCATCCGAAGGTGATCATTTTGCAGAAAACGGCCCCATATGGCTTACCCGAGGACCTGGATGCAGCACGACTACAATGCACCCCTGTCACAGATCACTCCTAGAGCACTGCACGGGCCGATTTTTTCATCCCGAGCCCGGCCCGGGCCCGTTTTTACGTTGGGCGGCCCGCCCGAGCCCGATCAAAACATTTATGGCGAGACCCGGGCCCAGCCCGGGCCCGGAAATAATCTACGTTACCCGCCCGGCCCGGCCCGCCACCCCTTTACCTTATGCCCGAGCCCGGCCCGAGCCCGGCTCGAAACTGGCCCGAACCCGGCCCGAGACCGAAAAATACATGTTTTTCAGAGTTTAGAGGCCCGAGAATAACTCGCTGCACGTTACATGCACCCCAACAGAAAGCCCGAGCCCGGCCCGGGCCCGGGTCAAAAGCACACGCCGTGCCCGAGCCCGGCCCGAGCCCGTGAAAAAACTGCTCTACCCGGCCCGGCCCGGCCCGGCCCACGGGCCGGGCCGGGCCCGGGCATTCGGGTAAGCCCGAGCCCGTGCAGTGCTCTAATCACTACACACACGCGAGTTTTCTGTCGGAAACAATGTGTTTTCGCAATTTGGCTCCCGCTCATTTCACTATCGCCCCGTAAATGAAGACCCAGCTCAAAAGCCGCCATTTTGACACAATTCCTTAACTCAAGCCATAGCCTCCTATACTCAAGCTCGAATCGCAGAATGGTGCTCGACTGCTTGCGGAATGAAGATGGCCAAGACGCATTCGCGAAGTGGCAGGAACACTGCGAGCGCATCTATCTATCTATCTATCTATCTATCTATCTATCTATCTATCTATCTATCTATCTATCTATCTATCTATCTATCTATCTATCTATCTATCTATCTATCTATCTATCTATCTATCTATCTATCTATCTATCTCGAAGGTGATAATGTTTGAATGCCCATAAAATAAATTACTTTCTTCAAAACAGAGACAACCAGAAACTTTTTGATACCATCTAGCAGCAAACTGCAGTGAGAGGCCACCACAGGAGGAGGGTGAAAGCAGCCGTTATACGTGTAGCTATATGCTGTCGGGCGAGCAGTTTCGCTTTGCCGTGCCGTAGACAAGATGGCGGATTGTGCTTTGCTGCAGGTTGGTAGGTGTCGCTTGACATTTTGAATTTTCTCAATCCAGTTGAGAACAGAAGTCACATCTGTAGAGGTATATAGGAGAGGTGGCTATGCATACTATACTAAACTACTATGAATCTTGGAAGATTGCCCAAAGTTTGGGAAGATAGAGTGCTCAAGATAAAAGTGTTATTTTTGATGAAACTGATTTCCGAGAATGGAGGGCTTAAGAAAACTGAACATGTCTCCTAATTATCTCGCTAATTAGTTAAATACAATAATTCATCTATTTTATGCTGTTGCGCGACTACTGACAGCGTAAAGTTTCTATAGCTACTAACGAGGTGATTGTATATCACTTTTCATCAAATCGCGCGGCAAGTCCTTCTCCTACGCCCTGCAGCCCGGTAAAGTTTCTCATGTAAAAGCGCGGAATCTTGGGCGAATTTGTACGACTTAGATAGATATACGTGACGAAGAAAAATGGACACAGGTGAGAAAAAGACAGGACGAGCCCTGCCATCTTTCGAACCATCTTTCTAATTTAGAGGTGGTGACTACGGCTCGCGGTGGTCGCTTCCCTCACACGTCATCGATACGCTAAAACGAAGCTTAGCGCACTAATTGCTTGGTCAGGCGTGCCTAAGTTTTGCTTGGCGGCGTGTTTCATCGGGGCTCTTTTTTAGGTAAAATATTAGTTAATGTATTTTTTTCTTCACGCGTATACCTGCAGCTTCGTAAAAAGTGATAATTGTGCGGTCTCTGACCGGTTAACATCTAGCTTGCGAAATATAGGTGATCGCCAATGTTCTACAGAGCTGACGTCAATGGGCTGACGTCAATAAATGGTCAACTTACTTACTGTTATCCTCTGTATAAGTGAATCATGTGTTTTTATAATATCTGTTTTCAGTTTTGTTTTCCTTTGGTCGCTGTTGTAACCGCTTGCCGAATTATGTAGGTATGTCGAACAATTGGTCCCGTTAGTAGCCAGCCAGGCTGTCGGACCAAACAAGTTTTGCGAACTTTTCTGTAATGTGAAGATCAAAGTGACAATATAAAAAAAATGTGAAGCCAGGGCACGCCCCGAGCCGTAATCACCACGTCAAAGTAAGATAGCTGGTTCGAGGCTTGCGTGGGGTGCAGACCGGGAGATGTGAAAAGATGCCAAAATTTACATTCCTCCTGCACGTGGTTTCTTGCGCGCCTGAAGCCCCCAGTTTCAGTTTCCGAGTGAACAGGTAAAGAAAACAAAAGAAATTTAAAAAACTCTCCATTGCTGCGCGACCTAGAAGATGAGATCACCCTCGTCTGTAGCTACAAACCTTACTTTGTCAGTAGCCGCACAACTGCGCTAGTTAGACAGATTAATTTATGCAGTTAAGAAATTAGTAACACAACTGCATCACCTTACCCGTTGTCCGACGAATGCCATTTCCAATAATCAGGTTTCTAAAAATATCTACAAAAGCACTGCATTTTAGGAACTTCCGGCAGTCTTCCCAAAAACTCCCGGTATACGCCGATTAGTCGCGGCGCGAACGCTGTTATGAAAGGCGACTCATCCTCCTCGCGCGCAGCCGAAACCCTTTCTCACAGCCACCACAGGGGGAGAGGGCAACGAGGGAAGGGGGAGGGGCTGTCCTTTCCGAGCATCCACCGCGAGTGTCTAAGCCGCCAGGCGTCCTAGGTGTTCCCATACGGCATTGCGTGCGTCTAGAAATGGTACAAGATCGGTACAATTTGTATACTTGGGGACAGCCTACCTTGGCAGTGAAACGAAGGCTAGAGAGGGCGGAGCTTCTGCACAATCGTGTTACTCCGCCAAGTAGTGCGGAGTAACACTGCATTCGGTGGCAATGCCGGTTTTCTTTACACGCTGCGTACGCCCCCAAATATAGCCCTGGATTTTTAATGAAATTTGACGAAATACTGATTTTACCGTTGAAAATGTCGTCGTCTCTAGATCTCGTATGTGTGAGAGAATTACGCTCTCACCAAAGGTTTTTACAACCAAGCTGTTAAGGGTTATTTGCCCGGGGCTCGTGTGCGCGTGTAGAAAAAAAACCATCATCAACAGCATTGGCTAGAGCGTCGTCTTCCGCATCTGGCTCGTTGGCGCCCCTCGGCTTGCGCTCGTGTCGTTGGATGCCGAGCCGAGCACGCGCACGGCATCCAACGACACATAGAACAACAAAACGACGCGCAGAACAATTTCGGCTCCATGTGCGTGATGGTTTGGTTCCATGTGCATGCCTTAGCACAGGTGTCAAAACGGATGATGGATGACCGATTGTTATATCCCTCGCCATCGCCGATGCCTCTTTCACAAGTGTCGCGATACTCGGCGGTGTCACGTCCCACCAATCGTTGTGCCCTTTTGTCTCGTGACGAAGAGATCGCGCTAGCGCTGTTATCAGCAGTTGCCCATTGGACTCGCTATGGAACGGACGCTCGTTTAACCACACCTTCCAGGATCTGGCGGTCATGATCCTGACGATGCCGGGCAGTGTGCGGCGGCTATGAACGCTGTGGCTCATACGCTAGTCTATGACGATGGGACGGACTTGGCGCAGCAAACGCACTACTTGACCATCGCGCCTGGCGAAAACAATACGACGGTGTCCTTGCTCTTTGACGAACATGTAGAAGACGCTCAATATAGTAAAAAAATGTGGTTGATCCCTCTTATATAGGAATCGGTATAGAACACGAAAGTGAAACGTGTCTTCACAGAAGTAGTGTAATGTTTATTGCACATTGATATATAATGTCTATTGGTGTTTTGTGGCTAAAGCGCCCTTAGGCGTTGATGCACCCACGCTGACGCCTGGTGGCACGTCTCCTCCATCACGACTACCAACGTCGATGACCATGAGCAACCGTCGTGCATATGGAAGCTGCACTACGCTGCACACGCTAGCACAACGCGAAAGACGAAGCACGTAACTGACACACTAATACAACGCGCAAGACAAAGCACGTAACTGAATCGTCACCGAGTCAAATCAGCGCGTACAGCGCGTCGTAATTGCAGCCTCCGCGATCAACTTCAGAAACATTTTCAGAGCTAATTGCGGAGGCCACGCTCCGCTGTGCTGAGTACGGTGAACGCCACCTAGTAGTTGGTAGTGCTTCTTGATGCCAGCGTCCCTTAGAATGCTGGCATCGAGGCGTCGTAGTGCTGAGACCACCGAAGCGTTCACTGTCGGTGCGCGTTAGTGTCATAATGCAGTACTTCTCTTTTCTTGCAGTTTCACCCGAAAGGCGAAGCATCAATTGCGATAGAAACTTAGTAGAGAGCTATACGGAGTAAAGATAGTAGTTTTATCAGCTGTATAAACTTGTACATGCAGCAGCACCAGCAACGCGCAGAACTGTTGTCGACGCCGTCGCTATTTTGCCCGCGTTCACACCGAACGCACGCGGCGTTGGTGATTGTTGCCAGGGCCTCTGGGGGCGGCTCGGAGGTTTTCGACGAGATCAGAACGGGAAACTCGTCGAGCAGCGTCGGAAGTCTTTAGCACCTTATCGCCTCGCAACGTTTTTATATAAATACGCATTTGGTGCCGCAGCTAAACGTCGCCTCCCCTGCCTCCCTCCGGTCCCCCCAAGGCCTTTCGCGCGACGGAAGAAGTCGCGTTTGCTCTCTCTCTCTCTCTCTCTATATATATATATATATATATATATATATATATATGGTGACTGTAAAGGAGGAAAGAGACGCTTAATTTTGCAGCCCTTCAGGGAGCACGGCGCAGAACGCGCGTTTGTTCTCCACCATGCGTTCGCTCCCCGTGAAAGCGCGCGTCCCTCGCGCCCTTTAACTCGCACATACAGCGTCCGGCGCGCGGCGACGATTTCATCGCCGTTGACGTCATACGGAACCTCACGGCGACGGCGACAGTGACGGCGACGGCATAAATCCTATCTGAGTGTCCATATAATTGCTATCGCAAAAATAACGATAATATATAAATTCACTATAGCAATATTCAATATAGCAGACCCACCATAGTCACAGCTTCGCTGGCGTCCATCTTCACAGTAGTGGAAGCACTCTGAAATTTTTATCAGACATGTCTAGAAACGCACCCCTCAGCTCGGTTGTCTGTGGGCCTGCACCCTGTTTACTGTACAGAAGAGGTGCTCAGAAAATGTCGTGGGATCCGAGAAATAACAAAAATTAATAAATGGAAGGAATTCTTTTTGAAAGTGTACAATAGTGGTAGTATATCGTGTACGGCTTCTCATAGCATTGTTAACATAATAATGAATCAAGTAGAATTTACTTGAGCTAGGAAAATGTGAAAATTATTAGTGATATTAGAGAGCTCTTTCTTGGCGCGTAAGGAGACTCTGTGCTTCGGTCCCATAGCTCTCCCTACACTACCAAGAAAAGTTGTCCCCGAGTACAGTTGACTTTCGGCGACGAAGTGAGCCCGCATTTCCGTTGAACGAGGGCGACGCCATGCTCGTGCCGTTTGCATTGGAGCTATTGTATCGGCTGGGAGACTCTGACCCCCGCGAAAACCTGCAAACGAGCGAAAGATGCGCAGATGTGACGCGCACTTGCCAAGGATCCTTGGCGCTAACCGTGCACGTGTGAAGCGCCGCAGTGAGTCCAACTGTGGCTAACGCTGCGTACTGCTTCGCACCTTCAACACCAACGCAAATTTTTATTTTATGACTTCTTCTAGAAATAAATGTAGATAAAAGGTCATTGACAGCTTATACAAATACTGAAATGTCTTGGGTGCATTTTAAGGTTCGCTCAGGCGCCCTCGAAATAATCAAGCGGAAATATGTAAACGCCTAGAGAAACAATGTTGGTTAGGTAAGATGGCGTCTTACTCAAACTTGTGCGTTTGATGAAGCGATGAACATTGAACGTGGAGACTTCATATCAGCATTTTATTGCGATAGCAATTATATGGACACTCAAAAGCAGATTTCTGCCGTCGGCGTCGCCGTCGCCGTCGCCGTCGCCGTGAGGTTCCGTATGACGTCATTTGGAGATGAAATCGTCGCCGCGCGCCGAACGCTGTATGTGCGAGTGAAAGGGCGCGAGGGGCGCGTCTTTCACGGGGAGTGAACGCGCGGCGGAGAACAAACGCGCGTTCTGCGCCGTGCTCGCTTAAGGGCTGCAGAAGTAGGCGTCTCTTTTCTCCTTTAAGGCCCAACCGCATGCACGCGATTTTCGAGCGACAGCGACAAGCGACGGCGACGAGCGACAGGTTTTGCCGTCGCGGAGGGCTATCCGTCGCTGTCGCTGGTCGTGTCGCCGGTTTCTGGCCAGCCAGAAAATATCGCTTGTCGCCCGGAAGTCAGCGCGACGACATCCGCTGGGGACAGCGATTGCACAACAACATGGCAGCAATCAATCTGCCCGCTTCGATCTGAATTCGCTCTTGCAACTTGCTCTCTGCTGTGACAGCAAAAAATAAATAGCACAATCAGTCATCGCTTCACCTCATCGCTAGCTGTAGACTAAGTATCGGCGCTCTCTTGTCGTTATTATTGAGATCGGTTGTTTTGTTTTGACGGTGTTAGGCCTGAGACGGCACCGAGAGCCGAGAGAGTGTTTTAAGTTTTACTCAACAGATGGCGCCACGGCACCTTACGCTGGCGGCATGGGACGGAGTTCCACTGGGGATGCATGGGACGGATTTTCACTGGGGATGATAGCATATTTTAGCTAGGTCTAGATAAAACATTGACCTTTTGATAAAATTGAGATTTCTTTACGCGTGCAAGATAACATTTATTCGCACAACAATGTAAATCCGTCGCTACTCTTTTTCGCGATGTCGCGTTCATGTGGTTGCTCCACGCCGCGACACGAAAGCGCGACAGGGTGTGCCTGTCGCGTCGCTTGTCGCTGTCGCTTGAATATCGCGTGCATGCGGTTGGGCCTTTACAATCACCATATATGTAGAGCAAACGCGCCTTCTTCAGACGCGCGAGAGGCCGTGGGGGAGGGGGAGGGAAGGGAGGCGACGTTTAGCTGCGGCACCAAGTGCCTATTTATATCAGAGGCTCCAGCAACAGTCACCAACGCCGCACGCATTTTGAGCTAACGCGGGCAAAACGCCGATGGCGTCGACAACAGTTCTGCGTGTTGTTGCTACCAAAGCCGCTCACCTTACTTCGTATGACATTGCTGTTTTGCTATCGCATTCATTGCTTCGCCCTTAGGGCGAAACTGTGACATTTTTTTTTGTATAATTACAGCACTGCAAATGGTAATAAATTTTATTGAAGAATCTTTCAGGCGCAAGCCTTAAGTGGGTCGCACGGCGTCTCGTCGAGTGGTTACAAAAAGTTGTCGCAGTTTTACCTGAAAGGCGAAGCATCAATTGCGATAGCAAATTTGTAGAGAGCTATACGGAGTAATGATATTAGCTTTATCAGCTGTATAAACTTGGACATGCAGCAGCACCGGCAACACGCAGAACTATTGTCGACGCCGTCGGCGTTTTGCCCGCGTTCGCTCAAAATGCGTGCGGCGTTGGTGACTGTTGCCGGAGCCTCTGATATAAATAGGCACTTGGTGCCGCAGCTAAACGTCGCCTCCCTTCCCTCCCCCTCCCCCACGGCCTCTCGCGCGTCGGCAGAAGGTGCGTTTGCTCTACATATATGGTGATTGTAAAGGAGGAAAGAGACGCTTACTTCTGCAGCCCTTAAGCGAGCACGGCGCAGAACGCGCGTTTGTTCTGCGCCGTGCGTTCACTCCCCGTGAAAGCGCGCGCCCCTCGCGCCCTTTCACTCGCACATGCAGCGTTCGGCGCGCGGCGACGATTTCATCTCCATTGACGTCATACGGAACCTCACGGCGACGGCGACGGCTACGGCGACGCCGACGGCAGAAATCTGCTTTTGAGTGTCCATATAATTGCTATCGCAATAAAAAAATGTTACAGTTTCGCCCTAAGGGCGAAGCAATGAATGCGATAGCAACACAGCAATGTCATACGAATTAAGGTGAGCGGCTTTGGTAGCAATATGAATTGTAGTAGACATGAGCTGATTAAGTAAGCAGGTGTGCTGCGGCGTAAGTAGACCGACATGAAGAGATACTCGATGACCACGAGAAGGTGCGTGTGAAACGGTGGTGTTGATGAGAAGCGCTTCCCGTGGGCAGCGCGTGCGAAGGGACACACCTGTAGCGCTGCACTGTCGATCCGGGCAGCATTGCATGTGTAGCGTGCGTTGGAAAATGTGGCCCGACTATTACTAACTGAATGAACAAGCGTGGTGTGAGCGCGCACAAACAAGCATGAATAGATCACACTGAATGACTGCAGACAACGACTGTCAAAACGCTGGCAGCAAGCGCAAACGCCGCAGCGGCGAAGGTACGTGCGGTCTATCGCTTCAACGGAAACTGAGCGGCGAATGCACGGCGCATAAAGGTCAGAGCCGTGGGGAGATAAGAGACGGTGCGGGCGGAGCGACGAGCGCGGTTGTTGGCAGAGTAGAAGTGCGCCCCCCCCCCCCCCCGCTCCCTCCGGCGCTGGCTTCCCGCTTCCTTGCTTGCGCGTGGGAGATTGAGTGCGTTCGCTCTCCGTGACAGCGCGCGTCCCCGCACGCTTCCGCTCGGGCATACG
Organism: Dermacentor silvarum; assembly: GCF_013339745.2. Lineage (NCBI taxonomy): Eukaryota > Metazoa > Arthropoda > Arachnida > Ixodida > Ixodidae > Dermacentor > Dermacentor silvarum. The sequence continues at coordinate 104,501,115 of NC_051158.1, read as the reverse complement.
GCGCGCGGCGAAGATTTTATCTATAGGGAACCTCACGGCGACGGCGACGGCAACGGCGACGCCGACGGCAGAAATTCGGTTGAAGTGTCCATATAATTGCTATCGCAATAAAAAAAGAGTCGCAGTTTAGCCCAAAAGGCGAAGCATCGATTGCGATAGCAAATTAGTGGACAGCTATACAAAGTAAGGATAGCAGTTTTATCGTCCGTATACACTTGTAAACATAGGCACACTAACTAAATTAACAAGCATGGTGCCACGCGCGCACAAGCAATCGTGAACGCATCTCACTTGATCACCGCGGAAACTTGCTGCCAAAACGATAGTATGGGGAAACGCGGCAGCAGCAGCGAGCGAATTGACCTTCGTGCAGCCGCTCGCATCCACGCGATCTTAGCCGCGAAAACGCAGAGAGGGCATATTCCACCCCCGACGCAGATGGTTTTCAAGATACAGCCGCGCGGCGGGCGCTCGCGCCGCCACGCGGCTGTATTTAATTTTGGCCCAAGTTACGTGAGACACCCACTATATACATTACGTACGCAAGTTCATGCACATCGTAGTCTTGTACCTAGCATGTTCATGTAAGTAGCATGTTCACGTATACGGTGGTGGCAGATGATTTCGTCTTGGCAAGCAAATGTAAGCAAAACATTCACATTTCGCTCGTCGACACCATTATTTTATTGATACCCATACTTTTTTTTCCTTCTGTCAGTAACGAGAACAAAAAATCGACAAAGATGTGCTCGAGAGAACCAACGAAAATTGCACCACAGACATAGTGCCAACGATGACCGCTTTTGTTCGCTTTGCCGATGACCCGGCAGGCATGGAACATACAGAAGACCTTAATCTGAAGCTAGCTTTAGTAGCGGAAGTCGAACGATGTTCCAGCGGAATTCTCGCGAGAAAAAGAAACCTCTTCACCTCGCAGAGAACGAGCGTACGAACGCGCCAGCTGTGGACGAAGGCGACGACGCTCGAGCGCAATCATATGGTTCGCATAAATGCATGTTCTGCAAGCGTGATTCATTGTAATAAATACCATGTTCAAAAAAAGTGGCTGTATAGCCTAATGGTTACGACGCTCGCTTTGGGAGCGGGGGTCGTTTGAATCTTGCCTCGACGAGAAAGTTTATTTCCTTTCCTTTCTTGGTAGTTTCTTGATACGCACGACAAATTACGGCTGGCTTAAACAGCCTCGCTGTTAAAAAAGAGTGTCAGCATTGGCCGTTGCAACAAAGAGAATCCACGAGCCGCAGCTTGCATCGCAAAGTGGCTCACCTCTTTTTTCCTTGAACATCTGGCTACAAACCGTAAGGTCATCAGTTAGAACAGCGCTTAGAGACGAGAAATTTTTCTTTTTCTATCAAGAGACATTTTGCAACGACAGACAGACGGAGCCTATTTCGCTTCTACGCGAAGACCATTTTATCATACAGTTCCTTCCAATATTACCCGCGGAAGAACCTGGAACCACAGTCAACGAAAATTCCCCTAACTGTCAGAGTGTCACGATAGAAATACCCAGATCGTTCGGCCTGTCTTGAGCGTGGCTAAGGACGGTTGCCCAAATGAAGCCTTTCCGGAATGAAATCTTCATAAAAGCTTCTTGTTCTCTCGAAATATACGTACGTTTTGCAAGCAAAAATATGTCTTCGGAACCAGATATCCATGCCCTTCTTATAGATATAGGTTTAGCGGATTACCGCGAATTTCGAACGCGGTTTTAGCGGAATTCTCGCGAAAATAAATATCAACACTCGCCGTCACAACAAAGAGATACGCCAGGAGCTGCAGCTTCCATCATAAAGTGCACGCCGACAGAGGGTTCTTTACCCTCTTCTTCTTTGACACCCAACCTCTCCGCCTACCCCTTGACATCGCCCACCCAGTTCTTTTTTTTTATTTTCTTTATTTTCTCTCGTCGCACAGGGAGGCGAGGCGGTGTGTTTTGCGGGGCATATCGGCGTCATCTGAGGAAGTCACGGTGCTTCCCCGCTGTCTTCAAGGTCGATCGCCGAGGCGACACGGGGGGCATGTTCGGGAAAGGCGAACGAGGCGGCCTCGCTTTGATCTGGGTCGCGCAACCATGGACCCAAACACCCCGCTTGGGCTCGAGTACCCCCCCCCCCCCCCCAACCCCCGTTCTTCTGTGGCTCTTTGCTTCGCTCGGCCGTCTTGACGAGCAGCTGAGAGAGCCGGCGACTCCCCCTTTTTTTGGCTCAGCTGACACTCTGCCTGACTAGGACGACACTGGCCAGAGAGTATTGCACCTTTCTTTCTCTCTCTCTCTCTCTCTCCCACAGACACCACAAACACACGCAACCACGCACACATACACACGCAGACACCAAACACACATTAGAGCCACACACAACATCGCACAGACACGAACACGCACGCTCGCAAACAAACACAACACACGGACAAACGTAGCATTCTCTACTTGTCTTTTTTTTTTAGTTTGAACAGAATATTGAAATAGCTTACAGCTGTGTGCTCTGAAAATGGGAGGCACAAATTAAATAGATAGAGTAATAAACAATGTATTATTGGCTTTGGGTGCATGTTACAATTTCAAAGTAGTTTTCAGAAGTACGTAACCACTTTCTTTGTTGGCTCGTAATAGTGTATGTCATTGAATATTTTTCCAAGGTCTCTTAAGGTAGAACCAAAAGTTTTGAGGACAATTTTATTTGGCAAAGCCATATTGCGCAACTACGCTCTAGCCCAAGCCGCGCTCAATACAGGCCGAACTATCCCGGCATTCCCACAGCGCTGCTCTGCCCGTTAGGAGAACTCGCATGGACGGTAATGCCAGATTTTCCCTAGGCAATATTAAAAAAAAATAATCAATTGTAAACGGGCCTTCTCGTAGCACATGCCTTGCATACGTTCGTCCGTCCAGGTCTCCCATTGCGCCCTCTACCTCTACCACTTGACCAGCTTAACACAGATACACTTTTTTTACCACTTTGACACTCCTAATGCTAACGCTATTACAAGATAAAAAAACGAGAAAAACATGAAGATGATAGAAGGCAAGTCCGTGTGAAGGCATGTCACAGTGTTTGCGCTGTGTGCATTGGGCTCGAGGAACGCCTGCTGACGCGAGGCTTCAACGTGAAGGCTTTATGTTGTGCACGAGAGGCGCCAGACAATGACGAAGCAAAACCGGTTGAGTATTTAAAGAATGCTTCGCTTTATTAATCTAATTTGGTGTGCAGTGCTTGTCCCGTCTAGCTTCTTGTTTTTCTCTGTGTGCTTGTGTTCTTAAATTATGCGATGGGAATACGATTATGCACTTAACAAGTCCATGAAATACCATACTTATCTTATAGTTTGTCAGAGCTCCGCGATAATAACTCCACAAACATGTGTTCTTGGCGAAATAATTTACCATCTTCCACGCAATTGGCTAAGAAACTGAAGAAATGTTAACGGTTGTTATAGTGACCGGAACAATTATGCAGGTTGATTAGACATAGATGTCTTGAGCGGAAACGCTAACGCGCTATTTACCACCCAATCTTGCATGGCCGTGCTATCGGCAGGGAAGCAGAAATCACATCTCTTTCCTCTATGCGATCTCTTTCTCTCTGACTCTTCAATATGTGGCGGTGTCTAGTGTCGTTCAAAATTTTGCATGCTTAGAGATATTCAGTGATATATCATAGCATGCAAGTACCTGCCTGTGACACGTACGCCGTTTTTTCGACTTTGGGTACAAAAGGTACTGTGCACAATAAAGCTTCACTGTTTCTTCTCGCTATGAAAATAAGCATAAATTTCCGCCTGTGCACAGTGTTTTTATAGTTCAGATTATTTCGCAAATCGCGTGGACCATAGGCCTAATTCTACCGTTTCCATATATCCTTACAAAACAAAGGGGACACCCGCCGTGGTGATTTAATGGCTTGCTAAGAACCAGATCGCGCGATCAAATTCCGGCCGCGGCGGTCGCATTTAGATGGGGGCGTAATGCAAAAACTTCCGTGTAATCGTGCATGGGTTGCACGTTAAAGAACCCCAGGTGGTCAAAATTAATCCGGAGTTTCCCTCTACGGCGTGCCTCATAATGAGATTGTCGTTTTCGCACTCAAAACCCCAGAATTTACTTAATTTGTTTCAAGAGGGGAATGTTACTTGCGCGACAAATGGGAATGTCAGGGTGGCTATATAGACCCTTCTTGCGGAGCTGTTTGCTCTAGAGAAACGAGATGGCGCTTTCGGTGGCACGCCACACATTTCCTCAGTGAAATAATAAGAAACAATTGCCGCTCCTGCCTGCTACTGTGCGATCAGGTGTTGGAAATCAACGGGGAGTATTCACTGAAGCATTGGGCTTCATTCTTGCTGGGAAATGCGGAAAGCTAGACGGGAAGGCGTGAGCAGTGGTTGGCTACAAAAATAGTGACTGTAATATTAAGGAATGGAATGCATCTGTGTGACCAAAGCCTTGGACCGCTGCTGTACATAAGGACTGCCTGTGTTACCAGTCACCCTTCGCGATGCACGGCTTTCCTCGAGGACAAAAAATTCACTCTTCCACCAGTGGTGTATCACTAACCTCCAAAGAACGGACTTCCACCCCGATACGTTGGCAAGAGTGAGTACTGCTCATTACACAGTGACAAAGGCAGTAGAACCGCCTTCCTGGCCTACTAGGTTTCTCGCACTTTATCTACACATATCGACCCCAACTCACACACAAACTTACGCCCACTGTATTGCCCACGTATCAAGAATAAGAGAGTGGGCTAGCTCTTAAATCATTGCGTCGGAGCATGGGTGATGGTGATGACACCGATAGCACGGGAATGCTCGAAGCTGAACGTTTCGTGACGGTGCACGGAGTAGGCGATTGAATATTGATGAAACGTCTTTGTTACAAGCTATTACAAAATACAGATCGCCTATGTTCCAAGCCTTGTGCGCAGCAAGGAGAAATCCGTCGCAACTGAGCCCACCCGTGAGCAATTACGCAGAAAATAAACAATCAGGGAGTCACCGCACCGAGAAAACTTACGGAATCAGAAACATTACAAGTCGCTGATTCAAAGTGATTGCCAAATAAATAAAGGAGAGCAAAATACACTGATCCTGATTTAATTCATAAGTGGAAAGATTGGAGAGCTTGGCTTGGAGAGCTTGGAGCACATTTCTAGGTACGCATTTAGTACGAGCACCGTATGTGCTGCTTGTGCTGCTTGGGCAAGGCGTAATGAGCACCGAAAGTGCTTACATGTCCTCTGAAGCTGTGACCAAAGCTTCGTGTCGACAACCCAATTACCATCTACGATATCCGCCGAAACAGGGGTTTGCTGAGCCGCACCGAAGCGTCATGCACAACCATTGTAAACACGGAGAGAACGGAGGCAGCTGAGGCAACCAATGGATGCGTCGTCAAGTGATAAAACATGGCGGCGCCCACGATATCACCTAGAAAAGGGTCAATAGTAAAAGAGTACCCCTAATTAACATTCAAATGCAAGAGCATTTATGTGACTGTACGCTACCCCACCTTGATCTTTTTATCCGGCGTATGCAGTGATGGCGACATGACAATTGGATGACGACGACTGCATGGCATCGATGGCACGACGACAAGGAATTAAATTATGGGGGTTAACCTGCCAAAACCACCATCTGATTATGAGGCACGCCGTAATGGAAAACTCCGGAATAATTTGGACCAGCTCCGGTTCTTTAACGTGCGTCTAAATCTAAGTATACACGGGCGTTTTCTGCATTTCGCCCCCATCGAAAGGCGGCCGCCGTGACCAGGATTCGGTGACGCAACCTCGTGCTTAGCAGCCTAACACCATAGCCCTTAGCAACCACGACGGGTGACAACGAATGATAACGATGACATGATGACGACTGCATAGTTACGATGTAGTGACGACTATGTTATTACGACGGAAAGATTGACGGCAGAGTTTCAAAAGAATGAGGGAAGAATGTTCACAATGGAAATAAGGCGATGATGTGACGACGACGATAGGACGACGTCGGCGTGTTTGTATTGCTTATCCCGTATTCGCTTACACCTGCCGTCCTGGGCCGCCTTGTTTTACCTCATATCCGGTGTCCGTTTTCTCAATCCCCGCAGTACCGGTCAATCGTATATCCGCCGAGAAAACGCAGCAGAACTGGCGGCGGCAACAGCGGCAGAAGCAGCAGCAGCATCAGAAGCCACGCTTATAACTCTGGACGGTAGGCAAAGAAAGTTACGTTTAAACTCTCTGGTAAAACAGTGCGTTGACGCCGGTTTTTCTGGGTTAAGGACCAGAACTTGCGGATGTATACAATTAATACTCCCTGTATAGAGCCGCCACCAAACCGCGTCTCTTCTGATATGGTCGCTGTTTTCCATCCGACAACAACTCTTTCTTCACAAAGCCTAACTGGGCAGGCACAGCGTCCCGCGGCCTCATCGCAAGGCCTGTTGGGATCTTGCCTTTTCCTTGGACCAGCTAGCGAGGCCAGCCAAGCGACAATGCTTTTTGGTTAACTGCGCCTCAACGGGCGACTATCAACAAGTTCACTGACGCTGTCGGGGATGTCGTGGGGCCTCACGGATTCCTGAGCCTCTAATGACAAGGATATTGAAAGTTTGATGCAGCTGCCCTGACAAGTATATTCTAAGCATTCTTTCCATATATAGAGTCATCCCTCGCAATAGTGAGTTAGTTCCTGCCGCTACGTAAATAGACCTCGGGTTGTTCACCTGACGGTCTTGCGTGATCCACTGTTTGTTGCAGAAAGTGCGTGCTGTCCTATTAGGAAATGTGCTGTTTATTAAGGAGAATTTAAAAAAGGGAACCAGTCTCATGTCGGAAATAGGTTGAGAGTTCTCTCACCAAACTAAACAAACAGTATTATAACCCGGAAATCATTTATATTCAAGAAAACCACATCATGGCATGCGTGTCATGGAGTCTGTCGTAACTGTGAGGCCCCCTGCTGACATGTATACATTTTTTTAGCCATTCCTGTGTTCGCTGTGCAAGCATGTCAACGATACATCTGTGATTTATAATTACTCTGTGTAAATCAGTGTTTCCTTCAATTGCTTGTTTTCTTTGAACACTTACGGTAATAAGTGTCTTGTCGCGCTTGCTACCTTGCGTATTCATTCAAGCTCTTTGACGCCGTATTCTCATCATTGTGTGTGCGTGCGTGCTTTTATTTGATCACTTCGGCACGTCATTTCTCCAAGGTCTTGAGACAGTCAGATCTTGCGGGAAGGTCGATGAGAAATGTTTCCAAAATTTTCAACGTCAACGAATAAATCCATCAATGAAAGTTGGGCTGGAAGCTATGCGCTTATATTGCTGATTATCTCAGACCTCACTCGTAAGCAGGGGCGGGTGCTCGAAGCCATTAGATGTTACTGTCCCTCACTCTCTTTCTCGTTCACCTATTTACACGCTTTAATCACCGTGCATGTATCGTTTACTATTCGTTCACGTGTCACTGTGTCCGCGCTGTTTGTCTATGTATATGGATCACATACATCGACATAAACAATTCTGCATCTCGCGAGATTCTTATGGTCATTTTGTCGAAATATTTTTTCCACAACACTCGTGTAACTTACGGACGGTCTTTTAATAGAACCAGAATAGAATATTACCCGCGGTATTTTATGCGAGAGCATAAACACTGGCAACTCCTTGAAGAACAGCCCGTAACTTGCCAAGGACAAAGTATCTATCTATCTATCTATCTGTACAGACACAATGCCACACACAACGCGTGCAGTATATAGAGATAGCAAGGTTGACATTTGGACGAGTTGTATGGATCTATGATATATCTAGGCAGTAGGCAACTGCACTGCACCACGGAGAATGCGAACGGCCTTCCAGGCGGCTGGGTTCCCAACCGCCCAAGCCATCCTCCGTCTTCCGAAATCCAATTTTTCTCCCCCGTTGTCGTCGAGCATTCTGGGCATTCGCCATCAACCGTCAGCCGAATGAGTTATTGTACGTCGCCGGAGAGCGAGTGCGATTTTAGCCGCCACCGAGTGCGCAGTTCGCGTGTGCACGGATATACGTCGTGGCTTGACTGTTTTACTGCGCAGATCAGTGATGTCCTCTGGGGGAACCGAATTTGAGGGTACAACGCTGTTTTGTGTATAACGTTGTTGCGTGATGCTGTTTGACGATATATATAGTGTCATCGGGCGCTATTGAATGATCCTTCCACTGCATTCGACGAAGCGCCGTCGTCACGCAGCCACGCATAATAGTGAGAGCCCTAAGGGTGCAAACACATGCACACGCACTGTAATGTATACAGCGAACGAAAAATAGTATAGACAGACCAAACGGAGCGCCAGACACAGTGTTCACGTTTTCTGTCGGCACCTGTGAAGTTATCGAAGTTGTGTTCCCGTTTCCGCAGCATAATCAGAGTCAAAGGGTGTTGCGACAAGAAACACGGCTCGCTTTTCACGAAACGTTTCGCGGGAGTGGGGCACGAGATACCGTTGTCTTGCAGCAAGGTCTACATGGGCTAAGCCAGTGGCTGCGTCAATGGCCGTACATCGGGAAGTTTGCGCAAAATTCAAGAAACCCGAATGGGGAGGCACTTAGCCACGCATGTGGGTGCGAGGCACGATTTGACAATGTTAGGATTCTCGGCAAAAGTAAAGGTGCGATGGAGAGAGAGCTCCAGGAAACGTATCGCATCAAGAAAATGGGAGGAAGGCGTGTCAGCGACACATTTTATTCGTTATACACGACGCGGAACTTGCTTTCTTGGATACTATATATACGATATGAAAAGTTTACTTTTGTCCGTTGTTCAGAAAGACGGTTTGTCGAAAAGACCGTCAGCCTAGCCTGTGACGATTGTGGCAGCGAGGAAACACTATCGAAAACATCCCTTGCCCTTGTACTCGATACACCTTACAGCGCACAGAGGCTATATGTATATATTGTTCTCGACGTGTGCTAGCTTACGAATAACTGAAATTTGGACTATAGTCGGTATAGACTCATTCTCTCTTCTTAGGCGCCTAACAAGAACACAATCGCCGTTGTCCATCCTCCTTCCTTGTGTTGATGCTTGGCGCGCAAGAGATATACGCGCTTATATTATAGCCCGATAAAGTAGGGTATAGTCGGCTCGTCGGGGTCAAAAACGGCCGACGGGTTGAGGCTATGAAGCAAGTCGGATAAAATGAGCGTCGATGCGACTTCTGTAAACAGGCCAGCAAGGTGTGGTCTGACTCGCCCAACCGGCTTGGCAAGATGCACGTATAGGCGCCGTTGGGTCGGGCTGTGTCAGGTCGACTTTCGAATCGACCCGCTCGCACCGACTGTTCATGCATGGGAACGAAGCTTTATTTACTCTGCTAACTTGTCTCGATGAGCCGTCGTCTGGTGTGCCAGCATGCGCGTTCGCGACAATCTAAGGTGATCAAGGTACTATAGTGAACTTTTTATGCTTAGGCGACACTCTGCAGGTAAGCGAATCTTGACACTGCACTCTTTCGTTCGTCGCTTTTCATTCCATCTTTTCAAGCCAAGCTTGGGCTATATATACAGATGGACGCGAAGTTGACGTCTTAGATACCTTTAAGGTCAAAGACAAAAACAAAAGAAAGCTTTTAAAGCTTCGTTTAGCACTGATTCCTATACATATATGCGTGGAATCCCCCCATTTTTTAAAGATCTCCTTACCCATCCTATACAGTGTAGAATAGCAAGCGATTTGTGTCTACCACACAGCCTCTTTTGCCTTTTTCATTTAATTTATGTGAACATAAGTGCCTTTGTTCTAAACCGAGCGTCTTCGCAATGCATTGCAAAAGGGTGCAACATTGGGCTTGTTGGTTTCTTCTATACAGAAGGCGTGGGAAACAGCTCAAGGAAACGGGGATATAGACTATATGGAAAGACACGACACGAGCACTGACTAACGAGTGCCTTTGTTTATTGCGTCGCGCAGTAATTTACATCTTGTCCCGCTGTGCTACTTCCCTGAGTAGAATTCTGTAGTTCTTCCACTCTTCCGCCACAGCGCCGGCTTCCACAGGCTTCCGCCGCAGTGCCACATTATGTTGAAACAGAGCATAAAGACGTGCGTGGCCCGAGGACAGTGCAACACAAATGTCCACACTGCTCCACCCTCCGTCCCATGCACCAGTGCTAAGCGATATAGTGGGCGCTAAACGGCTCGTCAAGGGGCTCGCTTTCATTACACCCACCAGGCCGCCGCATGAACAGGAGCAGTATTAAGGTGACACGATTCCTGTGAAACAGCGGTCAGACACTGAAGCATTATTGTTTCGCATAGCAGTCTACGCCGCTCCGTCAGGTTGCATTCAGCTCTCTCTCCCGCCAATGTCCCTCTACATCTTAACGAAGTGCAGAAAGGTGGTGTCGGCCGGGGAAGAGGAGATCTTCCTCTGGCAAGGAGGAAGATCTCCTCTTCCCCGGCCGACACCACCTTTCTGCACTTCGAGGCCTCGTGGAGTTCCTTGAGTCGTCAGGGCTCTCCGCACGCCTCTAAGGACATTTCTACAAGCGGGAAGGCCTCACGGCCTCCCACCCCACCCCGGGCCTGACCGGCCTGGCACAACACCCCTGCAGACTCTGCAGCACACCAAGGCCTTCCATCTCGACCTGATACGTGCCGCCTATGCCTGCCGGTTTTGCTTCGCCCAGCCATGGCGTCTCCACTCTATCCCTTCTTTCGCTCCCACTTACCCCTCCCCGTTGGCGCTGAGCCGTGCTCCCTCAAGGGCTGCAGAAGATAGCGCCAACCTTTCCCTTTCCCTCAAGAACCACTTATCTATCTAACGCTCTCACAACGTCGATGCGAGGGCGACGACACACAAATAGAGACGGAAGACTCGAGGACATATAGACACAGTACATTGTGTTGATGTTTCTCTTCCTACTACATGTACTCTATTCTTTGGGATCGTTTTACTTCATTCACCGGGATCAGTCATGCTGCTTTTCCTTCTCCATCCCCTTCTTCCTATATATCTTCCATTTATATATGTTTCTGTTCACTTAGTCAGGAAGAGCAGGCAGGCGCTTCCAGTGGCATGCAGTTGCCAGCCAACTCGTTCGCTTCCTTTCAACTGCCTCTATTATGTGTGTGTTTTCAAAACGAGACGACAGCATAACGAGTAATCCCGTGGTAACACCTTACCGCACGCTTATCGCGTGTCAAAACACCTCGTCGAGCAAAAGGACAGCTTTCTTTCTCGGCTACTACATAACGTAATAGAAGCAGTACACAGCTGAGTGTCAGGAGTGCCACAGATGAAGCTTCTGTTCGTCGTCGTGCAGAACGGAACACAGCGGACGCCCCCTGTAGACAGAGAAAGCGCGCCATTTTTTCCGGCGCGGGGAAACAAGGCGGCACTATCTGAGTCACTATATAACACTCCTCTTCGTTCGAGTCTCAAAGCCCATGCCGCGAATGCTTCGAGGCATCGCACAGAGAACCGGCGTTCAATCTGTCCCACAACTACCCCCTCGCTCTCACCACCGCCAGCGCCACGCTTCTTTTCTCAATCCGGCGTGATTGTATATATACACCGCTCGTTTGTATAGTAGCAGCACAGACAGACACGACATCGGAGCGCGTGTCGGTATCTCAACATCTCGCTTTAGCGCGCACACGTGGAATGAGAAGGAGAGACACTCTCCCTTTGTTTGTGTGGCCCACACGCGCCCGCCCCCGCCGTATAGCCTGCTTCGTATGGCATAATACAGACAGGTCCAGTGTCTCTGCATGCAGAGTCGAGAGAGACGCGTGAGGCGTGTAGGTATATACACACACATCGCGCGTCGTCGTCGCTTGTGGGCTGCGGCACCTCATTGACAAGGAGGATGGACTCGTGTGAGTGGGTGCGGGCCTTGTCAAGCAAGCTTCGCGCGAGCCTTGTTCTCAGCGTCAGCGCACTCTAGACCCTCCTGTAAATTGTTGCGAACTCTATGGATATACGTGTACGTTCAGCGTTCGCTACCGTGCAAGACTATACATTTCAATATTACGACATTCGTGTGAGCTTGTGTAATTATGTTTTTTATTAGGCAGTGGACATGAACCCGTATTACACAACGTTTGTACAAAATCTACCCGTCTGCTAGCTTTACTGAAAGAGAATGTAGAGTGAGGGCACAATAAAATATAAAGAAATAAAGACATAATAAGAAATAAAGACATATACAAACGCAGGTCACGACGCCTGTGACGTGTGCCTGTGCGGCTTTCTTTGTGATTATGTCCTTGTGCTACATTACGTCTTTAAGTAAGCACCAGCTAGCCCAGCAATAACATGTCCTGCATGGTTAGCTTTATTTTTCATTTTACTTAGTTTGGCGTCTTCTTTTTCTTTAAGGATTTTGTATACGTTTGCGCTGTAGTATGTGTGTGCTTTCTATACTAGAAAAGGGTTACCTTTGTTTTTTAACTACAACTTGGGATAGCCGGTACCAGTCTAGCCCGCCTTCCCATATATCTGGTTAGACGAAACAATCCCGGCGCAATAGTAGAGGCAGCTAACGAATTATTGATCGCCAAGGACGGTTGTGTATTTTGCTATGTCATGTCGAAATACACCATTAGCAGTGCGTTTTTATAACGCAATTTCGACCTTGTCCGAGTGCGTAAGAACTTTGGTGCTTGTACGTGGAATTGAAAGCCACTGCGTACACGTAGGCGTCTTTGTACCCGCCCCTGCGTGAAACCCATATTCAGTAGTACTGATACTTTCAAATCCTCATTGTTGTCACGAGCCATTCCGTTTGGTAATTATCATCTAGATAGCCCAGTTTCAATTACTGCTTCATCCGGGAGCGGCCAGTATTGCTCCGGTTAGGATCATTCGACAACCCGCATTTACAAAGGTGACAAGCAAACCGACACGCACAAGCATTTGTGTGTGTCCACTTGCTTGTGCCCGATTCAACGCGCTTAGAAAATCCCAGTGTGTCTCTTGACAGGAAGGCCGAACGTCAACGCTAGTCGATTTCATATCAGCTTTCTTCTATTTGTATATTGCCGTGCTCAAGTGACTACTGATAAACAGAAAAGAAAGGAATGTTGGCCATTTTGGCACAAGTTTCCAAATACCTGAGCTTTTACGAGACATATCTGTGTCAGCAATATCTTGTTAACCAGGTTTTGTTTATTCGGTATTACATGGAAATAAATGCTCATCCCGCAACGTCAGAAGACCGACCACGCCATCGGACAGCCCAGCTCCTTGCTATCGGCACCGCAGAATGTCATGTCCTTTACAGCCTATGCCTGGTATAGTCGTACGCTCTCGTATATCAACTCTATCGACCCTTTACTGGGACGTCCCACGCGGGAATCGACAGTACACGCAAGAAATAAAATGCGCAAATAAATAATGAAATAAACGGAAAAGAGCCGCCTACTCGTCGGCAGTGCTCCAACCGCGCAGCGGATTATAAATAAAAATGTCGTTTAACTGGTTTTGTCGCCCATATGTCTTCCCGCGAACTTGCACAAGAGCGGCATAGCGTCAACGAGAACAGGACTGGCCTGGGGAAGAGGAGGTGAGGGGGGTTTCCGAGGGCTCATGGCAATGCATACGAAGAATGGGTGGGGGGACTGTTGAGGGGTAGTAAAAAAGTGGGGGGGCAGTCACTTGAAGAAAATATAAAGCTCATGTGTGTGCTAGCAAAGCGGGGGATGACCCTCCCCCCCGCGCGCACCGAGCGTCCAGCACGTAAGTTTCCCGTACGGGACGTCCCATAGGCGGAGCAAGGGGCCCCCCTTCGCACGAGGAGGTTCGGCCTCCCCGACGAAACAGGCCTCTCTCGCCGAGAAGAGGGCGGGTACGCGAGCGGCGAAGCCACCCCGCGCTCTTAGTAAAAGTACCCCGCACTCACGAGCGACTAAGCGAGAACGACGACGAACGACTCCGCCTCCTTTTCCTCTCGCAACCGCCATCGCGCCCCACGTACGTACGTGCGAGCGAGCGAGCGAGTGCGCGACCAGAATAGACCCGAGGACGAACGTCTCGGGCATGCAGCAACTGCTTCGGCTCCCGCACGCTTCCAGCACCAAGCGACGAGGACGAGACGACGACGTACTGCCGCCTCGAACATCGCCGTCCGCTTGCCGAGGAGGAGAGCACCGGTGCGGCTTTGCATCCGTATTGAGAGGAAGAGGAGGGAAGCACGTCGCGCGTCCAAGAGGCGAAAACTAGCGTCGTTAACCTTCTCGCCTGAGCGGGATGCCCTGACAGACTCTCTCTCTCTCTCTCATCTTCGCCCCCCTCCCCTCTCAGCTGCAAGTTTCTGGCAGCCGTTTGTGGCTCGTGCTCGATCGGCCGCTTAATTCGCCCCGACAGAAGCGTCCGGAGGCCAGCCTACGCTGGAGGTGCCCCCCCCACCACCACCACCCTCTGGCCCGCCACGCGTTCCTCGTGACACCCCCCCCCCCCCCCCTCCCTGTCCCGACGCCCCAAGCAGCCCTCCTCCATCTTCTTCAAGACGCTCCGCCACCAGTGGGTACGCGTGCGAATGCTGAGCGCAGACTAGTTTCTCGCACGCGCCGCCGTCTGAACGCAGCTGGATCCTGGACTGGCTGGTTGTCGAAGCGGTGACCGATTGCGCTCGTGAGCGCCTGAAAATCGGCGCCTCGTAAGGGGCACCCTCGGAACACTCTCGCGACCAGTGTGCTCGGTGAACAAAGGTGGCAGCAGGACATCGGAACGGCCCGTCGGCGGTCAAGGCTGTCGGTAGCACGCCTCGAGACATTGCGTCGTCAGCTATACGAGTGGTGCGCAGCAGCTACAGCGGACCCAGCGGGTGCTCGAACCTTCACGGCTTCGAGAAGACGACGTTCTGGTGCGGTGGTGTGAGTGTTGTTTGTGACCTTTCTCCGACCCTGTAAAGTGAACCAGTGAAGCCTGGATTACACCGCTACATCGCGTTGTTCGCTGTGCGTGTGACGTGCGCATTCGGAACTGCTGCAACTGGGAACAGCGGAGCGCGCGCAGTAGAATTCTCGGCGTGTGACCTTGCTGCAGGTGGGATCTCTCTGTTTCCTTGTGCCTTAATGAAACTCCATCGTGTCGGTTCGGGCTGAACTTTTTTCACCTGCCCCTGAAAGCTGGCGCCGTGGTATTAACTTAAGCCGCATGAAATTGCGCCAAATGAACGTTCATCGAGGTCCGACAAGCACAGATCGTAGAACGAACGTTCAGTGTCGAGCGGTGAGCTTCTCACACACGTGTTCCTCTACGTTAGGCTCTCAGTACTGAATTGCCTACTGAGTGCAAAATATAACAGTGAAGAGTAGTCAACGTTGCCAGGCCATACATGAGACTACGCAAGTTCCTAAGTCACCACGTCGACAAACAGGACACGTTCCAAGTGTTCCACTGTTCAGATGCACAGAAGCCAGTGTAAAAATCTTGTGAAGCGGCTGTGAGCACTACGCGCCAAGTAATACTGAGGCCGTTCACAGAAGTGCCGGAAACAAAGCAAGACAACATCGGCAAAGGCGGCCATTACGCTTCTTGTAGGTCTGACACAGTTGCAAATCACCCTAAAATTCACTATTGCCCAAAACACGTGTGAGCTTCAAACGAGCAAAGTGGAAACGCCATTGAATTGTCTAAAACCTTCCGTGACGCCTTGCCGGTCTTGAAACTTAAACCGTATCGGTAACACCTTCGTTGCGCAAGGCTTCAACGCAGTCTCCTCGTCACCGGTACTGAAGCAGCAGTGACTCACCTTGATTCCGACGGTTCGCTTCTTATTCTTTGACACGCGCAGATGTGCACCTCACCTTCGCCTGCTCGTGAAAAACGTCGAGAATGAAGATCTATTCGAATGCCGCTGTCAATTGCTGTCGAAGTGAACGCAAGTTTCTGAATCGCGCTCGCTCTTCGGATCACTGTTGACTAAAGCACAAACAACGGGCCTTCTTCTTCGCAAGCGTCAGTCTGTGCTAAGTGCAACATCTCGTGTCTTATCTGCATTCGTGCGGCAAAGCAAGCACGCCGTTGTCTTGCCAAAGAGCCCCCGTTCAGTCTACACAAGCGAGGAACAAAAATGCACCTGTAACCAGACGCACTCCTGATCGTGCAACGAAGGCTTAACCACGTGTGACCGGAACACTCCGACGACGAAGGCATACATAAGGGCCATCAATCAACTCGCCGGATGAAACAGCGACTCCTTTTGTTCACTTGAGTTGGCACTGAAGAAGGACCCCCTCGTGCATCCCGGCCGCGGTCGACGTTGCGGACAAAGAAGTGTGGCTGTTCGGCGCTGTCCGATTCACTCGTGGACGCTTCCAGTGTCACCGCGTGCTCCGCGTGATTGTGAAGGTTGTCTTAACATTCTCAGGAACGCTCGGTATATAGCTCGACACCTTTCAGCGCTGATTTTGCGGTGTGAGTTCTTTTTCTGTTTTTTGTCTCTCGTTTCTGGCACGGGAAGATGAGAGAAATCCTTGTTCCTACGGACGTCGTCAGGAATCCCGAAGAAACGTTAAAGGGACTCGTTGTCCCATTTGAAGCCTCGTTGAAAGCGCATTCTGGCAGGTAGTTGTTGAAGTGTCTTCAAGAAGTTATCAATCACCTTTCAGGTTGTAATGGATGAAGATAAGAAAAATCTGTTTTCCCTATAGAAGTGTCTGAGGGGCACGACAAGACTTACAACTGACTTTTGTCTTTTTTCGTTGCTTTGATGTATTCTGCGGTAGAAGGTTTCACAAGGCGTCCACTCTCGTTCACAAGCTGTCAGTGAGAGATAAATCTTCTGAAAGTATTGTGGAACGCTTCCAAACCAAGGGCCATCCGAGCAAAACATTACCACGAACCCTTGGAAACGTCGGCCCAAGTTCTCTTCAATTTCGAACAATACGGAGCTTCGGCAGAAGCTCGCCCTAACGCCATAGGTACGTCACGCCTACCGCGTCACGAAACAAGCACAATGCCATCAACACCGAGGCGGAGCAGTGGCGGTGGCGGAGGCTTCTCCGAAGACAGCTTCTTCCCGAAGAAGGTCATCGAGCTGGTCACCATGGAACCGAGCTCGAGTCGCCGAAACCGGCACAACCACCACCACAGCCCGCATCACCACCAGCCGTCGTCTTCCATGGCCCCGTCGGGCAGGCCGTTCGACGACGAAGACGACAGTTGCTCGGGAGACAGCGCCGACGGACTGTCCATGGACCCCCTGGACGACAATCCGGGCATCCAGGCGGCCGTGAGCAAGGTGCTGCAGAGCTACGACTGGTCCCTCGTGGCCAAGACGACGCGGCAGACCACTTCGGAGAAGAAGCGCCAGCACGTCAAGCGGCCCATGAACGCGTTCATGGTGTGGGCCCAAGCAGCCCGGCGAAAGCTCGCCGACCAGTACCCGCACCTGCACAACGCCGAGCTCAGCAAGACCCTCGGCAAGCTCTGGAGGTGAGTGCTCCATCTCTTGTCTTGCACCCTGCATTTACTCGAATATAAGCACCATTCTTCAGGCTGATGGCGACTACAGAGCTTAGAAAGGTCATTCATTTTACACAGGGCCGAAAAGCACGGACAAGGGAGAACACGGGACGAACACGTCCCGTGTTTTCCCTTGTCCGTGTTTTTTGGCGCTGTGTAAAATGAATGATCCGAACCAACTAGCTCGCGCCGAAACCATTCTTAGAAAAGTGTTTAGGTTCCGAAGATGCTCAAATGCGAGATGGTATACTGCATTTTATTGTCGCGAAATCTTTCACGGTGGACAGGCGAAGAGAAAAGCTACACGCCGGACGTACTTGTAGGATTGTTTGAGTGCAGTCCCAGACGCTTGTGTATGTCCACTTGCGTGTCCCTGTCTGTCCCTGTCTTAGACCAACAAGTCCCTGCTTCAACGCTCGTCAACGGTCAAGCTAGACGCCGCTCCCCTGGTCACTGTTGAACGTATTCTAAACGCCATCAGCATGTCCCCTCATTGCTCTTCCTTATAGTCTTACTTTATAGTCTATTCTTTACTAGCCAATTATTGCTGAATTGGTAGAAAGCTGTAGCGTTTTCTTGATTACTCTAAGATCTACCAGTTGCCATCACCCAAAAAGATCACGTGCTCGTGACGCCTGCGGCAGAAAGGATGTTCCACATCCGCCCTTAGGTTTGTGAGTGGTGGTGCTGGCTAACAGTCCCCGGGTGAGTTCTAGTTGTAAAAACATAAATACCCCAGAAAGTGGATGGGAAAACGGTTCCGCGGTAGCTCAATGGTGAGAGCATCGCAGGCATAATGCGAAGACGTGGGTTCGTTCCCCACATGCGGACAGTTGTTTTTTTCATCCACGTTAATATCTGTTCATTTATCATTTTCTTTAATTCAATTAGTAAGTACAAGTGATTTCCCCTATGTTTTCCTTGGTGTCATTGTTGTTGGCTTCTTATGATGATATGATTAATAAAAATCGGGCCCCTTGGTTTCCTTTCTTCTCGTTCATATATATATATATATATATATATATATATATATATATATATATATATTATAAGAAGCCAACCTGTCATTGTTGATTGCCTTAATCGAGCCCCTTGGATTCCTTTTTTTCGTTCATATATATATATATATATATATATATATATGAACGAATAAACAGGAATCCGAGGGGCCCGATCAGGCAAGAAATATGAGCAACCTGGAAAGAATGATTAGGCACCATCTAACAAGTCCCACTAGGGAGTTCCTGCCGTAATTGTATTGTTTTGCATGAATTATTGAATCCTGATTGAGGGTCAAAGTCGATGCCAAGTCTCCCAGAAATTAATGCATGTGGATGTCCGTCGCTGCCGCGCTGAACACCGACCATAGGTGGAGCCGTACGGCGAAGCGCAGGCCGCCCATATATCATCATCATCATCATTATTATTATATTATTATTATTATTATTATTATTATTATTATTATTATTATTATTATTATTATTATTATTATTATTATTATCAGCTTATATTTATGTCCACTGCAGGACGAAGGCCTCTCCCTGTGAACTCCAATCCCCCCTCCCTGTCTTGCACAAGCTGATTCCAACTTGCGCCTGCAAACTTCCCAACTTCATCACCCCACCTAGTTTTCTGCCATCCTCGACTGCACTTCCCTCCTCTTGGTACCCACTCTGTAACTCTAATGGTCCACCGGTTATCCATCCTACGCATTACATGGCCTGCCCAGCTCCATTTTTTTTTACTTTTAATGTCAATTAGAATATCGGCTATCCCCCATCTCCTCTCTGATCGACATCGCTCTCTTCCTGTCTCTTAACGTTAGGCCTAACATTTTTCCTTCCATCGCTCTTTGTGCAGTCCTTAACTTGTTCTCGAGCTTCTTTGTTAACCTCCAAGTTTCTGTCCCATATGTTAGCACCGGTAGAATGCAATGGCTCTACACTTTTCTTTTCGACGACAGTGGTAAGCTCCCAGTCAGGATTTGTCGGTGCCTGCCGTATGCACCCCAATTCAATTGCCTCGAATTTTGTACAACATTTGCGGAAAATCGACTACCTTAACAATTGACGAAAAAGAGGGCGAGCAAACGGGAGTATTCAATATCGACAAATGTTTCTCAACCAGCGTTTATTCTCAGTTTACACAACAGCTGGACTTGTTCTAGGAGTGGAAGAAGTTTTTGTCCAAAGAATTGTGCGAACTTTTCAGTTATACCACAAAATGAAATCGAAATGTCCATGCAAATTCACGGCAAACTACGGCTTTTATTCAACTGTCTCTGTTCTAGATAAGTGAAATACATAAAATAGGATTCTATACTCTGAAAAAAAAATGAAAATCAGCCAGATACCAGTGCACGCGTGGTAATCGGGGTATAGCGTAGGGGAGCCGGTAAGACGAAACGGTGCCTACTGATAAAGGCTCATTCACACTAGACCGACACGACACCGATTTTGGTCTGCCGACTGTTGCCGACAGCGTTTTGCTTCCTTTAAACCGTTGGCCACGGCGTTTTCCGTCCTGTGAACTGCTGTCGCCGACAGTCGGCAGACCAAAATCGATGTCGTGTCGGCCTAGTGGGAATGAGCCTTAAGAAATGGCCATTGGATTCTGGCGATGAACGCGTCCCACAAGCGTCCTCAAGCACGACGGTGGACTTCGCAGAAACGCAGCACAGCGTAATCATAGGGAGCCTACATACAAGCGCCTTGCATGTAGGTTCCCTACGTCATCACCAACCACAGCGCCTAACTTTCGGACGCCACAAAGACAGCTTTATTAAACACAGGCAGGCGTCTCAAAGTACTTGCTGGGTCTCATCAACAACCTCCTTGGGTCTCATTCACCCAGCCGATGCACTTTCAGCTGCAGCTGACGCCAGCCAGGCGATGCAGAAGCAGATCAGCTTACGCCACCCTTCTCCTGTGCGCGTAGGGTTTTACAGTGAAGCTGGTTAGGATAAAGTTCATTGATGGTTTTTGTGCGGCGAGATTTGCCAACTCTCGTGTGGTCCAAAGTTAGGCCGGGGGGGAGGAGGGGGGCATTTATATTTCGATATGAAATATAGATGCAATGTCACGGGTGTTAGTACACCCGGCTAGTATACCAGGTCGGGACTGGCAGGTCTAGCCCACCGGTCCCGTCGCAGGCTTGGCGGATAGCCAGTATTTGCTTGTCTAAAGCAGGGCTACGCAGAGGTGAGTCCTACTGTACCTTGCTGAACTTGGGGTATCTCGAGCCACATTCCCAGAGCATGTGTGCTAGAGTGGAGGTCTGACACGAAGGGTAAACTTCGTGTAGAACGGCCAGACACGGATGGGTGCCGGTCTGTGAAGGTTCCTCAGGTGACTGGCTTCCTAAGAGAAACAGCTTGCGCTCTATTCAATTTGGGGTGAGGTGATGGAAAGACCCTCCTAGACATGTAGAAGAATTTCGTAACCTCTATGTGAGTAGCGGGAGCATCCCTGTGGCCGTACGGGGGAGGGGCGTCGGCTCTCCTTACAGAGGAAGCGTGGTCGGTGAGGTCGCGCGCAGCCTCGTAAGCAGACTAATTGAGGTTCGGGGCGGGGAGCACCCTCGACCGACCCTACGTGAGCGGGAAACCAGTGAATCGAAGTGATGCGTGAGAGCATCCGGATTGGAGACGCTAAGAAGACGAGCAGCTCGCTCGGCGATGCGACCCTTCTGAAAAGCGCTAACTGCCGTTTTGTAATCGCTATAGATCTCGGACCCACGACCATCTAGCAGGGCGAGGCGATGGCGGCTTGCTCGGCGACTTCGGGGTCTGAAGTGTGAATCGAAGCGCTATTGGAAATCTTGCCGCTGGAGTCGACCACGACGACGGCAAAGGTCTTTCCATCGCTGGACTCCGCGGCATCGACGATGCTTGCTCTGATGCCTTGTTGGTTGATCTGTTTGAGAATCGCTACTGCTCTCGCCCTGCGTCTGCCCTCGTTGTGGACGGGATGGACTTTTCGAGGTACGGGGGCCACTTCGAACTTGTCTCGAATGCACCTAGTTATCGGGGTACTGACCCTCGAGGATCCCGCAGGAACGTAACCCAGTTCTTCGAAGATGCGTTTACCGGCCGCTGTGGTGGTCAGGCGAGCGAGTTGCGCGCGTTCTTGGCTTCGGCAATCTCCTCGGTGGTGTTGTGTACCCCCAGCTTAAGGAGATCCTCGGTATAGGTCCTAATGGGTAGCCCGAGAGCCCTTTTGACTACTTTGCGGATCAGAGCGTTGAGCTTGTCTCGCTCCGCTGTGAGCCAGTTGTGCATAGAAATCGTGTACGTGAAGTGGCATAATACGAAGGCGTTGATCAGGCTGAGGAGACTGGCTTCCTTCATGCCTCGGTGTCTGTTTGCGATTCTGCGAACGAGGTGGAAAGCGTTGTCCGTCTTTGCAATGATCTTGCGGAGAGCCGTTCCGTTCCAGCCGTTGAATTCGACAAACATGCCCAGGACCCGAGTGACGTCGACCCTAGGTATCACCCCTCCATCACAAGTGCGAAGACTGATGCTGCTTTCGGACACTGGCTCCCAATCTTTCGGTCTGCCTCCGTTCTCTTTTCTGTAAAGCAGAAGCTCCAACTTGGCGGGGGAGCACCGAAGTACAATGGGGCGGAGATACTCCTCGATCACGTCGATCGCCTCCTGCGTGGCTTCTTCGACTCTGCGCTCGCATCCCCCGGCGCACCAGATGGTAATGTCGTCGGCGTAGATGGTGTGCTTGACGTCCTCTATGCATGCCAGCCTCTCGGAAAGACCAATCATACAGATGTTACATAGTGTGCGGGAGATAACGGCGCCCTGAGGAGTGCCCCGTCCTCCGAGGGGCACATCTTCGGAGCGGAAGTCTCCAATGCGAAGCTTCGCCTTCCTGTCCGTTAGAAAAGAGCTGACGTATCTGTTGAATCTGGAACCGAGACCCAGGTCCGAAATGGTCTTGACGATAAAGGCGTGGAGCACGTTGTCGAAAGCCTTCTCGAGGTCCAGACCTAGCAGAGCCTTGACGTCTCTGGAATGGCCATCCACGATCTGATGCTTGATTAGCTTCACGGCATCCTGTGTCGAGAGTCCGGCGTGGAAGCCGATCATGTTGTACGTGTAAACCTCGTTGTCTTCGAGGTACCCGTTGAGCCTGTTGAGGACGACGCGCTCCATGACCTTACCGACGCAGGAGGTTAGAGAAATCGTCGTGAGGTTCTCGGTGTTCGGGGCCCCGACTTTCCTTTAAAACGTAACAATTAATGGATATAAAACAAAGGTTACCTTGCAGATATCTCATTAGAGTAAACGCGCGTTTTTTTTTCAACCAGTAATCAGTATTTCCTTTTTTTCACGTCCCATTATACCAGCTCCACGTTGGAGGTCAGCCAGGAGTTTGTGCGGCTATGGCTGTGAAGCAAACGTGCTGCTGCTGTACATTCTGCGCGGAAGCCGTCACTAGTAGCCAGCCACGGGACGCGTAGCCTGTTTTACGATTGACAACAATGTTTAATGGTATCATTGAAGAGCCAATGACGCTCAGTGTTTGAAAATTTCATTATGGACCTGCTTCGCAGGAGCAGGAGAAGCAGGACCTTAATTATAGCTCTATGCTCTTCCACATTCAACTTTTCTAAAGGTGCTCTCATGTTCACTTTGGACATAAAGAAAAAGGTGCTGAAGGTGCTGTCATGTTCATTTTGGACATTAAACAAATAGGCTGAACACGTAGGTGGCTGATTTGTTGCATCATTGAATTTCGGTTATTGAGCTTCGCTGTCTTGGATGTATCACTTTCACATAAAAGCATACATCAGCGAAGGATTTTTTCGGTTTTCCTCCAAAGAGAAAATACCGACGAACGTGCCACCGCGTCCAACGAGTGCGTCTCCACGAATCTCGGAGGCCACGACTATATTGCGTTCTTGCGTTTTTTTATCTTCTGCCAAGTGACGCCACCCGGACGATGCAGATAAAGTCACACTAAGTTCCTGTGACTTTATAGATGCGAGCGCCTTCCAACTCCATTGCCTCGTAATTCCGCCGTGTGCAACGAGCGCCTATCGTACCTGCGTTTTATGACTGCTGCCAGATTATGCCATCCAGGGGAATGAGGCAGCCTCCCAAGTCCACCGCCACGCATGACGCAGCTCTTCTGTGCGCATTGGTCTTTGCTCAATCGACGAAGATGCCATCATATGCAACGAATTCCACACGTGGTTGTGTGGAATTTGACGATATCGCGGGGACTCAATAGGAGTTTTATAGCAATCTCACCAAAGTTTTGTTCAGGGACTCAGGAAAGAAAACACATACATGTGCGTGTGCGTGTGTGTGGGACATTGATAGTAGTCACAAATATATTTATATCGTTTAGATTTATGATCGTTTTATTAGCACCACAAGTGATACTGACTGGTCCCCTATTAACTCTGAAATATCCCGAAGAAGCACTAAAATAGTCTCGTTCTAAATTTTAAAGCTGTTCGCATGAACGCAAGTACTGTCAGACGTAAGAAACAATTCAAATTTGCTATTAAGCCTTGGCTAGCAAATGGTCTATTAACTATCGTGGGAAAGAAAGCAAACTTATACAGATAAACTAATAAAAAGTAAGAAAAGGAAAAAAAAGAATTTTCTATTTGCGCTTAGCGAAACGTCATAAAGCGTATTCTAACATTTTCAGCAACTCATTGCAAAGTGCATACCGTCACTATTATGAAAATAAATTCACTAAAAACAAGAACAATCTCGAGAGACAATGGCAACTTTTGAATTAATCAATGAACTCACCAATGTCTGGTAATTCCATGGATAGAAAAATAAAATATCACAACAGAACACTCAGTTTCATTTCGCATTGCTGATTCCTTGAGTGACTACTTATATGATATATACTGTATAAAACAAGCAGACAACCTTATGTTATCCCATTGTTTGTTGTAATCATTCTTATTTCCTATTTCGCGTAACAGAAGATGAGATCCGCTCTGCGATATTATCTTTGAAAAAATACAAGCCAGGGTTTAGATAATATTTCTGCTTCATCTAAAACTTGTTGCTCTTCTCATTCGGGAAAAAACTTAGTAGTATAATTAATCTGATTCCGAAGATTGGTTTCCTTTCGGACTCCCTCAAAAAAGCCAGGGATGGTCAAGTACATAAGAAAGATGATAGATCGAATGTGTTTAACTACCGTCCTATTTCTATTATTTCCTCAATTAGTAAAATCGTTGAGAAATTATTTTGTGAGCGCCTAAAGATTTATACAAATACGTTTAATCTATGAAATTTTGCCCAATTCGTTTTTTTTCGCTGGCAGTTCCACTAATTTAGCCTTATTATTAATAACCGACTACATTCGTCTATTCTCTTGGTTACTTCTTGGCTCGGTATTTTTAGATTTTACTAAGGCATTTGATGCTACTATTCATGGCATTCTCCTTTTCCAACTAGAAGCCCTGGGTATTGCCGATCCTGTTCTAAAGCTTTTAAAAGGCTAGCTGCTTAACAGAGAACAAACAGCTAGCATTGGAGGTGCTTACTCTGGCATTAAGGTGTTTATTCAAGATGTACCGCAGGGATCAATACTAAGACCTTTATTATTTTGTATTTATATTAATTATCTGCCTGAGTAACTTCATTCTGGCAGTTGCATCCTGTACGCTGACGACGCAATTCTTTCGTTGTCTGACAAATATTTAGAAATCTTAATCCTTAAACTAAAGATAGAGCTTGCAAAAGCGGTTGATTGTGCAATTCTAATCATTTCATTATCAATACCTGAATAATGCGACTTATGATTATTTTCGTCTGCTCAAATATTACCTTTTACCCCTATCATAAACCTTCATGGCCATCCCACTCTTGTCTGAGACTGTGCATCATTTTGGGGGGAATTAAATTAGATCTTAGCCGAAAGTTTTCTTAAAATATCGACTTCATCGAGCATAAGTCAGCATTCTGCATTAGGGAACTAATGAAATGTACAGCGTATTTTTCCAAAGACGCACTCTTAGCACTATATGCTTTCTTTCATAGCTTTATGATATTGTTTCTTGGGGAAATACTACTGTCGTCAGTCATCTATCCAGCACTTACAAACTCAATCAATTCGCATTATCACTGACAACGATTCCTACTCGAATCCTAAACCGTTACTTCACTCACACAACATCCTTTCTGTGAAGAAATTGATTAGCTATATCATCTCTCCATATTGTTCTATACAGGCAACTTAAACAAATTTCTCACGTATTTATCGATTCCAGGTTTGTAGCTAATTCTAATTGTACTAGGTTTGCTCGTATATTCAACCTTCAATTACCTAAAGTTCACTGTAATTATGATAAAATTCTAAGCTCATTCACTGCAATAAAACCGCGGAAAAGTCTGCCATATATATTCTCAAAAATTCTTCGTCCTTGCTTTCATTTAAACTTGCGCTTAAGCATTACTGCCTGCATAAGTAATTATACATACCTAGTTTGTTGTATTTTTGGCACCTATGTGTATTAATTTGTTACTTATGTATTTTACCATTGAGTTGCATTAAATTCTTGTTGGCCGTTGATTCCACAGCAGAGGATCCCCTCCTTATACGCAATTCAGATTCTGTAGTGCATTTCCTGAAAGAAAGAAGACAGATCGCCTGTTTCTCGGTGGACGTCAATTACCTCGTCTACAAGGTGCCGTAGTCAGAGATAATACAGGAAGTTGAGGACTGCATAGACAGATACGGGAGCACACGTTTCATGATCAAGAGTGGGGTGGACCCGGGGGCATTCATGACAATGCTGATGAAGTACTTGAATGTTCGGTTACGTTGAATTCAACGGTCAACTGTACAATCAAAATGATAGTGTCAGCATCGGGTCATCAGTTGCGGCAGTTCTTTGCCACTTGTTTCTTGCGAAAGGGGACCGCAGGCATTCAGCCCGAACTGGTCGCCCTTGGTGTGGCGAAGTGCTTCCGATACGTGGATGACTATCTGGTGTGCATTCCCGCCGATATATTCTTAGATGTTGTGAAAGACACCGTATGTTCTGTTTTTGAGACAGCACGCAGTAACCTTGATGTCACGTTTGAGTTCACAGACGACAACCGACCGCAGTTCTTATACTTTGAAATCACTACAGGGTTACAACATACATGCTGGCGGTACAATACACTTAGCGGGAAAGCTATCTTGCCACATGATTCCAACCACACTAAACTTATTAAGAGGTGTATAGCAAGATCTCGTATTATGCAGGCAATAAAAAAAAATCGTGCCAGCACAAAACAAGCCAGAGCCTGGAGCTGCAAGTAGAGCGCCTGGGAAGGAGTGGATTTCCTATGACAGTTATAGTGGCAGTGGCGGAAAGTTTGGTATTACAATCGGTACGCTTTCCGCTTCACTAAAAAAAAAGAAATAAAGAAAAAAAAATGACTACCATAAAAATCTGTCGTTGGTCTCAAGTGCCGTACACTAGAAACGTGGTGCATTTTCTAGCGCACGTTTATAATCTGAACTCCGTTCATCTCTCTTTCACTTCCCCATCCTCTCTCACGTATTGCCTTGCAAGCTGAGCAATGTGTAGTTAAACTAACTGCCTTTGTCCAGCCCTCCATCTGTCTCTCTCTCTCTCTCTTGTATTGACTGTACTTCTTCACAGAAGTATTAACAGTGGTATTGAGCTTCCTTATCTTGCCACTTGCGGCAGGGTCCTTGGCGATGACGAGAAACGACCGTTCATGGAGGAGGCCGAGCGGCTTCGATGCAAGCACAAAAAGGACCACCCGGACTACAAGTACCAACCGCGCCGCCGGAAACCGCTGAAGGGATTCGAACCGCCGCCCCCGCAAGCGCCGCAACAACAGCAGCAGGGACAGCAGAGGTCCAAAGGGCGATCCTCGTCAGCCTCGCAGGCGTCGTCGTCGAGGTCAGAGAGCACAGCCGCCTTATCTTTGTTTGATGCGGTTACAGACAGGAATATTGCGTAACAAAACCACTGTCTTCAGAAGGCCCCTTCATTCGCGAAGTACTCCTAAATGGCAAGTTATTGGCCCTGCCTCTGTGTCGACGTCTATTGGACTGATGTAGGTGTACAGAAAGCCGGGAAAAGACAGTTCAGCAATGATATTGCTGCTCGTGGCAGGAGGCCCATCCTTGTTGACCTTTGGCTCTTAAGATTGACCTAGTAAACGCCTCACTTATGCTATTTATCTCTGTTCTACAGCAAAACATCAAACTATAGTCGGTGACAACATAAGAATTCCAAGGTTATATGTGCACTGTCCAACTATGACAAATTATATTCTCTTATTTACCTGACGTCAAGTTGTTTCGCGTGTTTGAAACAACTGTTTTTCTCTATACAGATTGGTTATTCTGTCATTGGTTTCATATTGAAACCTGAAAGTCTAGACGCATTTTATAGGGCATCCTGGTGCTCCGCCAAAGGTAATATTTTAGCTTGAAACAACTAGCTTTTATTTTCTAATTAGTCTAGCATTTACATTAGTCAACCAAAGTCATTAAACTGTGAGCAGTCCGGGACTGCAGCTGGTTCAGCTCTCCTTCAAAGGTGAAGAGGAGCTGCACTACGTTTGTGTGGGTGGAGCTCCCTTGTGATTCTTTTAGGTTGTCGCCGACTATAAGTTGGGCAGTTTCTCCCGAAGGTCCAAGCATTGACAGCAATCGCAAGGTTTAGAACCGCCCTTTAACTCATCGGACAATGTTCTATATGGGCCACTTTATAGTCCGACACAGCGTGCACGTCAGCCAGCGTCGGTGGAGGTTGGCGACGCCAGGTTCGTCACGTTACGGTGACACGAAAACCGACCCCTCTGTAGTCCAACGCGTGTACTGCGCCGCGTCGTCTAGGCGCATGCGCATTTTATACGAAACTAGGAGTTTCAGGATGATACAAAACTGCGAGCTCGCTGAACGTGGAGGAAGAACAATATAGGAGGGAGCATTACGTCACGCAACCAGCCTTGGCGAGAGAACGCTTCGTGTAGCCAGCAGTGGTGGCCCAACACGTGACCTCTTGCGTCCAGATCACGGAGAATCGAGATTCACCGAGACGTTTAGTTACCGGCAGTTTTTATTCGGTACGCGCTCGGCCGGCAGCTGCTCACATGCAGGAAGAAAAAAGATTGTTTCTTGTTTTGTTTTCGATTCCCTGGTTTTGTTTTTGTTTATTTCAAGAGTTTCAAACGGTTTCGAATGAGTTTTGAAAAAAAAAAGTCTACCGGGAGTACTAAAACCTACCGCGCGCTCTATAGTATCCTCCGTGCTCTGACGTTTTCATCACGTGTTGGGCCACCACAGTCGGCGACAATCGCGTTACGGTATGCTCCCTCCTATATTTTTCCTTCCTCCATGTCGCTGAACATGCCGCCACCAGCCCATCTTGCTCGACGAGACGCGGACGCGGTGCACACTGGGTGACGAGGCCGGCGCGAAATGCAGCACGTCGGATCTCGACGCTGGCTGAAGCAGGGGCAAGCCGATGAACGCCGGATACATCGGCCGCTTGCGCCTTCGCTGGCGTGGCGTCGCCGTGCCAAGCGCGCTCGCGCGTCAGCGCTACGTCGGACTATGAAGTGACCTTAATAATACGCGGTTGAGACGTGCTGGCGCGACGTGGCACGCAAGCCAACTCCTGCTGTGCAAAAGAAACAGCGCCCCGGCAGCTACCAGGCGTCTCACAACGCTACATTGTGACGAGGAGTGTCGCCAGGTGGCGTTGCAGGCGTCGCGCCTCGGTGGTGCACGAAATGAGACCGACGGGAAACCGTTGTCATTCTGGTGAGCAGATGAGGTAACGCTGCGACTTGACATTTAGTGCTCAGAGCAGTGCACACACGCAGCAGCCCAGCAGGAAAGCTGTAGTTTGCTTTTATTGCGCGTGCGCATTGCGCTCCTGCCAGCAGAGGCAGGCATGAACGCGTGCTCCAACTCCGCGACCGAAGCGGTTGAGCGTAGCGTTGACGGTGCGCTCATTTGGCTTCGCCGTTTTTTCCAGCCAAACGCACTCCACGCATCTAGAGGATCGGCCAACATGCAAAATTTGGAAATCGAACCCACGACCTCTCGGTCCGCGACGATAGATCGCCGAGCGTTTAACCCATTGCGCCACAAACGCATTTGCAGAGAGCTACACAGACGCGCCTTATATATCTAACACTCCTCCGTGTACCCGCGCTCTTGCTCGGGGCGGTGCCGCCGCCTACGAGCAGAAAAGAGAAGTACTGCATTATGACACTAACGCGCACCGACAGTGAACGCTTCGGTGGTCTCAGCACTACGACGCCTCGATGCCAGCATTCGAAGGGACGCTGGCATCAAGAAGCACTACCAACGCCACCTAGGTGGCGTTCACCGTACTCAGCACAGCGGAGCGTGGCCTCCGCAATTAGCTCTGAAAATGTTTCTGAAGTTGATCGCGGAGGCTGCAATTACGACGCGCTGTACGCGCTGATTTGACTCGGTGACGATTCAGTTACGTGCTTTGTCTTGCGCGTTGTATTAGTGTGTCAGTTACGTGCTTCGTCTTTCGCGTTGTGCTAGCGTGTGCAGCGTAGTGCAGCTTCCATATGCACACGCATCTAGAGGGATCGAGCCGCGCATGCGCACTCAGCGGCACAGCACGACAACGACGGCGCCGAGGCTGCGTGAATGCGCCTCGAGTACCCGTACAATTGCTATCGCAATAAATTAAGCGCTCCAACTTCCGGCACTCTTCACTTGGACCACTCGCACATGAACTGGCTTTATGTTTCGGTTACCCGAGTTCTCGAAATGCATTCACGAACTTTGCGAGCGAAATTTATTTGAGCGACGTGGTAATGCATGCGCACCAACACATGCGTTTGAATTAAAGGTCGGATAAAAGTCAATATAACAAAAGTTAACTAAGGATATCTAACCACATTATCATAATACCGTATGTGCCCTATTTCATGCTCGGCGGAACATTTCGACTATAATATGCCGGAAGCTTATTTGTCGAAGTTTAACACTTGTCAACAGGTGCGAAGGCAAAAAAAAAAAAAACTAGCCACAAAGGCATAAAAAAAATATCGGATTAAATTAGGCTAAGGTGTGTTCATAAAACGCAGAGTCATGTTCACGCTAGGTTAGGCTAGGCAAAACGAAGCAGCGGCAGGTAAAGCTAGGTTACTTAGATAATCCACTGTATAGACTGATGCGTGCGGTATGCGTTGTCTTTCACGGAACAAGTTGCCGATAAGAAAATTCAAAGGTTCATTCTTCAATGGAGTGGTTGTAATGCGATAACATGAGAACCTATCGCACAACAATTATCCTTCGACAACCGCATGACTTCTCCATACCTTATGGTCGTCTGTGAGTTATCATTATAATCTATATACTGCGACTGCCTACATTTGATCTGTATAATGCTATCGCTGTGAAACGCTTCCGAGGTTACACATTCGGTATCGATTCGGATACACTGGTAACGATCAAGGTAGACTTATCCACGCGTTTTATTACGCTACCCTGTACAATCGGCCCGTGTTATAAACCTGGCCACAACGTTGGCGACCCGCATTTGACGTGATGATGCTATCGCGTTAACGATAGACATATACCCGGTTACTAGAGCAAAATGGTTGCACGAATAGCCATTTCCGTTTCCTTCGTGTTGAATTGCGTACGTCTTGCCACCACATGCCTGAATTAGAGCACTGCACGGGCCGATTGGGCGGCCCGTGCAGCCCGATCAAAACTTTTATGGCGAGACCCGAGCCCGGCCCGGGCCCGGAAATAATCTACGTTACCCGCCCGGCCCGGCCCGCCACCCCTTTACCTTAAGCCCGAGCCCGGCCCGAGCCCGACTCGAAACCGGCCCGAACCCGGCCGGAGAGCGAAAAAATACATGTTTTTCAGAGTTGAGAAGCCCGAGAATAACTCGCAGAAAGCCCGAGCCCGGCCCGGGCCCGGGTCAAATAGCACACGCCGTGCCCGAGCCCGGCCCGAGCCCGTGAAAAAACTCCTCTACCCGGCCCGGGCTTTCGGGTAAGCAAGAGCCCGTGCAGTGCTCTAGCCTGAATAGGTCGGAAAACTAACTCATGAGTCGTCTCACTCGAACTCAAACTCACGGGTTAGTCTGAATGGCCAACCTGTGAGTTTGAGTTCTAGTGAGCCTGGCTGAGTAGAATTCTGGAAAGTCCGAGTGAGCCCGGCTGAGCATGATTTGTGTGAGTCTGCGTCCAAGTGGCTGAGTAGAATTTTGCTGAGGCTGAGTTAAGTGAATCCTCAGAAAACAATATATTCTGTGAGCGCCAACCTATTTATGCACGCCTTCAACTGCACAGGTCAAGCAACCAATCCCAGCAGAGTCAACAGCAGCAGCAGCAATCGCAGCGCGCGAATTCAGTACCTGACGGATCCGCGGCGTCCGCGGAAATGTGTGTCCCATCCTCGCTGGCAGACCAGCAACACCAGCACCACCAGCAGCAGCAGCATCAGGTGGACATGATATGTGGCACAGCCGGTGGCCTGCAGCCAGTAATGCTCAACTCAGCCCCTTGCCCGCCCGCCACGTCGCCCTACAACCGAGGTGCGTCGCTGCCTCAACTTACGTCGATTAAAGGTTCACCGATGATGATGATGATGATGATGATGATGATGATGATGATGATGATGATGATGATGATGATGATGATGACAATTATGTATAATGTTTAATGGAGCAAGGACCAGATAAGACCAGAAAGCGCCAAGAAATAGTACTCAACGATCGATAGAATGATGAATAGCGGTAAGTAGATCTAACGTGGATGTTTAGCTAGAGGCATAAAACTGACCACTGATTAAATTCGTAAGGCATACACCTACAATAAAACTATGACAAAGACTACGGTCATTTGTACTTTGTATATAGATGACATATAAACTCAAAAAATTCAATAAATTATAATTTCTAAGCAGTACTACTGTCTCACCAGGACCCTTGTGCGCACGGACCTGGAGGAGTGAGCTATAGATACTACTGCCGCAACATAGGCATCTATTAAGAGGCCGTGCAAAGGTTCACTTGAACAAAAGTTTAGACCCCGTATTAAGCCTAGTTTAAGTAATCTACACATAAAGCAGCCTCCCCGCAAAACTTCATATACGAGCCGATACGTAACAAAAAGCTGGCAAAAAAAAAACGGACGCTTTCTGATACCGAAACTGAAGGAAACGCCGCCATTGCCACTGGCCGGAAATGACGCAGATCTCGGAACGTTGAAAACCAGCGTAGGCGCCTGGGCATGACAATGTATGCAGCGCCGTTTCGCACCGATGAATTGAGTCTTCTACAAAACGTTATTAGAGGCTACTCTGGGTGCTACAATATTTCAAGCTGCCGTTAGGAATGATAATTAACACAAGTATTTCTCTAACCTTCGCGCTAAGTGAGTTTAGACACACCTGTTGGTTTATTCATTACGCTTTATCAGCCTTTATTAACCTGCAGATTTTCAGATGCACTAAAGCGAAGGATCGCACATGTTCGATCATTCCCCAGCATTGCCTTTTAAGCGCAAGATTTTCTTGAATACGAATAAGTTGCAAAGTCGCAAAGTCTTTTGAAGACAGCAGGACAAAATTGAGTAAAATCTATGTACTATACCGATCATTCCTGCGCTCGCCGAGCTACCATGCTCGTCGCAACTCCCGCAGACACTAGAGCTATAGTTCCATCGACTTGGTTTTGTAGCCAGTTTTATAGTCTCAACGACATGTTCAGAGATCACGGGGCATAAATAGGGAATTTATTCGGCTTTATTTGCTCACGCATTGTAAGCAGCCACTCCCCCCCCCCCCCTCCCGCCCACGTTTCCGGATGTTATCCCCATATTTATTCTGGACAGATCATAACGCTAAGGAAAGACTGGTTCGGAAGAGAGTTGCTTGAAGTGGCCATGACTGAATCCGTTGTAGGTGATACGTACGCGCATTGACGTTCCGTCGGTACAAGGACGCTGACAAACCGAAGAATGCTGTGGAAGACACATCGCTCTTCATTTCGAAGAGCATTTGTGCGCATGCTCCAACCAGTTACACTCCCTCGTTTCCGTGACGCCATGGCGGAGGTGAACACATCGGCGTTTCGCGAGAACTGCGGAGGTACAAAGGCCAGATGCTGTGTGGTCTTGCAAGTGCAGCTTGTGCTGAATTCTTAGCTTGGTCGACAAATTTAATACATTTATAGTGGCTATTGTTGTTTGTTTTGTTTTCAATTGCTTCTATACACAGGCGGGCGCGATGTCAAACTTTGAACTTGCTTGTCTTACATTACTGTTTTTTTTTTATGTATTAGTCCGGTGCTCGTCTCTTTCATACGTAGGTTATTGTTATTAAGGAATCGCTGTGTGCACTGTTACAAAGACGCACGTGCGTTACTAATCAGGGAATCGGAGCTCCTAGCATGCTGACGCGTCAGGGTCGGATTGTAGCACCATCAAGTAGCCGAGCGCACAGACAAAGGCTAACTAATCTGCGTGTTCACAAACGTGCCGCTGACTTGTTACTTTTCCACGATTCCACCGAATAAAACACAGCACCCCCCTCCCCGCTTTGGTTGAAGAAGGCACTTCAATCACCACTGCCTCCGAGACTGGAGGTGCGCGCCGCGTAACGTCGAATTCCACGTACTCGTGTTCTTCGGTAATTTTTTACGACAAGGGGGTGTTTGAGACTTACGCCTCTACTCTAGCACATTCTGGTACACACTGGCAGTGCCTAATTAAAAAATAATTAGCTCAGAAATCACCGCAACCTGTAATTCAAGTGCAGTGATCATTTCACCAGTGTTGCCAACGGTATCTCCACTTTCTTGAGTCATGGTGGAGTGTAGAGTGGGGAAACGTTCGAGAATGCATGTGCTAAGACTATTCAGCCAATGAGAACACGTTTATGCATGGTCGTGTTCACATGTGGCAATGACCTATAGGACGTTACAATTTATAATGGGACCTGGACGGGCTCGAGCGCTGACTGTTTTTTACCAGCCTACAAGCGAATACGGGGCCGGGGGCAATCCTTGGCGACGTTAGTCAGACATGTCAGGGCGCAATCTTTTTCCCATTGAGAACGAAGTGGGAGAGAGAGAAAGCAGGTACAGTCGTCCAGAGCACCCGACCGAAGGCGTATACTAGCTTCCTGAAAAACTTCCATGAGCGCTCCTTTTTCCTTGCATTAGGTTATAACGTAGACAGTTCTTTTCGCAAGAATAAATGAATAAGAAATGAGCACAATATTGCTCTTTCTTATAGACCTGTGGGATGTATTTATGAGGGAGCCACTACATCTTGTTTCTTATTCCAGCCCACTGACAACACACGAGCGTGGTGAGCAGTATTAGCGTTAGTGTTGTTTTTTGGAGTCGATCGTAGTTTCCCGTGCAGAAAAATGAAATGAGTAGTGGATATATTTATTAATTGTAATAATATAACAACAATATTCAATCAGTACACATTGATGGAAGAGACGAGACTAAAAAGAACAAAAAGGCTTCACGTATACGCTTGCCACTTTTGACTGACTGATTGATTGGTTGACTGACTAGACTGCTCTCCTGTCTCAATTCAGGCCAGTGCGCTTCCCCACCGACGCCTCCAACGACGCCGCAGCACGTGGCGATGGCCGCGGCAGCTACGGGCCGCTTCCTGGGTGCCTCGACAGCGGCCACATTGGCTCACGACGCACTCAGCTCGGTGACGCAGACTGGGGGCATCGACTGCGCGGCTCAGTTACGAGGTGAGCGTTAGCTGCCACGAAACGTTAGTTCTTCTTTTGTTTTTGGTTTTTTTCTCGCACAGAATGCGCGCTTTGTCCTCGTGCTCTGAAAATCGGCAAACATCGCGACAGCACCTGATATACGCCCACCGCCATTTACCTATTCATAAATGTCAATCGCACTCGGGTAACAGGTTACATCACTTAGATCCAGAGTGAGGTCCAGCAATCTACCTGTCCAGTCCATTTTTTTTCTCTCTGCGATCTTTACTGTTTCTTTTTTCCGCGCTGGAACATGTGATTGTTTAAATTCTAACTAGTCTAACTTTCTTCCTTAAATTATGTCCATCTGCTTAACCTTCCGAAAGATTAACCCTATATGTGTGTAAGTAAGAAGAGTGAAAATTAACGAAAATAGGAATTCCCACAATGCAACCATGACTAAACATAAATGCGGGCTCGCAATAACACAGAAATTGTACCACAATCCATCGTTGTAACAAAATAAAAAGAGCGGTATCTCGATTGCCGGTCTTGAATATCTTAGATGCGTCTGAGAAACTTCCATGGCAGCTTTCTCAGACGTCAATTCTGCGACTGTGTCACTTTATGTAATTCCTGGAACTGCGCCACACACTCTTGCAGCCCTGCATGATGGCATCTACTAAAATTGAGAGCTGTGTGGCAATGAATTAACCTTCACCCGGTTATACTGTTATCACCTCTTTAACTTGGTATAACGATTACCGATACATGAACCAGGATGTCGAAAACTTTAGAAGTAATGCAAATTGCTTAGCGTAATCTGGAAGCAGCGCCAGCGACACAGCACACACGCAGGCGTAAAACTACGCTAACTCCCCATGCACAGACATCCTCGTGGCATTTTTAAATATCGTGCATATGAATGTTCCACTAATTGTGCTGCAAGCGGCGCTTTTACTGTTCCCTGCTACAGCATGGGCTTCCCACGATGATTAATAACTCTCTCCCATCGACATTTCCCTCCTTTTCTTTTATCCTCCCTTCCAAAACCGATTGACCGCAGCCGTGTAATTGAAAGAAACGTCAACAAATTTTGCCCAACTTCGTCACAATGCTTAAAAAAGCAAAAAAAAAGCAAAAAACACAACAAAAAAAACAGCTGCTTCTGCGATTCTAGAATGGCTGGAACTTAGCTCCCCTGTGTAGGCAACTTTCCCAATTCAGATCGCTGGACAGTTCCTTCAAAAATTCGTCTAATTGCGAAAAATAAAATATGTGCAGGTCACGAAGGGGGCGCCACCAGCCGGTCTCTGGCCACGTGCAAGTACGGTGGTGGCGTAGACGCCACGGGCACGGCCGCCCAGGCGTCGGCTCACGCTGTTGCCATGACGACCGTCGACTCGTACGTCCACTTGGGGCTCAACCCAGCCGGTGGGGGACAGTACGGGCCTTGTCCCGGACCCTGGAACGCACACAGGTGAGTGATGCGAGTCGTTGTGAAATAATTTTCTTCGTGTGCTCCGCCGTATTAGAAGAAATGCAGTGCCTAAACGCATTGTCCGTTCACAAAGCCCTCACGTGCAGAAAATCCGGCATAATCTGCTTAAAGTCAAGTTGCTCTTTATATAATATTCCTTATGATAGTAATAACCTTATTCGACAGGTAGTTTATGGTATATATCACATGGGCACATAGAAATACACAAAGGAGGCTAATGAATTAAAAAAAAACATCACTGGCTCTATGAAAATTGTTACACTTGTAAACGCATAAGAGAACAAATGTAGCATTGAAAAAGTGG
This sequence comes from Dermacentor silvarum, assembly GCF_013339745.2. Classification (NCBI taxonomy): domain Eukaryota; kingdom Metazoa; phylum Arthropoda; class Arachnida; order Ixodida; family Ixodidae; genus Dermacentor; species Dermacentor silvarum. The sequence continues at coordinate 104,464,120 of NC_051158.1, read as the reverse complement.
GAAAGAACCGTAATATGGACAAAATGATGCAGACCGATTGCCCAAGAGATAAACGAACGTCGCTTCATGTGAGTAAGGATGAACACTCGTGATGGTTCTTGACACATCTTTTGTAAAAAACAACGCGTTTCCTTTCCCTCGACAGCATTTCTCGGAAGTGTGATCGAAAAGCTGAAAGAGCTTGTGTTTTAGATAAACGAACGTCGCTTCATGTGAGTAGGATGAACACTCGTGCTGGTTCTTGACACATCTTTTGTAAAAACAACGCGTTCCTTTTCCCTCGACAGCATTCTCGGAAGTGTGATCGAAAAGCTGAAAGAGCTTGTGTTTTCTTGATTAAGAATACACACAGTATTAACTGTTTAGAAGGCAAACAATCATTTTGCGTTTCACAACGGACTTGTCGGGAATGTGATCACAAATAGACATCTTTTTCCCATTAGTTAGACCTACACACATTCCTTAGCTACTCTTTCCTTCCAGTGCAGAGAAACTAAAAGAACAATCACTTTGCTTAAGCTCTCTGCCTTTCTTTTTTGTTTCTCGCCCGTTTCTAAGAGACACGCTAATCTTGCCCTTCATGCAGGTTTGCCGACCAGTTCGGCCAAGACCGGTTCCGGATGGGTTCCTGCTTCGGCCGCGAAGACCACCCACTGGACGGCTCTGCCGGTCCCATGGCCGCGGCGGCTGTCGACCGCTCACATCCGGCCAATTCTGGCGCCATGTCGACCAATGCGGGCGTCGTGGACCACCACCACCTGTACCGGAACCACAACTACGGCACTGCAGCTGCAGCCGCGGCTGCGGCCGACTTCCGGAGGTCAGCGCCCGCCGGCTTCGTCGACGCCGACGGGTACTGTTCCACCCGTGGCGTCCTGGGAGTCCAGAACTGCCCAGTCTTCACGCACGTCGTACAGACCACGGCCCAAGACCAAGGACTGTTCGGCACAGATGGCAGGACACAGATGATGGACGCTTCGTCCGGTGCTTGCGCGTACGGGACGGCGCAGGCTCTGGCTGGACACTTCCTGTCGCCCCGATAGCGTCGTAAAAGTGTAGTGCGTGTGCTTATGTGCGCAGTCGCACCGTGCACGAGTGATGTCTTCCGAACTGTGTGCAATGAATTGAGTTCATGATGAACGCTCGCGGTTCTTACGAAGTGGAGTCGACGATGCGCTGAAGTTCTGGGCGGTCTGAACAACTGAACCAGCGCGACTTTGACGGAAGTCGACTGCTGATTTTCTTCTGCGGCGCGCAGCTGTTGAAGACTTGAGTCGCGGTCGGATGCATGGTGACAAACTAGGAGCGGACCCTGGCATTAAAGAACACCGCTTGAAGGCTACCAGAGGTATTCCATTGTCTCAAATGGAGTACACGTAGTGCAACTATGGCGGCAAGTGAACGCCGTGAACGCCACCTGAACAATGTCGTGTAGTGTGCCTATTTGAAAATAGGTGTGCAGGTCGTTGACGTGGACTTTAATATGTGCCTTGTCGCTACGTTCTATTTCAAGAAAGTTCATTACAACGTTCTGCAGTCAGCGCAAGGCCTCGGCTGTTCAAGTCCTTATGATCCATCATCGGTATTTCCTGCTTCCAGACGATGAAGTTTGGCGGCTTGTAATGGGCTTCAGCAATGTCGTCCAGATAATGCAACTCGACGTAAAATGCAGTTCCTTGGGACTTCGGCAGCACAGTTCAGCATTTCAGCCATCTTCGGAAATCAAGGCAATTGTGTTGAACAATGACGGCGAGCGGGGAGATGTGTGGGGGCGTCGTGACGTGATACTGATCAATGCTTTGAGGGACAGCAATTCTTCGCTTGATGCTACGTAGAACGCACAAATCGAGACAGCTATGCAGAACGCTCTAAACAATCTTGTGACGAAGATTTGCTCCTGAAATGTTTGGGGGTGCTGCATGAAAGATGTGTGCCGACGAGCAGATCACCTCCTTCAAGCTACGCCTGGATGGTAGAGACAGACCCTGCGGTTGCCTTTTACATGTGTGATGTCACGACTGTGTGTGTCTTTTATGAGTGTGACGTCAAGTAAAAGTACAGCTCTTCTTGTTGGATCGTGGGCTAATCAAGGAAACACTGGACTCTACATCTCCTCTGGTACCCTTATAATGAAAAGTCTATATGAGAACTCACAGCACCTGCTTACGTTCACAAGCACCGTGAGTGATGTTACATTAGTGTCACGTGCAACGCCCTGAGCCCGACTTATATGACATCTCACAGAAGGCTTCACCAGTAGTCCTTCTGCCCATGTGCGCTGCATTTACTTATCGATAACCTCGTAAAAGACTATTCGCGCCTATATAGTGCGCCAATAATGCTATACTGTTCTGCAGTATTCTGCGTCTGCAGTATCGACTGCGAGCTTCTGCAAACTAGGAGTTTTGAGTGCCTGCCCAATGCGCAATTTCAAGTAACACTCAGTGCCTTGTTCCGCCCTTATTCTTCACTGAATTTGCACGTTCAAACAGTGTGTCAGGGCTGAGGAAGTTTTGGCCACAAGAATGACGTAGTGAACTCGTCTTCCTTCTCCTATAGATGGATCTACTTTTGCGAGAATGACGTAAGACTGTATGGTGCGGCATAATGGACGCCCGAGAAACATGCTGCTGAGGGCAACAACGTGAGAATGCTGTTTTCAATCCCAGTTCCTTCGCTAGTATGGCGCGTAACGCGAGTGCTGTTGCCGGTGACGCGGGTGGTTACAGATTGTTACAGGGAACGGCCTCTACTTTTACCAAGCGTTGAACACGCTATTTCAGTATTTTCTGAAGTCCACTGAGTGACGCGAAGGCTGCTGCGCAAATAAAGTATGGCGCAACGTGACTTCCCCATCATACTGTTGTGAGAGAGATGATGTAATGAGTGATAACGCCGGAAGAATGGCACAAAGTGTCTTCGTATTCGAATGTGTACTCGCTGCAAAAAAAAAGTGTACATATGATGCCCAGCAACCTTAGAGATCGAATCAGACCTCACTACCTTGTAAATTTGAGATTCTAAAAAGCTTCCTGAAGAAACTTGTGTTTATGCTACGTATAGCATGAGTGGTGGCGTATCTCATGAGCATACCAAATGAAACGGTCATACTGCAACATACGTGAATAGGACTGTGATTGATGTATGCACGCGTCGGCTACAACCCACCTTACGACCTAGACGTATGAGCACATGTGCTAGCTGGTCATGCAGTGCCAACGACTAATTGTAGCTCGTACAGTCGGAGCTGAATTCCGTGCCTTCTGAATACATGCTACCTTTCTGCACGTGACCCTCGGTAGCCTTGCCTTGGTCTATGCACTGACTTCCGTTATCATACATTCAGTATCCTTGGAGTAACGGGAAAAGGGCAGTTGTGCTACGGTTGCGTAGATGTCTCGAAGCCATTTTGAGGCAGGTTAGCAGTGATGGATGTCATCAATTGACATCAGCACAGCTCGCGTGACATGACGTGGTTCGTCGACATGCTTCCTGTTCTCACCGCGTTGCGCTTCAGGGAAGGAGTACATTTTTTTAACGCACAAACGTATGAACAGAAGAATCCGGCAGATCGAGACTTCGAAAGACTCTGGGGTGTGCAACTTGCGCTGAATGTTCTGTGAGCGACTCAGTGCAGTGCCTTTTGCTGTACCGTCTGCTAAAACCAAAGATTCCCATTGTAATTTTGTCCTCTTTCCTTTCTTTTTCCCCTTTTTTTTCTTCTTTTTTTTGGCGACAGCCTCCGTTACTGGACTATTGTGGAGTACTGTTGACTGTGCAGCGGCGATCTCTCCTTCTCTTTCCCTCCAATAAACAGCGTCACATGACGTCACCACAATTCATTAAAGCCCTGGTGAAATATGTACCTGCTGTCGTGACTCATTGCCCCTTCAAAGGTGTAAAAGGACGTCGTTGAGACTGATTTTCTTTTATACGCTGGAGAAACTACGCTCGTCTCCAGTATAAAAAGGACAGCAGACTTCACCAATTCCTTCAGCTCTGCACTCATTCACTGCGACAGCGACATTCTCCGACAGTGAAGAGGACCATCTTATTTCCGCTTGCCTATTTCTTATACGAATAACTTCGTTCACCCACTACGGGGAACTGGACAAGAACACAGTGAGTATATAGGGCGGTTTGTGCAGAGGAAGGGTGCGGTCGTGTAACAGCTTCCTAATTTAAGGTAAGAATTTGAAGAAGAAAAGATATTTATGACAGTATCTTAAATGTTATATAAATGTTATGTGTTATATAAATGTTATATAAATGTAGTGTCTTAGTACGAGAGAGAATAGCGCGGATTAGATATCTAAGTTCTGACGAAACTTCCTTTCTCTTATGACGTAGTAATGCATGCAGAGGAATTCGAACTACGCCATGGACATACTCACCCAGTCTATGTGAGGTAGATGATGATGATGATGATGAATGTATAGATAGCTTTATGCAACGTTTTATTTTCAGCCTTTTGGCCAAAAGCTTATACCAATTTCTTTTTTGGGGGGGATTGAAGTTGTTCTATATTTTACTATTTAAATATTTAAACACACATATTGTCAGGTAATAGTTACAAGGCTTCAGGCTTGCAGGACTTGCAGTACACGACGAAGCACCTCCGCCAGATGTCACGTAGTAGTGACGGTGAAGAACCAGAGTGGCACAACAGCCAGTAACGAAACTATTGGGCACACTTGTGCCCCCCCCCCCCCCATCCAAAAAAGAAAAGTTACAGACGTACTTAAATCTTCTTACCTGCATTGAACGCGAAAGCATTCTGGGCGTGTCAGCTATTTCGACGTCCACACTTTTCGGCGTCCATGACACGTGACATTGTCACATGGCGCCATCACTTGGTCATGCAACCTTGCAACTTGAGGTTATTACCTGGTCACGTGACTACGTCACATTACGTGATCACTTCGTAGTGTGATCGGCGGACGCCGGATTTTCCGCTTCATGGGGCATATAATGCATTCGCATTAAAAACAAGTAACCACAAGTAACACTCTAGCCCAACAATTACGGTAAGCACAGCCGACGATCGCCGAAGTATGATCAACCGGCCAAGGGAGACAGCTATTTGTACATGTCATGGATTCCAGCGTAATCGCTGGTGCTGGCGGGCGTTCTAGAGTGTATAACACCATTCGCGCCACGCATGCAGTTTGATTACACAAGGTCAGGGAAAACGTAGACAACAATTACAGTCGGCGACATCGCTCGAGAAAGTTCCGATGCAGAAACGTGCGTTGTCCGTTGGGTGATAACTTCTAACATTTGTTAGCCTACGATCGAACAGCGGTCACCGGGAAAAGGCAAAAAAAAGTAAGCGCGTCAATATTTGGTTCAGATAATCTTGATGCATGATGTTTATTTTGATTTGTTTCCTGTAAAGCAGTAGCATTTATTTGTTTTGATTCTTAATTCAGCAGGACAACGGCCAAGCGCCCACCTGCCTTGCGTAACTGCAGCGTGGAACTTGAGATGACCTTCAAATTTGAAGATTCCTTAAAGGGGCTGACAATCAATAATTATGGTACCCGTTTTTTTTTTTCAGTGAAACGGATAGTTTACTGCTCTGAGTGTCCAATCACACAGTGGTAACAGGGAAAACGCCATGGAACATTGTTTATCAGTCTTCTCGGATCTGCATTGAGGATGTAGTCATGCTCCAGAAACATGCCCGAAATATTGGTATAGCGAACGCGATATAGCGATTATGCGCCGGCATTAGGGGCAGGCAGACAAGTGCGGCCGGACCTGAGAGAAAGCATTATTTTATTTACAAAGCCGATGTTTCTGCGGTTCACGTTTTCTGAAGCGTTGAATTAATTTTACGACAATAGGTGTCGTCCGAATCTACGTCCAAACTGTAACACAAACTGATCTCGAAGCCTTTTCTTTAGCCAAGCCAGGCTAAGTGGTAGGATGCGCCAGTAGTGCCATTACTGCAGTGCTATAGCATCCATTCCCGGCACAATTATCTCACAGACCTCATGTACCTCGAAGAGACCACAGAACTCGAGGTATTGACTTGCAAACTCCCGCGCCTGCAAGAGCCCTCATGTGCCCCGCGATATGCATTGAACGGCTCTTCCCGCACCGCCGCTGCAACATCATCATCAAAAACATTTACTTCTCTCTATTTACAGGGTCTTTTGCTGCACTTCCTACAACTCGCAACACGTTCTGGCCGGTTGCGAGTCCCTTTAAACCAATTTCTAAATTAAACTCTTTTTTTGTATATCAATAATTTGCGCAAAGTGAGGTGAAGAATTCACGCTTTTCTAGCTCGATGAATCGTTTTGAAGGTGCCGGCTGAGGATTAATCAACTCCGCGGCCAGAATTTGTGCTACAACAAATGCTGAGCGAAATAGTGCAGTGGTCTACGTATACGAGATTTTAGCGATTTCGTGTTCTCTGTGCATTTGCCGTGCTGCTATATATAGGACACTTGGCCAGCTGTGTATCCTGCGAGCTGCTGTGTTAGCAACATGGCTTTGTCCCTTCGTCGTCGCTGTTGGCATTGATGCTGTCGATACTTTCGACGCTGTTTTATACCGACCACTTTACTCTCTGCGCATCCTCTACTGTGGGTATGTCTTATGTTTCATCGTCGGTTATAACATCGTCATTGCACTGTGCGCCTCAGTTGTGCCGCCAACGCTGTTATTTCACGTGCATGACAGCAAATAATTGCACGCGAACACACCGCCATCAAGTCCGGAGCAATTTCTATGCAATTCACATAATGTAATCCTCGCCCACTATACAGCGTTGCATTTTCTGGCCTCCGAAATACACACACAGACGCCACCACGATCAGTCTGCGCGCAACGCAATGCAATGGCACTAAGTGCCCAGCGCTGTTGCCTGATAGCTCAGTGATTATCATGCTCGTCTGTCAAATCTACATTGCTTTACTGGCATGGCTTCAAATACCGATTGTGTTGCAGTTTCATTTTAATGCCAGTAGCATTGAGAGCTTCTTCGACAACTTCAGGCCTTTTGAGACTATCTAGCCTCTTGCGCCAGCCCAGTGGTCCAAGTTGTGCATGTGTTTGCTGTCACGATGTCATCTTAGTCGTTCAATCGTCATCATTTGCACTTCGTTAAATGACTCTCGTTATGCCGTCACCGTCATGCCTTCAACGCCTACCCAGCGGCCCAAGTTGTCTAATAGCTTGGACAACTACTTGCGTGTAAATACGTGCACGTGGTTATGACGCCGTAGTTGTCGTCGCATTAGCGTCACTCCAGCTTTGTCATCTTACTCTCGTTATGCCATCATCATCACGCCATCGTCGTCATACAGTCACGTCATCACGCTCTAGTTTTACCACCGTCATCACTTCCGAAACGCCACCCAATTGTCATCAAACTCCGTCGTCATTATACCGCATTCGTCGTTTTCCATCGACGTCACTCTTTCTCCGTCATTCTAACGCAATCATGCTGTCTTCACCCAATAGCGATTATGCTGGCGTTGTCATAACGTCATTGCCGTGCCATCGTCGTCAAACAGTCGCTTTCATGGCATCCGTTGCCCCACCGTCGTTGGCCGTCGTACCGTCGTCGCCATGAACTCGTCATCATCCCATTGTCCTAATGCCGACGCCGTTATATCGTCATCGTCATTTCAACATCGCCACCTAATTGCTGTCGTGCCGATCGACATCCAACCGCCTTTCTCGTTCCTTTGGCATCATTGCTTCATCGTGATTCCATCGATGTTCCGGCGTCAGTTTTGCTGAATCATGTTGATGACTACGACGGCTACCATTTTCCTTTAGTGTTTCCTTCACTTAGTACCCACGTCAGAGCCCATTTGAGTGGTTTTTAGTGTTGCTCTTTTTCCGCTGTGTCATTGTCATTTTTGCGGCGTCATGCTCATGACTATGACTTCTAGCATCATCCTTTAGTGTTGCCTTCACTTAGTACCCACGTCCGAACCCATTTCAGTGGTTTTTATTGTTAATGTTTTTTCCCTGAATCATTCTCATTTTAGGCGGCTGTTTCGTTACCTACATGACACGCTTGTCATGAAATTCATGTCATGACCTATCATTTATGTTCTTCATACACTCTTGTCATGCTATGCCAATTTCGGTACCTACCAAGTTAACTAAACGACCATGAGAGCACCAAGACGTAGGCAGCTGTTTCATGACCTATATGACACACATGTCATGATATTCATGTCATGACCTATCATTTATGTTCGTCATACGCTCTTGTCATAGTATGCCAATTTCTGTAAATACGAAATTAACGATACGACCATGAGAGCACCAAGACGTAGGCGGCTAGATAGATAGATAGATAGATAGATAGATAGATAGATAGATAGATAGATAGATAGATAGATAGATAGATAGATAGATAGATAGATAGATAGATAGATAGATAGATAGATAGATAGATAGATAGATAGATAGATAGATAGATAGATAGGATAGATAGATAGATAGATAGATAGATAGATAGATAGATAGATAGATAGATAGATAGAACTAGATATACCAAAGTGGCAAATGTTCGCCAAGAAATGTTTGCATTTAAAAAGATTAACACTCAAGAGCCACTGAAATGGGTTCTGACGCAGGTACTAAGGGAAGGCAACACTAAAGGATGATCTTCTTCTTCTTCTTTCTTTTTTCTGGGGTTTTACGTGCCAAAACCAGTTCTGATTATGAGGCATGCAGTAGTGGAGGGCTCCGGATTAATTTTTTAGACCACCTGGGGTTCTGCTACAAGTCATAGTCATGAGCATGACTCAGCAAAAATGACAATGACTCAGTGAAACAAGATTAATACTCAAAAATAACTCAAATGGGTTTTGACATGGGCAATAAGTGAAGGAAACACTAAAGGATAATGGTAGAGGTCACAGTCATGACCATGGCTCAGCAGAAATGAGAATGACTCAGCGAAAAAAGATTAACACTCAAAAACCAATGAAATGGGTTCGGGTGTGGTACTAAGTGAAGGAAAAGGCTAAAGGTCAACGGTTAAAGTCATATAGTCATGAGCATGGATAAGGCTTTCTCTTAAGGTCTCCTAGGCGTTGCTAAAGGGACTCCTGAGTACTCATGATGTGAATGTCATGGACATGCGCGTCATGTAGGTCATGAAAAAGCCGCCTACGTCTTGGTGCTCCCATGGTCGTTTCGTTAACTTGGTAGGCTCCCCGCGTACTGCTTCGCATAACATCGATTCCCACAGGGCGTGGGATCTGCCGGCTTTTTAGCTGATCGTCTGGCGTTCAATGACCCTTTCGTCGTCTCTTTCGAGCGGATGTGCGTCGACCGCCTAAGGAGAGATGTGACAACAGACTGAGCCGCATCTCCCGTGACGCGGTAAGCTCACCATTTTTTTTTTTTGAGCCTTTGTTGCACGCCTGAAAAACATCCCTAGTTATAAACAACGACGTCCTCCGTGATAGCTAATGTGAAAATTGGTTACATGCTACCAGCATGAGGCCCTTTCTTATGACGGTGCTTGTTGCGAATTTTCCGGGGTAAACAATTCTAAATGTTTTGTTTTATTGCGATAGCAATTATATGGACACTTCAACGGGATTTCTGCCGTCGGCGTCGTCGTCGCCGTCGCCGTCACGTTCCATATAGATACCAAGGGCGATAAAATCGTCGCCGCGCGCCGTACGAGTAAAAGCGCGCGGGGGACGCGCGCTATCACGGAGAGCCAACGCACGGCGGAAAGCAAACGCGATTGTCGCCCAAAAGGCCGTGGGGGTATGGGGGGGAGGGAGGCGGGGCGACGCTGTGCTACGGCACCAAATGCTTATCTTGCAACCCAGCGCAAGGAGAACCGGCAACGCAATCTCCCACGCGAAAGCAAAAAAAAATGTCACAGTTTCGCCCTAAGGGCGAAGCAATGAATGCGATAGCAACACAGAAATGTCATACGAAGTAAGGTGAGCGGCTTTGGTAGCAATATGAATTGTAGTAAACATGAGCTGATTAAGTAAGCAGGTGTGCTGCGGCGTAAGTAGACCGACATGAAGAGAGACTCGATGACCACGAGAAGGCGCGTGTGAAACGGTGGTGTTGATGAGAAGCGCTTCCCGTGGGCAGCGCGTGCGAAGGGACACACCTGTAGCGCTGCACTGCCGATCCGGGCAGGAATGCATGTGTAGTGTGCGTTGGAAAATGTCGCCCGGCTATTACTAATTGAATGAACAAGCGTGGTGTGAGCGCGCACAAACAAACACGAATAGATCACACTGAATGACTGCAGACAACGATAGTCAAAACGCTGGCAGCAAGCATAAGCCGCAACGGGCGAAGGTACGTGCGGTCTATCGCTTCAACGGAAACTGAGCGGCGAATGCCCGGCGCATAAAGGTCAGAGCCGTGTGGAGATAAGAGACGGTGCGGACGAGCAACGAGCGCGGTTGTTGGCAGAGTAGAAGTGCGCCCCCTCCCCCCCCCCCCCCGCTCCCTCCGGCGCTGGCTTCCTGCTTCCTTGTTTGCGCGTGGGAGATGAGTGCGTTCGCTCTCCGTGATAGCGCGCGTCCCCGCACGCTTCCGCTCGGGCATACGGCGCGCGGCGAAGATTTTATCTATAGGGAACCTCACGGCGACGGCGACGGCGACGACGACGGCAGAAATCCGGTTGAAGTGTCCATATAATTGCTATCGCAATAAAAAGCGGGGAGGCAGCGCGGGAGGGACGGGGGGAGCAGCTTCTACTCTGAAAACAAATAGGCTTGCACTGGCTGTGGTAGCCGTCGACCGCACCGTCTCTTTATCTCCACCCCGGCCGGGCTCGACTGGCGCGCGCACTCGCTTCTTAAGAAGCGAGCGAGCGAGCGCGCCAGTGGAGCCCGGCCGTGTCTCCACACGGCTCTGACCTTTATGCGCTGTCCATTCGCCGCTCAGTTTCCGTTGAAGCGATAGACCGCACGATTCTTCGCCCGCTGCAGCGGCCGCGCCAGCGTTTTGACAGTCGTTGTCTGCGGTCATTCAGTGTGATCTATTCATGTTTGCTTTGCGCGATGACACCACGCTTGTCAATTCAGTTAGAAAGCGAATGTGTCCAAGTTTATGCGGCCGATAAAACTACTCTACTATCCCTACTCCGAATAGCTCTCTACCAATTTGCTATCGCAATTGATGCTTCGCCTTTCGGGCGAAACTGCGACATTTTTTAAACACGAAGCCCCTCTGCACGGGTGTAGCGATAAACGCCTCCGTAGGTATACTTTGACGGCTAGTCCATTTATTAGGGCTCAGCTATGTTTGGCACGGAGCTTGTGGATCCGGCTTTAACCACAGCTGTCCTCTGACAACTGCCACACATAAAATAACATTTCCTGCTTCGTGTAAAAAAAATATGATATCTAACAGGACGCAGCGAAAGGACACGTACGTTAAGTAGAATGTCAAACCTGGTGAGTAGTATAACTTATAGGCCCACCGCGGAAAGCCTGAGCTCAGTCACTTTCTTTTTTCCTTTATACCGCATTTACCTAAATGTAGGCTGGCAGATTTTTCTTTAAAAATAACCAATGACAATTGGTGGTCGGCCTAGATCTCAGAATGCGGTTCGGCCGCAACCGTCAGGCAATTAAAGCTGCATTCACACGACAGACCAAATTCCACAGACGAGCGTTAGGTGGCCGCGTGTGCCGCCCAATCACGCCACACATAAGGACGAAAGAACCGTTTACGCTCCAGCCGCCCAATCGCCACAAGCCGCACCACACACGTTCGGTCGTGCGAAAAGTTGTGCATATCAAACAACTGGTGCGCAAATTTCGATTTACACTGTGTGCGCACGTCACTTCGTGGCGACAATTTTCGGTGCACCCTGCTGCAGCGTAGCTCCCGAGATCTCGCTGCGCACCGACTGATCTTGGAGGCCAAGACTGCAGCTTACGGTTTCGCGAGCGCCATTTTGACGTTCGAGGCATCGCTCGGAACAAGTTCAGACGCGTATCTATCTTCGACATGCCTTCGATATGTCTGTACTACGCTTAGTCTGGTAGCGAACTGCATTGTGGCGGCATGGAACGAAGTTCATGCCAAGCTCTTCCTACGAGTGTTCTCAATGTGAGGCAATTAGATCGCGCTAGACGAATGCGAGAACAGTGCACTATGGGAATGAATCACCCACAAAGACGCCAGAGATGCCAAAGAAGACGAGCTAACGCTGTAAAAGCTTCGGACGAGTCTCAGAAACAGAAATAAACGTCGCGTCCCTTTTGCAGTCAACCATCTGTTGTTTGTTTTCGTTTGGCATATATTCAAGGAAACTCTTCTTTTTTTTAGTTTTCCCACCTTCCCAATTTCGAGGGTTGGCCTAAAATCGCAGGTGGCCTAGATGCGAGTAAACATGGTATATTTTACGGTGTTACAATTGTCATGCGCCTAAACGCGCGGCCTCTCAACTGGCGCTGCCTGTTCATGTTTCTCGCTTCTCGCTAATGCCCACAGAACGTCGAGCGTCCATACCGCGCATCACCAGGATTATAAATTGCGCTGAAAACGAAGACACGAGTAATGACCCCCTATATCACCGGCGTACGACGCGCAACACCTGTCGTCAACGTGCGTTGTACGCGGGAGCCATACGTAAACCCGGATTTAAAAAAAAAAACAGCCCATACGGCTCTGGCAAGCCGTATGGGCACGGCATCGTATGGGCATCTTCACGTCATCATATCCGCTTAGAGCTGAGTCCATATTCGGTATTAAAAGGCGTGCCAGTCTCTGGTCTGGGGTCCCGAGACTACGAGCTCAGCGGTTAGTGATACTGTAGTTATAGCTGATCACCCCCGAACAAGGAGTCGACCATGAGCTGCACCTACATTCTGGCCGGTATCCTGGTCGTGGCCATCACAACATCGGGAGTCGCGGCGTCAGCGAGTGAGTACACACTCGACGTTAGCCCGACTTGATTTTATTGCGATAGCAATTATACGGACACTCCAAAGCAGATTTCTGCCGTCGGCGTCTCCGTGAGGTTCCGTATGACGTCAATGGAGATGAAATCGTCGCCGCGCGCCGAACGCTGAATGTGCGAGTGAAAGCGCGCGAGGGACGCGCGCTTTCACGGGGAGTAAACGCACGGCGGAGAACAAACGCGCGTTCTGCGACGTGCTCCCTTAAGGGCTGCAGAAGTAAGCGTCTCTTTCCTTCTTTACAGCCATCATATATGTAGAGCAAATGCGCCTTCTTCCGACGCGCGAAAGGCCGTGGGGTGGGGGGAAGGAGGGCGACGTTTAGCTGCGGCACCAAGTGCCTATTTATATCAGAGGCTCCGGCTACGGTCACCAACGCCGCACGCATTTTGTGCGAACGCGGGCAAAACGCCGACGGCGTCGACAACAGTTCTGCGTGTTGCCGGTGCTGTTGCATGTCCAAGTTTATACAGCTGATAAAGCTACTATCATTACTCCGTATAGCTCTCTACAAATTTGCTATCGCAATTGATGCTTCGCCTTTCAGGTGAAACTGCGACAACTTTTTTCCATCGACCCTCCTATGCACTCCCGGTAAATTTAACCTTCGCAGATGTACGCAAATGCGAGCAACATCATACATCGAAAGCAGCGAAGCTGCATACAAGGGAGTTCTCGCAACTTTCTGAAGTACTAGGGGCCTGTTTTGCCACTGCCCGGAATCTGTCCAAGATTAAGCGACTGCTCCACTATATCCTGTGTGATTCCTTCGCTATGCCCGAGTCTTCAGGAATGTTTAACTACACCTGAGCTTGGTACCTGTACACCCTCGGACACATGACTCATGGCGGATATAACAGAGGGTAGAGTGCTTATGAACGTATGCTGCACCGGCTCTAGTGCGTCGGCTTCGCTCTCTGCAGTGCGTCTGCGCAATACCGTCCGCAACTACACCACATGAACACCGCCGATAAATTCCCCCACACAGATTCGCTGCGGGATGTTGTGTGTGTGTGTGTGTGTGTGTGTGTGTGTGTGTGTGTGTGTGTGTGTGTGTGTGTGTGTGTGTGTGTGTGTGTGTGTGTGTGTGTGTGTGTGGTGTGTGTGTGTGTGTGTGTGTGTGTGTGTGTGTGTGTGTGTGTGTGTGTGTGTGTGTGTGTGTGTGTGTGTGTGTGTGTGTGTGTGTGTGTGTGTGTGTGTGTGTGTGTGTGTGTGTGTGTGTGTGTGTGTGTGTGTGTGTGTGTGTGTGTGTGTGTGTGGTGTGTGTGTGTGTGTGGTGTGTGTGTGTGTGTGTGTGTGTGTGTGTGTGTGTGTGTGTGTGTGTGTGTGTGTGTGTGTGTGTGTGTGTGTGTGTGTGTGTGTGTGTGTGTGTGTGTGTGTGTGTGTGTGTGGTGTGTGTGTGTGTGGTGTGTGTGTGTGTGTGTGTGTGTGTGTGTGTGTGTGTGTGTGTGTGTGTGTGTGTGTGTGTGTGTGTGTGTGTGTGTGTGTGTGTGTGTGTGTGTGTGTGTGTGTGTGTGTGTGTGTGTGTGTGTGTGTGTGTGTGTGTGTGTGTGTGTGTGTGTGTGTGTGTGTGTGTGTGTGTGTGTGTGTGTGTGTGTGTGTGTGTGTGTGTGTGTGTGTGTGTGTGTGTGTGTTGTGCGTGTTTGTGCGCGTGCTTGTGCGCGCGCGTGTGTGTGTGCGTGTGTGTGTGCGCGTGTGTGTGTGTGGTTCGTACCCAGGTGCTGGGTACGAACCTTGAACTTCTTGGAACTATATATCTGCACCGTATCCTAGACGGAAATTAAGAGTGAGTGAGTGAGTGAGTGAGTGAGTGAGTGAGTGAGTGAGTGAGTGAGTGAGTGAGTGAGTGAGTGAGTGAGTGAGTGAGTGAGTGAGTGAGTGAGTGAGTGAGTGAGTGAGTGAGTGAGTGAGTTAGTGAGTGAGTGAGTGAGTGAGTGAGTGAGTGAGTGAGTGAGTGAGTGAGTGAGTGAGTGAGTGAGTGAGTGAGTGAGTGAGTGAGTGAGTGAGTGAGTGAGTGAGTGAGTGAGTGAGTGAGTGAGTGAACTTTATTCGGTCCACAATAGACACAATTTTTATCAAGCAAGCACTGATATTGTCGCAGACCGTCTTAACTGGATTTTTTTACTTCTTTTCCAGCTTCGTGTGTCAACGTTACCCTCAGCAATATATTGGGCATCGGAAACGTGAGTCGATTTGACACGGTGGCAGAATATTCTGGCCGCGTTCTTTTGAACACATTTTATACACACCGATATAGAAAGAAAAAACGCCAGATAGAACCTTCTGTATTTAAATTAATCTGAAACGCCGAAATGCCCTAATTTAGCAATGAACGAGCCAATCTTGAACGCAATTTAATGAAACTGAAGTGAATATATGGTGGCAGTTGCAATCGAATGTCATGTTCAGGCCAGCATATTGAACAGAACTGACAGCATGAATATGATATTTTGAGAAATTGAATACCGATGTTTACACCTACGTAAGCGGACAACTCTGGCACGCGATTTTACTACTATTTCAATTCGTCTTCCTTGAGCACTCGTGATTCGTGCAACATCTAAAGTGAAGCAACACTTAATTTGTCTTCTCTCTCTCTCTCTCACTTTCAGTGTATTGGCGATTCTACAAACTTCTGCAGCAGTGCCAACGTCAGTATTACGTTTTTTTTATCATGTAAATACTACGCGCCGAATTCCTGCGTTATTCGCACTGCTCCCTAGTCTTCAGCTGACCGCAGTGGGATTTAACGAATGCCAGATCATGGAGCAGCTGTCTGAAGTGTCTATTCTAATTTATCCACTCAACGTTGTATTAGTTGACGAGGCTCGAGTAACTCACGCAACGAATGGCAATGTGTAATATACCAAGAATCAGGAAACGCCTTTAAGTAGTGTTGACTGTATGCACTTTGAGGTAACTAAACGCAGGTTCTCCCTTTCCTGAAGCTCTGCTTGCCTTAGAAATTTAACATACAGCAGAGTTTATAAATTCTATAGTTTATAACAGCAGCAGAGTTTATAAATTTAACATGAACAAACCCCTTATGCGCTCAGAGAACTTAGAGAAGGACGAACCGGTGCATGAGCCAATGTTCAGTAGATGTCAGAGATTCCACAGGCTCTAAACTCACTCGCTACGACACAGTAGCACGTTATCAAATCGCACACCCCCCTCTTCTCAAGAACAAATTCTTTGAAACGCACACAACATCGTCCTCATCCAATGCATCATTGCCAGGTATGGCGTCATGAATACGGTGTAACCGATTTACACCCATAAGGTTTCCTTTCTGTACAGACCAATTTGCATCATGAAGGACCCTTAAGGGTGTAATCAGTAAATGTTGCTACGACACAACCAGAAGGCTATCCGAAACATTCTCAAGAATCACTTCTTCAGAAAGCAGACAACGTCACCCTCATCCACTGCATCATTCCAACTATGGCCTCCGAAATACACTGTAAACCGATTTACAGCCTTAAGGTCATTTTCTTTCCATAGCTCACCGTAAGGGTCTGAGTTCCAGACCTATTTGCACAATTAAGGATCCGTAAGGATGTAAATCGGTAAAACTCCCCACGACACACTAGCAGGCTATCGAGCGGACTCCGCCCTCTTCTCGAGAACCGCTTCTTTGGAACGTACACAACGTCGTCTTCATCCACTGCATCTTTACCAACTATGGCCATAAACATACACTTAAGGTTGTTGTTTTTTTTGTCTGTAACTGTCGGTGGTCTACAGTGTATATTTTTAGACGCCGCCACCCTCGTAGTCTGTGCAGCATCGCAAAACCGCACAGAAATTTCGAAGTGTCAAGGCTGCGTGACACAGCAGCGGTTAATCCAAACCAGCTAAAATTTGCATACTCGGTAAATGCACGGGAAATTTTCCTCCTTGCGCCAGACACACTATAACGCTGTAAACTTGACAAGGCTGGATAGCTGGCTAGCTGGCGTAGCTAGGTCTATGAATAGCAACATAAGTTGAAAACCAAAATTCACATTGCCCGAGGAGCCCACTACACAGCGATTAAATAAATGGTAACCGTCAGCATAAGGCGTCGCTGGTGTATGAAACCGAAAAGTGCCTAAGCTCGTAGCCGGGTCTAGTTGGCAGATCGTGGCCAGCTCAACCGTCGTCTGCGACGAACCCCTCAGCATTTTCTACTGTTCACGAGGTGCCCGAGAATGCTAGATTGCATTTTATTCGCCCATGGAATGATCATCCAGACACCAGTCTGCCGCTGCACTACAGGGTTATCGGACACCACTTCGAACGCTTTGTAGAAACGCCGTCCCACAATGCAGCTCACAATGCAGGTGTCATCATCATCGTCATCATCACCATCATCATTATTTTCACTGAAAGTCAAAATCCTCTACAATCAATCTACGGTTAATACGATGCTGCGCCACCTGATTTACACCCACGCATACAGATCGATTGTTTATTAAAGTTTATAGATAAATATCATGGGTTCCAAAGCTTCAAACACCGTGTTAAGGGAGGTGGCGTTACAGACATCTAAAGCCCGTAAATGGTACGTAGCGCACATTATGCTCAGTGCGAGCGTATATTCAGAAAGACTGTAATGTAAAAACAATTCAGAGAAAAAGGAATCAACGTACGTAGTTTGATAGGGAATTGGGAAAAAAACAATGATGCGATAATTAGCGATAGCCACAAACACTATAAAAAAAATGGACTTTACGTAGAGTACTCATAGTAGATCAAAATAATTACCCGAGAATACCCAAGATGATTTCTAAAAATTATTCCGTCACGTATATTATGAATGCTATCTGGAAGGCTCTTCCAACCGGTATTCTCTGAAGGCGAATCTGATGCGCTGAACTTTTACGTTCGTCCGAGTAGACGTTGGAAATTCAGATTAATATTCAAACGCTTCCAATGGCAATATGGTCGGACCGGTGGCAAAATTGGTTGGATGGTGGATGTTTATTCTATTGTTTAGTAAGCAAATACATGATCATCGCACCGCTTCAACGTGTGCCGTTTCCGAATGTGTTTCCCTTCTATCGGTACCCGCTCTGTAACTCTAGGAAAGTTTTGCCAGTGCAGGACCAATATCATGCCAGAGGGGTTTATATTCATACGAGATTCAGCAGCATACTGAACAGAGGCGAGCGGCAAAAAGGTAATTGAAAAAGTAAGGAAACTCGGGG